>NC_048572.1:792500-1165000 GCF_013265735.2 Oncorhynchus mykiss
AACACCATACATAACCCCTCTCTACTATACTGAACCATACATAACCCCTCTCTACTATACTGGACTGTATAACACCATACATAACCCCTTTCTACTATACTGAGCCATACATAACCCCTCTCTATTATACTGGACTGTATAACACCATACATAACCCCTCTCTACTATACTGAACCATACATAACCCCTCTCTACTATACTGAGCCATACATAACCCCTCTCTACTATACTGAACCATACATAACCCCTCTCTACTATACTGAGCCATACATAACCCCTCTCTACTATACTGGACTGTATAACACCATACATAACCCCTCTCTACTATACTGAACCATACATAACCCCTCTCTACTATACTGAACCATACATAACCCCTCTCTACTATACTGGACTGTATAACACCATACATAACCCCTCTCTACTATACTGAACAGTACATAAACCCTCTCTTCTATACTGGACCATACATAACCCCTCTCTACTATACTGAGCCATACATAACCCCTCTCTACTATACTGGACTGTATAACACCATACATAACCCCTCTCTACTATACTGAACCATACATAACCCCTCTCTACTATACTGAGCCATACATAACCCCTCTCTACTATACTGGACTGTATAACACCATACATAACCCCTCTACTATACTGGACCATACATAACCCCTCTCTACTATACTGGACTGTATAACACCATACATAACCCCTCTCTACTATACTGAACCATACATAACCCCTCTCTACTATACTGGACTGTATAACACCATACATAACCCCTCTCTACTATACTGAGCCATACATAACCCCTCTCTACTATACTGGACTGTATAACACCATACATAACCCCTCTCTACTATACTGAACCATACATAACCCCTCTACTATACTGAGCCATACATAACCCCTCTCTACTATACTGAACCATACATAACCCCTCTCTACTATACTGAGCCATACATAACCCCTCTCTACTATACTGGACTGTATAACACCATACATAACCCCTCTCTACTATACTGAACCATACATAACCCCTCTCTACTATACTGAACCATACATAACCCCTCTCTACTATACTGGACTGTATAACACCATACATAACCCCTCTCTACTATACTGAACAGTACATAACCCCTCTCTACTATACTGGACTGTATAACACCATACATAACCCCTCTCTACTATACTGAGCCATACATAACCCCTCTCTACTATACTGGACTGTATAACACCATACATAACCCCTCTCTACTATACTGGACTGTATAACACCATACATAACCCCTCTCTACTATACTGAACCATACATAACCCCTCTCTACTATACTGGACTGTATAACACCATACATAACCCCTCTCTACTATACTGAACTGTATAACACCATACATAACCCCTCTCTACTATACTGAACCATACATAACCCCTCTCTACTATACTGGACCATACATAACCCCTCTCTACTATACTGGACTGTATAACACCATACATAACCCCTCTCTACTATACTGGACTGTATAACACCATACATAACCCCTCTCTACTATACTGAACCATACATAACCCCTCTCTACTATACTGGACTGTATAACACCATACATAACCCCTCTCTACTATACTGAACCATACATAACCCCTCTCTACTATACTGAACCATACATAACCCCTCTCTACTATACTGGACTGTATAACACCATACACAACCCCTCTGTACTATACAGGACTGTATAACACCATACATAACCCCTCTCTACTATACTGAACCATACATAACCCCTCTCTACTATACTGGACTGTATAACACCATACATAACCCCTCTCTACTATACTGGACCATACATAACCCCTCTCTACTATACTGAACCATACATAACCCCTCTCTACTATACTGAACCATACATAACCCCTCTCTACTATACTGGACCATACATAACCTCTCTCTACTATACTGAACCATACATAACCCCTCTCTACTATACTGGACTGTATAACACCATAAATAACCCCTCTCTACTATACTGGACCATACATAACCCCTCTCGACTATACTGGACTGTATAACACCATACATAACCCCTCTCTACTATACTGGACCATACATAACCCCTCTCTACTATACTGGACTGTATAACACCATACATAACCCCTCTCTACTATACTGGACCATACATAACCCCTCTCGACTATACTGGACTGTATAACACCATATATAACCCCTCTACTATACTGGACCATACATAACCCCTCTCTACTATACTGGACCATACATAACCCCTCTCTACTATACTGAACCATACATAACCCCTCTCTACTATACTGGACTGTATAACACCATACATAACCCCTCTCTACTATACTGAACCATACATAACCCCTCTCTACTATACTGGACCATACATAACCCCTCTCTACTATACTGAACCATACATAACCCCTCTCTACTATACTGGACTGTATAACACCATACATAACCCCTCTCTACTATACTGGACCATACATAACCCCTCTCGACTATACTGGACTGTATAACACCATACATAACCCCTCTCTACTATACTGGACCATACATAACCCCTCTCTACTATACTGAACCATACATAACCCCTCTCTACTATACTGGACTGTATAACACCATACATAACCCCTCTCTACTATACTGGACCATACATAACCCCTCTCGACTATACTGGACTGTATAACACCATACATAACCCCTCTCTACTATACTGGACCATACATAACCCCTCTGTACTATACTGAGCCATACATAACCCCTCTCTACTATACTGGACTGTATAACACCATACATAACCCCTCTCTACTATACTGGACCATACATAACCCCTCTACTATACTGGACTGTATAATACCATACATAACCCCTCTCTACTATACTGAACCATACATAACCCCTCTCTACTATACTGGACCATACATAACCCCTCTACTATACTGGACTGTATAACACCATACATAACCCCTCTCTACTATACTGGACTGTATAACACCATACATAACCCCTCTCTACTATACTGGACCATACATAACCCCTCTACTATACTGAACCATACATAACCCCTCTCTACTATACTGAACTGTATAACACCATACATAACCCCTCTCTACTATACTGGACCATACATAACCCCTCTCTACTATACTGGACCATACATAACCCCTCTCTACTATAGTGGACTGTATAACACCATACATAACCCCTCTCTACTATACTGGACCATACATAACCCCTCTCGACTATACTGGACTGTATAACACCATATATAACCCCTCTCTACTATACTGGACCATACATAACCCCTCTCTACTATACTGGACCATACATAACCCCTCTCTACTATACTGGACCATACATAACCCCTCTCTACTATACTGAACCATACATAACCCCTCTCTACTATACTGGACTGTATAACACCATACATAACCCCTCTCTACTATACTGAACCATACATAACCCCTCTCTACTATACTGGACCATACATAACCCCTCTCTACTATACTGGACTGTATAACACCATACATAACCCCTCTCTACTATACTGAATTGTATAACACCATACATAACCCCTCTCTACTATACTGAACCATACATAACCCCTCTCTACTATACTGAACCATACATAACCCCTCTCTACTATACTGAACTGTATAACACCATACATAACCCCTCTCTACTATACTGAACTGTATAACACCATACATAACCCCTCTCTACTATACTGGACCATACATAACACCTCTCTACTATACTGAGCCATACATAACCCCTCTCTACTATACTGGACTGTATAACACCATACATAACCCCTCTCTACTATACTGGGCCATACATAACCCCTCACTACTATACTGGACTGTATAACACCATACATAACCCCTCTCTACTATACTGAACCATACATAACCCCTCTCTACTATACTGAACCATACATAACCCCTCTCTACTATACTGGACCATACATAACCCCTCTCTACTATACTGAACCATACATAACCCCTCTCTACTATACTGGACCATACATAACCCCTCTCTACTATACTGAACCATACATAACCCCTCTCTACTATACTGGACCATACATAACCCCTCTCTACTATACTGAACCATATATAACCCCTCTCTACTATACTGAACCATACATAACCCCTCTCTACTATACTGGACTGTATAACACCATACATAACCCCTCTCTACTATACTGAACCATACATAACCCCTCTCTACTATACTGAACCATACATAACCCCTCTCTACTATACTGGACTGTATAACACCATACATAACCCCTCTCTACTATACTGGACCGTACATAACCCCTCTAGACTATACTGGACTGTATAACACCATACATAACCCCTCTCTACTATACTGGACCATACATAACCCCTCTCTACTATACTGGACCATACATAACCCCTCTCTACTATACTGAACCATACATAACCCCTCTCTACTATTCTGGACTGTATAACACCATACATAACCCCTCTACCATACTGGACTGTATAACACCATACATAACCCCTCTCTACTATACTGGACCATACATAACCCCTCTCTACTATACTGGACCATATATAACCCCTCTCTACTATACTGGACTGTATAACACCATACATAACCCCTCTCTACTATACTGAGCCATACATAACCCCTCTCTACTATACTGAACCATACATAACCCCTCTACTATACTGAACTGTATAACACCATACATAACCCCTCTCTACTATACTGAACCATACATAACCCCTCTCTACTATACTGGACTGTATAACACCATACATAACCCCTCTCTACTATACTGAGCCATACATAACCCCTCTCTACTATACTGGACTGTATAACACCATACATAACCACTCTCTACTATACTGAACCATACATAACCCCTCTCTACTATACTGAACCATACATAACCCCTCTCTACTATACTGGACTGTATAACACCATACATAACCCCTCTCTACTATACTGGACCATACATAACCCCTCTCGACTATACTGGACTGTATAACACCATATATAACCCCTCTCTACTATACTGGACCATACATAACCCCTCTCTACTATACTGGACCATACATAACCCCTCTCTACTATACTGAACCATACATAACCCCTCTCTACTATACTGGACTGTATAACACCATACCTAACCCCTCTACTATACTGGACTGTATAACACCATACATAACCCCTCTCTACTATACTGGACCATACATAACCCCTCTCTACTATACTGGACCATACATAACCCCTCTCTACTATACTGGACTGTATAACACCATACATAACCCCTCTCTACTATACTGAGCCATACATAACCCCTCTCTACTATACTGAACCATACATAACCCCTCTACTATACTGAACTGTATAACACCATACATAACCCCTCTCTACTATACTGAACCATACATAACCCCTCTCTACTATACTGGACTGTATAACACCATACATAACCCCTCTCTACTATACTGAACCATGCATAACCCCTCTCTACTATACTGGACTGTATAACACCATACATAACCCCTCTCTACTATACTGAACCATACATAACCCCTCTCTACTATACTGAACCATACATAACCCCTCTCTACTATACTGGACTGTATAACACCATACATAACCCCTCTCTACTATACTGGACTGTATAACACCATACATAACCCCTCTCTACTATACTGAACCATACATAACCCCTCTCTACTATACTGGACTGTATAACACCATACATAACCCCTCT
This sequence comes from Oncorhynchus mykiss, assembly GCF_013265735.2. Taxonomy (NCBI): domain Eukaryota; kingdom Metazoa; phylum Chordata; class Actinopteri; order Salmoniformes; family Salmonidae; genus Oncorhynchus; species Oncorhynchus mykiss. The sequence continues at coordinate 798,282 of NC_048572.1, forward strand.
CTACTATACTGAACCATACATAACCCCTCTCTACTATACTGGACTGTATAACACCATACATAACCCCTCTCTACTATACTGGACCATACATAACCCCTCTCTACTATACTGGACTGTATAACACCATACATAACCCCTCTCTACTATACTGAACCATACATAACCCCTCTCTACTATACTGAACCATACATAACCCCTCTCTACTATACTGAACTGTATAACACCATACATAACCCCTCTCTACTATACTGGACCATACATAACCCCTCTCTACTATACTGAACCATACATAACCCCTCTCTACTATACTGAACTGTATAACACCATACATAACCCCTCTCTACTATACTGGACCATACATAACCCCTCTCTACTATACTGAGCCATACATAACCCCTCTCTACTATACTGGACTGTATAACACCATACATAACCCCTCTCTACTATACTGAGCCATACATAACCCCTCTCTACTATACTGAACCATACATAACCCCTCTCTACTATACTGGACTGTATAACACCATACATAACCCCTCTCTACTATACTGAACCATACATAACCCCTCTCTACTATACTGAACCATACATAACCCCTCTCTACTATACTGGACCATACATAACCCCTCTCTACTATACTGGACTGTATAACACCATACATTACCCCTCTCTACTATACTGAGCCATACATAACCCCTCTCTACTATACTGAACCATACATAACCCCTCTCTACTATACTGGACTGTATAACACCATACATAACCCCTCTCTACTATACTGAACCATACATAACCCCTCTCTACTATACTGAACCATACATAACCCCTCTCTACTATACTGGACCATACATAACCCCTCTCTACTATACTGAACCATACATAACCCCTCTCTACTATACTGGACCATACATAACCCCTCTCTACTATACTGAACCATACATAACCCCTCTCTACTATACTGGACCATACATAACCCCTCTCTACTATACTGAACCATACATAACCCCTCTCTACTATACTGGACTGTATAACACCATACATAACCCCTCTCTACTATACTGAACCATACATAACCCCTCTCTACTATACTGGACTGTATAACACCATACATAACCCCTCTCTACTATACTGAGCCATACATAACCCCTCTCTACTATACTGGACTGTATAACACCATACATAACCCCTCTCTACTATACTGAACCATACATAACCCCTCTCTACTATACTGGACTGTATAACACCATACATAACCCCTCTCTACTATACTGAGCCATACATAACCCCTCTCTACTATACTGGACTGTATAACACCATACATAACCCCTCTCTACTATACTGAACCATAATTAACCCCTCTCTACTATACTGGACTGTATAATACCATACATAACCCCTCTCTACTATACTGAACCATACATAACCCCTTCACATTTCACTGTATGATACAATGAATAACTTGTGGCCGAGTCCCAGATCTAGAAAATGATATGTTTACTACTATGTCCTTTGCCAAATGCCAAACCGACCCTTATCCCCTTCCCCTTTTTAAATTGTGCATTTCAAAGCCCTGTGTAGGTAAGCATTATCTTGCACTATATTTACCTGGAGTGGTGCTAAATGGAGATGGGTTGAGGAGGCTGGAGTTGCCATTGGCCAGGGGCATCGTCATGGGAACCAGGGAGGGCACAGACGTCAGGGTGGGGTTAAGGGGCATCGGGGTCAGGACGGGCATGCCGACGAACAGATTTGGCATCGAGCCCATACCTGTGGAGTTAGAGAGAATGATATTATCCCACTGTCTCAAAACATCTCAGAGTAGGAGTGGTGATCGAGGATCAGTTTTACATCTTAATGAATAAGAGAGATGACCTGATCCTAGATCAACACTCCTGAGACTATGACCTGATCCTAGATCAAGACTCCTGAGACTATGACCTGATCCTAGATCACCACTCCTACCGAGACTATGACCTGATCCTAGATCACCACTCCTACCGAGACTCTTTATGACCTCATCCTAGATCAACACTCCTACTGAGACTATGACCTGATCCTAGATCAACATTCCTTCTCTGAGACTGCTTATACGGACCCTGACCACTGAGGTCACCATCCGTCTGGCCCTACCGGAGAATGCTGAAGACTTCATAATGGAGGTGGGCGTTGCAGTGGGTGGCTGCTTCATGCTGATTGGTAGAGAGGGGGGAAGGCCCCGCCCCTGCAGCCTCAGTTTAATCAGCTTCATGGCAATAGAGAACTCTAGTTGGTCCATCCTCCCATCACTACCCATATCAGCTAGGGACCTGGGGGGAGAGGAGGGGAGGAGAGAAAGAAGAGAGAGAGAGGAGGTGAGAGAGAGTAGGAGGAGAGATAGAGGGCAAGAGGGGGACGTTATAAAGCCTAGAAAAACACTGATTTAGTATAGATCCACTCTAACGACAGGACACACAGCACCGCTCTAATGACAGGACACACAGGACCACTCTAATGACAGGACACACAGCGCCACTCTCAATGACAGGACACACAGCACCACTCTAATGACAGGACACACAGCACCACTCTAATGACAGGACGACTCTAATGACAGGACACACAGCACCACTCTAATGACAGGACACACAGCACCACTCTAATGACAGGACACACAGCACCGCTCTAATGACAGGACACACAGCACCGCTATAATGTAGGGACACACAGCACCGCTCTAATGACAGGACACACAGCACCACTCTAATGACAGGACACACAGCACCGCTCTAATGACAGGACACACAGCACCACTCTAATGACAGGACACACAGCACCACTCTAACAACAGGACACACAGCACCGCTCTAATGACAGGACACACAGCACCACTCTAATGACAGGACACACAGCACCACTCTAATGACAGGACACACAGCACCGCTCTAATGACAGGACACACAGCACCACTCTAATGACAGGACACACAGCACCACTCTAATGACAGGACACACAGCACCACTCTAATGACAGGACACACAGCACCGCTCTAATGACAGGACACACAGCACCACTCTAATGACAGGACACACAGCACCGCTATAATGACAGGACACACAGCACCGCTCTAATGACAGGACACACAGCACCGCTATAATGTAGGGACACACAGCACCACTCTAATGACAGGACACACAGCACCGCTCTAATGACAGAACACACAGCACCACTCTAATGACAGGACACACAGCACCGCTCTAATGACAGGACCGCTCTAACGACAGGACACACAGCACCACTCCAATGACAGGACACACAGCACCACTCTAATGACAGGACACACAGCACCACTCTAATGACAGGACACACAGCACCACTCTAATGACAGGACACATGGCACTCCTCTAACAACAGGACACAGCACCGCTCTACTGACAGGACACACAGCACCGCTCTAATGACAGGACACACAGTACCGCTCTAATGACAGCACCGCTCTAATGACAGGACACACAGCACCGCTCTAATGACAGGACACATAGCACCGCTCTAATGACAGGACACACAGTGCCACTCTAATGACAGCACCGCTCTAATGACAGGACACACAGCACCACTCTAATGACAGGACACACAGCACCACTCTAATGACAGGACCGCTCTAACGACAGGACACACAGCACCACTAACAACAGGACACACAGCACCGCTCTAATGACAGGACACACAGCACCGCTCTAATGACAGGACACACAGCACCACTCTAATGACAGGACACACAGCACCGCTCTAATGACAGGACACACAGCACCACTCTAATGACAGGGCACACAGCACCACTCTAACAACAGGACACACAGCACCGCTCTAATGACAGGACACACAGCACCGCTCTAATGACAGGACACACAGCACTACTCTAACAACAGGACACACAGCACCGCTCTAATGACAGCACCGCTCTAATGACAGCACCGCTCTAATGACAGGACACACAGCACCACTCTAATGACAGGACACACAGCACCACTCTAACGACAGGACACACAGCACCGCTCTAATGACAGCACCGCTCTAATGACAGGACACATAGCACCGCTCTAATGACAGGACACACAGCACCACTCTAACAACAGGACACACAGCACCACTCTAACGACAGGACACACAGCACCGCTCTAACAACAGGACACACAGCACCACTCTAATGACAGGACACACAGCACCGCTCTAATGACAGGACACACAGCACCACTCTAATGACAGCACCGCTCTAATGACAGGACACATAGCACCGCTCTAATGACAGGACACACAGCACCACTCTAACAACAGGACACACAGCACCACTCTAATGACAGGACACATAGCACCGCTCTAATGACAGGACACACAGCACCACTCTAACAACAGGACACACAGCACCACTCTAACAACAGGACCGCTCTAACAACAAGACACACAGCACCGCTCTAATGACAGGACACACAGCACCACTCTAACGACAAGACAGTGTTTCCACCTAGGGGGGGCCGGGGTGTGTTTCCACCTAGGGGGGGCCGGGGTGTGTTTCCACCCAGGGGGGGGGGGGGGGGGGGGGGGGGTTGGGTGTGTTTCCACCCAGGGGCGGGGGCCGAGGTGTGTTTCCACCAAGAGGGGGGGGCCGGGGTGTGTTTCCACCCAGGGGGGGTGGGGGGGGGGGTTCCACCCAGGGGGGGCCGGGGTGTGTGTTTTCTCACCAGATCTCAGCCAGGACTGAAGGAGGAAGACCAGACTGGAGGAAGAACTGACTCGCCTGTTCACCTACACAACACAACACACACCTGTTAGACACACACACACGCCTATAAGACACACACACGCACACACACCTGTTAGACACACACACACACGCCTATAAGACACACACACACACCTGTTAGATACACACACACCTGTTAGATACACACACACCTGTTAGATACACACACACCTATTAGATACACACACACAAACACACACCTGTTAGATACACACACACCTGTTAGAAACACACACACCTGTTAGAAACACACACACCTGTTAGATACACACACACACACACACACACACACCTGTTAGATACACACACGCACACCTGTTAGATACACACACACCTGTTAGATACACACACACCTGTTAGATACACACACACACCTGTTAGATACACACACACACACACCTGTTAGATACACACACACACACACCTGTTAGATACACACACACACACACACCTGTTAGATACACACACACACACCTGTTAGATACACACACACACGCACACCTGTTAGATACTCACACACCTGTTAAATACACACACACACACACACACACACACCTGTTAGATACACACACACACACACACTTGTTGGATACACACACACACACACACACACTTGTTGGATACACACACACACACACACTTGTTGGATACACACACACACACACACTTGTTAGATACACACTCATAAACATATACGCACACACACACCTGTTAGATACACACACACTTGTTAGATACACACCTGTTATACACACACACATCTGTTAGACACACACACACACACACACACACACACACACCTGTTATATACACACACACCTGTTAGATACACATACACACACATCTGTTAGATACAAACACAGACACCTGTTAGATACACCTGTTAGATACACACCTGTTATACACACACACACACACACACACACACACATCTGTTAGATACAAACACACACACCTGTTAGATACACACACACCTGTTAGATACACACACACCTGTTAGATACACACACACACCTGTTAGATACACACACACCTGTTAGATACACACACACCTGTTAGATACACACACACACCTGTTAGATACACACCTGTTAGATACACACACACACCTGGACCTGTTAGATACACGGTCAAGTCAGGTATGTGATTTGGAGACTCACCCGATATGTATCCCAGGACAGGTGTCAGAGAGTTAAACTGTTTATCATGTTTCAGCCTCTCCTCTGGACTGATGTTCCACATGCTGACTGCATCTATAGAGACAGGAGGGAGGGAGAGAGAGGGATGGGGAAAGAGGGGAGGACGGGGAGAGAGGGGAGGACGGGGAGAGAGAGGGACGGGGAGAGAGAGGGACGGGGAGAGAGAGGAGGACAGGGAGAGAGGGGAGGACGGGGAGAGAGAGGGACGGGGAGAGAGAGGAGGACGGGGAGAGAGGGGAGGACGGGGAGAGAGAGGGACGGGGAGAGAGGGGAGGAAGGGGAGAGAGGGGAGGGGATGACGGGGAGAGAGAGGGGAGGACGGGGAGAGAGGGAGGGAGTGGGGAAGGGGAGGAGGGACAGAGGGTAGGGGGAGTAGAAAATGAATATATCAGAAGAATCTTTCATACTATATAATCAATTAGTAATGGTTCATATGAAGCCAATTTGTGTATTTATTTTTGAATTATTAGGTAAAGTGAGTTTTACATTATTGTTGAGGGGATCAGATGGGTCCCCAATGGCACCCTACTCCCTATAGGCTTAGACCAAAGTAGTGCATCCTACTCCCTATAGGCTTAGACCAAAGTAGTGTACCCTACTCCCAATAGGCTTAGACCAAAGTAGTGCACCCTACTCCCAATAGGCTTAGACCAAAGTAGTGCACCCTACTCCCTATAGGCTTAGACCAAAGTAGTGCACCCTACTCCCTATAGGCTTAGACCAAAGTAGTGCACCCTACTCCCTATAGGCTTAGACCAAAGTAGTGTACCCTACTCCCAATAGGCTTAGACCAAAGTAGTGTACCCTACTCCCAATAGGCTTCATCCCATGTGGGAGCTGCACCTATACTAGGAGGATAGGTGCAAGGACGCTTTAAGAGCAGCTACTGATCCTGCCACCCAGTGGCGGTATGACACACACCGTAAGCCCAGCACAAGGCAGTGGTCTTTGGTGAATGGGTCTGAAATTACTTTGGGTGATCCCATCCTGTTGACCAACAGTTTCACCCACCTGCTTCCAGAGGTTCCTGCTCCTTCATCCTCTACCCTGTGCTTCCGGGGGGGGGGGGGGGGGGGGGACTTCGATGAAGGATATCACAGGATTTCTTCCGTCCGTCCTACATCATCAGCCAAGGGCTGCTGCTGTCGTAGTGCATGTGGGGTCAAATGCCATCAAAAAAAGGGTCAGAGATGATGAAACAGGATTTTCTAGAGCTAATCAACACCCTGACCAGATCTGAGAAGCAGCCAATTATCTCTGGCCCCGTGCCGCTGCTGGGTCGCGGCTACAGCAGCCTCTTAGCACTTCATATCTGGCTTAAATACTACTGCCGCTCTGTTGGTAAAACTTTAATTCACACTTTTTGGAAACAAAAGCTGGTCTACAGGGATAATGGACCCAAATCATCTAGGAACCGACCCTCTCAGGTAATACCTCCCATCCTCTCTGTTGTCTCTATAAACCAAAGGTTTTGTCAGTTGTCATCTTGTACACATTCGTTTGAACTCCACTCTTAGATCTGCTTTTGTTAGCTCTAAAGAGAAGGCCTCTGTGATCTGCTGACCCAGTGCTTTTAGTTCAAAGGTGAATTCCATAAACCCCCCCCCCCCCCCCTTAGAAGTCTGTTTATAACATTCCATCAAATCAAATTGTATTTGTCATATATAGTTGAAGGAGGAAGTTTACATACACCTTAGCCAAATATATTTAAACTCAGTATTTGACCATTCCTGACATTTAATACCCTAGTAAAAAGTCCCTGTCTCAGGTCAGTTAGGATCACCACTTTATTTTAAGAATGTGAAATGTCAGAATAATAGTTGAGAGATTGATTTTTTTCAGCTTTCATTTCTTTCATCACATTCCCAGTGGGTAAGAAGTTTACATACACTCAAATAGTATTTGGTAGAATTGCCTTTAAATTGTTTAACTTGAGTCAAACATTTTGGGTAGCCTTCCACAAGCGTCCCATAATAAATTGGGTGAATTCTGGCCCATTCCTCCTGACAGAGCTGGTGTAACCGAGTCAGGTTTGTAGGCCTCCTTGCACGCACACGGTTTTTCAGTTCTGCCCACAAATGTTCTATAGGATTGAGGTGTTGCGATGGCCACTTCAATACCTTGACTTTGTTGTACTTAAGCCATTTTGCCACAACTTTGGAAGTATGCTTGGGGTATTTGTCCATTTGGAAGAACCATTTGCAACTAAGCTTTAACTTCCTGATGGATGTCTTGAGCTGTTGCTTCAATTTATCCACATTTTCTTTCCACGTGATGCCATCCATTTTGTGAAGTGCACCAGTGCCTCCTGCAGCAAAGCACCCCCACAACATTATGCTGCCACCCCCGTGCTTCACGATTGGGATGGTGTTCTCCGGCTTGCAAGCCTCCCCCTTTTTCCTCCAAACATAACGATGGTCATTATGGCCAAACAGTTCAATTTTTGTTTCATCAGACCAGAGGACATTTCTCAAAAAAAGTCTGATCTTTGTCCCCATGTGCAGTTGCAAACGGTAGTCTGGCTTTTTTATGGCAGTTTGGAGCAGTTGCTTCTTCCTTGCTGAGTGGCCTTTCAGGTTATGTCGATATAGGACTAATTTTACTGTGGATATAGATAATTTTGTACCTGTTTCCTCCAGCATCTTCACAAGGTCTTTTCCTGTTGTTCTGTGATTGATTTGCACTTTTCGCACCAAAGTATGTTCATCTCTAGGAGACAGAACTTGCCTTCTTCCTGAGCGGTATGACGGCTGCGTGGTCCTATGGTATTTATACTTGCATACTATTACTGGTACAGATGAACGTGGTACCTTCAGGCATTTGGAAATTGCTCTCAAGGATGAACCAGACTTGCAGAGGTCTATAATTATTTTTCTGAGGTCTTGGCAGATTTCTTTTGATTTTCCCATGATGTCAAACAAAGAGGCACGGAGTTTGAAGGTAGGCCTTGAAATACATCCACAGGTACACCTCCAATTGACTCAAATGATGTCAATTAGTCTATCAGGCGCTTCTAAAGCTATGACATAATTTTCTGGAATTTTCCAATCTGTTTAAAGGCACAGTCAACTTAGTTTATGTAAACTTCTGACCCACTGGAATTGTGATACAGTGAATTATAAGTGGAATAATCTGTCTGGAAACAATTGTTGGAAAAATGACTTGTGTCATGTACAAAGTGGTGTCCTAACTGATTTGCCAAAACTATAGATTGTTAACAAGAAATTTGTTAACAAGTGGTTGAAAAACGAGTTTTAATGACTCCAGCCTAAGTGTTTGTAAACTTCCGACTTAAACTGTACACGTCTTTAGCTGATGTTAAAATCTGAGATGATGATCCGGGAGAATTGTCATCAACTGACACTAATTAGCATAACGCAACGGACAAAAAATATTACTAGAAAATATTCATATTCATGAAATCACAAGTGAAATATATTGAAACACAGTTTAGCCTTTTGTTAATCCCCCTGTCATCTCAGATTTTGAAACTATGCTTACAGCCAAAGCAAGACAAGCATTTGTGTAAGTTTATCGATAGCCTAGCATAGCATTATGCCTAGCTAGCAGCAGACAACCTGGTCACGAAAATCAGAAAAGAAATCAAATTAAATTGTTTACCTTTGATGAACTTCGGATGTTTTCACTCACGAGACTCCCAGTTAGATAGCAAATGTTACTTTTTTCCAAAAATATAATTTTTGTAGCCGAAATAACTACGTTAGTTCTTCACGCATGGCTGAGAATTCGACCGGAAATTGAGGTCACGACAACGCCGAAAAATATTCAAAATTAGCTCCATAATATCGACAGAAACATGGCAAACGTTGTTTATAATCAATCCTCAAGGTGTTTTTCAAATATCTATTCGATAATATGGGAAGACCGGGAGGAAAAATAGCTAACTCTGTCTATTACGCAATAATTACTCTGAGAGCCCTCAGCCGGACACTTACGCAATGTAGTCGTTTACGCTCATTCTTCAACATAAAGGCATGAAACTACGTCAAAATGCCGTAGACACCTTGGGGAATACGTAGAAAAATGAATCTGGTTGATAGCCCATTCACTGCTCAATAGGGACGCATCGGAATGCAAATCTTTTAAAACATGAGTCACTTCCTGATTGGATTTTTCTCAGGGTTTCGCCTGCAATATCAGTTCTGTTATACTCACAGACAATATTTTTACAGTTTTGGAAACTTTAGAGTGTATTCTATCCTAATCTGTCAATTATATGCATATTCTAGCATCTTTGGGAACATTATTTTTCATTATTTTTCCAAAAATGAAAATAGTGCCCCCTAGTTTCAAGAGGTTTTAAAGAAGAAAAGGGTCTCCTTCAGCACCTCGGACTCAGTGACAGTCTGCAGGAAGAAACGTTGTAGCAGAGCAGGAGAAAAATAGGGAGGAGCATTTGGGCTACTCACATTAGAAGGGGTAGGAGATGAGGAAATGTTGGACGGGCAAGGAGGCGTGGCTGAGTCAAATACTAATCCCGACTTAATGAAGTGGTGATTAAAGAGCTCAGCCATGTGCTTCTTGTCAGTAACAACCACATCATCAACTTTAAAGGAAATGGGCAGCTGTGAGGAGGAGGGTTTATTTCTACAGGTCTTTAATTGTTTTCAAGAACTTCTTGGGGTTAGACCAACAGAGAGAAAACTGCTCCTTAAAGTAACTAACTTTGGCTGCCTGAACAAGAGCCAGTCAGCCTGAGTATGCGTGGGTCGAGCCTTTTGCCAAATGTAATTATTGAGGTGGAGTAACTCTGCAAGATTACAGTCGAACCAGGGACTGAACCTGAATTGAAATCTCATTTTCTTTGTGGGGGCGTGTTTGTTAACAATACCACTGACAATATCAAAAAAGAAGGTCCAAGCGTCTTCGACAGAGGGGATCACGCTGATTCTATACCATTTTCATGAAGTCATGAAGGCTTGTTTGCTCATTAAAGTTTTTTAGCAAGCTTCTATGACAAATCAGGACAAGTCGTTTCACTTAGTAGCCAAACACAGGCTGTAAAACAGGTCAAACAGGTTGATAATAAGGTCATTACAGAAAATACCAGACTGACACCATCAGGATTATTTTGTGAGAATAACATTGAGGAGAGCAGCCTTTTCTGGGTGTTTGGAGTCATACCTTGTGGGATTGGTAATAATCTGAGAAATATTTAGAGAGTCCCATTGCTTTAGGACTTGGTCAGGTGGTTTAAGCATGTCCCAGTTTAGGTCACTGAGCAAGACACATTCAGGTGTAAGGGGCCACCTTTGGAGGATCTGTCTTGCTGAAAAAGGTTATAACCAGAAAGGTTAACATCAGTATTCAAAACACTCTTCCTTAATCACGTCTCAGTAATGACCAACACATCTGGATTGGAGTTGGGAACCCAAACGCTCAATTGATCCATTTTAGGTAATAAGCTTCTAGTGTTAACGTGCAGAAAACCCAGGCTTTTACGAGAGCAGAAATCAGTGAAGCAGATATCGGATATCTCCTTTACTCTACTCTATCCTCCCTCCCCCTCCTTTCCTCTCTGAGACAGAGCTGAGACAGAGGCAGAGAGAGAGAGCTAAGAGAGGCCGAGAGAGAGAGCTGAAACCGAGAGAGAGCAAGAGAGAAAGAGAGCTGAGAGAGAGCAGGAGAGAGCTGAGAGAGAGCGGGAGAGAGAGCGAGAAAGAGCTAAGAGAGAGAGTGGGAGAGAGCTGAGAGAGTGAGAGAGAGCTGAGACAGAGACAGAAAGAGCTGAGACAGAGAGCGGAGAGAGAGAGAGAGAGAGAGAGCTGAGCGAGAGAGAGCTGAGACAGAGCAAGATAGAGCTAAGAGAGAGAGAGCTGAGACAGGGAGAGCTGAGACAGGGAGAGCTGAGACAGGGAGAGCTGAGACTGAAAGAGCTGAGACAGAGACAGAGACAGGAAGAGCTGAGCGAGAGAGAGCTGAGCGAGAGAGAGCAGAGAGAGAGCTGAGGCAGAGAGAGCTGAGGCAGAGAGAGAGAGCTGAGACAGAAACAGCTGAGACAGAGAGAGAAACAGCTGAGGGAGAGCTGAGACAGAGAGAGAGAGAGCTGAGACAGAGAGAGAGAGAGAGCTGAGACAGAGAGAGAGAGAGCTGAGACAGAGAGAGAGAGAGCTGCGAGAGAGAGAGAGAGCTGAGACAGAGAGAGAGAGAGCTGAGACAGAGAGAGAGAGAGAGAGAGAGCTGAGACAGAGAGAGAGAGAGCTGAGACAGAGAGAGAGAGAGCTGAGACAGAGAGAGAGAGCTGAGACAGAGAGAGAGAGAGCTGAGACAGAGAGAGAGAGAGCTGAGACAGAGAGAGAGAGAGCTGAGACAGAGAGAGAGAGCTGAGACAGAGAGAGAGAGAGCTGAGACAGAGAGAGAGAGAGCTGAGACAGAGAGAGAGAGAGAGAGAGAGCTGAGACAGAGAGAGAGAGAGACTCATTACTGTGAGACTTTAAAACTCTATAAACACTGAGAGCAAAGAAAAGCACAGTACAACAGCACAACAGCACAACAGTACAACAGTACAACAGCACAACAGCACAACAGTACAACAGTACAACAGCACAACAGTACAACAGCACAACAGTACAACAGTACAACAGCACAACAGCACAACAGCACAACAGTACAACAGCACGACAGCACGACAGCACGACAGCACTACAGTACAACAGTACAACAGCACAACAGCACAACAGCACAACAGCACAACAGCACAACAGTACAACAGTACAACAGCACAACAGCACAACAGTACAACAGTACAACAGCACAACAGTACAACAGTACAACAGTACAACAGTACAACAGCACAACAGTACAACAGCACAACAGCACAACAGCACAACAGTACAACAGCACAACAGCACAACAGTACAACAGTACAACAGTACAACAGTACAACAGCACAACAGTACAACAGCACAACAGTACAACAGTACAACAGCACAACAGTACAACAGTACAACAGCACAACAGCACAACAGCACAACAGTACAACAGCACAACAGTACAACAGTACAACAGTACAACAGCACAACAGTACAACAGCACAACAGTACAACAGTACAACAGCAAGCAGCTGACACTAATTGAGGAGGCCATAAACACAAACAACTTTTGGCAAAATTGGGAGAAAAACAAAATCTAAACGAGGAATTAGCGATACAAAATATTGACATATGGACAACCCATTTGAAAATACTCTACAACACCGTTCAAATTGACACAAATGTAGAACAACGCCAAATTCACGAGATGTTTAATGGATTAGAAAAAGCTATAAAGGACCATCAAATCCACTGGACTCCCCAATTACTGACCAGGGGCCTCATTTATAAACATTTATACAAAGAAGACCACTTTCTAAGCTAACTTTTGGATTCATAAAAAGCGAAATGGCGGGAGAATGTGTGGTCCTCCATGTTTTTATTTGTATGTAATGTGGCAGTAAGGCCCTGTTCCTCAACCCAATGGGGGAGTAAGGCTCTGTTCCTCGACCCAATGGGGTAGTAAGGCTCTGTTCCTCAACCCAATGGGGGAGTAAGGCTCTGTTCCTCAACCCAATGGGGGAGTAAGGCTCTGTTCCTCAACCCAATGGGGGAGTAAGGCTCTGTTCCTCAACCCAATGGGGGAGTAAGGCTCTGTTCCTCGACCCAATGGGGCAGTAAGGCTCTGTTCCTCAACCCAATGGGGGAGTAAGGCCCTGTTCCTCAACCCAATGGGGGAGTAAGGCTCTGTTCCTCAACCCAGTGGGGGAGTAAGGCTCTGTTCCTCAACCCAATGGGGGAGTAAGGCTCTGTTCCTCAACCCAATGGGGGAGTAAGGCTCTGTTCCTCAACCCAATGGGGGAGTAAGGCTCTGTTCCTCGACCCAATGGGGTAGTAAGGCTCTGTTCCTCAACCCAATGGGGGAGTAAGGCCCTGTTCCTCAACCCAATGGGGGAGTAAAGGCTCTGTTCCTCGACCCAATGGGGCAGTAAGGCCCTGTTCCTGAACCCAATGGGGCAGTAAGGCTCTGTTCCTCAACCCAATGGGGGAGTAAGGCTCTGTTCCTCAACCCAATGGGGGAGTAAAGGCTCTGTTCCTCAACCCAATGGGGGAGTAAGGCTCTGTTCCTCAACCCAATGGGGGAGTAAGGCTCTGTTCCTCAACCCAATGGGGGAGTAAGGCTCTGTTCCTCAACCCAATGGGGGAGTAAGGCTCTGTTCCTCAACCCAATGGGGGAGTAAGGCCCTGTTCCTCAACCCAATGGGGGAGTAAAGGCTCTGTTCCTCAACCCAATGGGGGAGTAAAGGCTCTGTTCCTCAACCCAATGGGGGAGTAAAGGCTCTGTTCCTCGACCCAATGGGGCAGTAAGGCCCTGTTCCTGAACCCAATGGGGCAGTAAGGCTCTGTTCCTCAACCCAATGGGGGAGTAAGGCTCTGTTCCTCGACCCAATGGTGCAGTAAGGCTCTGTTCCTCGACCCAATGGGGCAGTAAGGCTCTGTTCCTCGACCCAATGGGGGAGTAAGGCTCTGTTCCTCAACCCAATGGGGGAGTAAGGCTCTGTTCCTCGACCCAATGGGGCAGTAAGGCCCTGTTCCTCGACCCAATGGGGCAGTAAGGCCCTGTTCCTCGACCCAATGGGGCAGTAAGGCCCTGTTCCTGAACCCAATGGGGCAGTAAGGCTCTGTTCCTCGACCCAATGGGGCAGTAAGGCTCTGTTCCTCGACCCAATGGGGCAGTAAGGCTCTGTTCCTCGACCCAATGGGGCAGTAAGACTCTGTTCCTCAACCCAATGGGGGAAAGTTCCAGAAAGGTAAAAAGATGCCAGGGGGTGACAAGATAAACTGCTTTTAATATTTTTTTTAATACAATGAAATCAATAAAGTCTTTGAAATGCTATATTTATGTATCTCTATATTGAAATCAATAAAGTAATTCCAAATTATGTACTTATATTAACATAGATGTTCAGATCATTCTTGAGAGAGAAGGAGTGCAATATCGCCAGATGGGCGTGTGGTACCCTTCCTCACCCATGTCGACAAGATGTTACTTCTTGTGGGGTCTTTGCCTTGAAAGTAAGTATGAGAGTATAAGTCATGTACAATTAACCTACTGAAAGTATACTGACTGAAAGGCAAAACAGAACTGTCAAATTATATTATAGCTGTGTCGTTGTGTTCCTGTGAATTAGAATCTTAAGGGTAACATTCTGTTGGGGAAACTGAAATGCCCATCAAATCTTTTTCCCCAGTTTGCTGGGGAGTCGATTGTCTTTTCAAATACGGACAAAGATGTTAACATCATGAGAAAATAAATAGCAGTCACTCTCCTCCCAAACACGGGTATGTTCAATTTCTAATTTAATATAATTGTGGATAAAAACAACATGTATATGGATCTTTCAAGGTTATCTTTGATCCAACTTCTGACTAGATGGCCACTAAAACACATTTATTTAAATAATTCTGCTACTTTTCCCTTGTTCTCTGTTCGCTCTGAAAAATACATGTAAAGATGTATAGACCACTTGACATTATGTTTTGCTAGATGACCTGAGCCAACTGTGCCATTTCTGTGGCGAGGTGGACAATAATGAGGAAGACGTCAGGATAGGCAACCAAACATAGATGAGGGAGTAAAATGTAGGCAAGCAATAATCATTTCAGAACAACTACTAGTCGAATAAGACATGGGAGAGATGACGAATTTTGTCAGAGAGGTTTATTTATAGACTAATACACTTGAAACAAATAGCCAACCCAAAAACTGCAGACATTACTAGTGCCTTCCCGCGATCAAACCGACATTAAAAATCAAATGAAACGCAGCCTAACGTGATCAGAAATCCCAACTAGCAAGCAAGTCGCAGCAATGAAGAATTGAGTGCGTGTGCATTTACGCGAAGGGGGGGGGGGGGGATTCTGGCAGGGGGAAGCTTTTCGGCACAACACCGGCAAGGAACGTTAGCTGTCTGACTTGATTAACAAGCTAATTTTCACAACATAAACTCAATTATTTGATCAGATGAGTTCGCTAATGTTGCTCAACATTTCTCTGGCTAGCTAACAGAGGATTCGATCCAGCTAGCAAGATACTTAACAATGCTAATAATTGCTCCACCATACTGTCTCCCTCACCTCAAACTTTCCAAATGCCATTTTTTCGGTTATAGCTCAATAAGTATGCTTCATCACCTTCTCACCTCGTCTCCGTGGTCAGGCTTCTCACCTCGTCTCCGTGGTCAGGCTTCTCACCTCGTCTCCGTGGTCAGGCTTCTCACCACGTCTCCGTGGTCAGGCTTCTCACCCCGTCTCCGTGGTCAGGCTTCTCACCCCGTCTCCGTGGTCAGGCTTCTCACCCCGTCTCCGTGGTCAGGCTTCTCACCCCGTCTCCGTGGTCAGGCTTCTCACCTCGTCTCCGTGGTCAGGCTTCTCACCTTCTCACCTCGTCTCCGTGGTCAGGCTTCTCACCTCGTCTCCGTGGTCAGGCTTCTCACCTCGTCTCCGTGGTCAGGCTTCTCACCTCGTCTCCGTGGTCAGGCTTCTCACCTCGTCTCCGTGGTCAGGCTTCTCACCACGTCTCCGTGGTCAGGCTTCTCACCACGTCTCCGTGGTCAGGCTTCTCACCTCGTCTCCGTGGTCAGGCTTCTCACCTTCTCACCTCGTCTCCGTGTTCAGGCTTCTCACCTCGTCTCCGTGGTCAGGCTTCTCACCTGTTATCTCTATGTTATCGTTCAGGGGACGCGCTGCTGTAACTGACATGCTGCCTTACCAGAGCGCGCAGTGATGCTGTAACTAGTAAACTGGTTGTCACTTCTTTCTTCAGTCACATGCTGCATTCTGTTGTTATGCAAATGACTGGCTGAACCAGCAGTGATCCAACCCCCCCCCTCCCCCCAAACTTTTGTAATCGGATCTACACAATCACTTAGGTCAACTATATTAGATTCAAAACTGAGAATTTTGCCGATCGGTGACTAGTTTGCTCTTTGCATTTGCAGAACTGCATTTTTGAGGACACGGCCGCTGGAGGGTTGTTTACGCACGCGGTGCAGTGGAGATGTCAGGGCTGGGCGCCAATGGGCCCCATTACTCAGCTCCCTGCGGGACTCCCAATCACTCAGCTCCCTGCGGGACTCCCAATCACTCAGCTCCCTGCGGGACTCCCAATCACTAATTTCCCTGCGGGACTCCCAATCACTAATTTCCCTGCGGGACTCCCAATCACTAATTTCCCTGCGGGACTCCCAATCACTCATCTCCCTGCGGGACTCCCAATCACTCAGCTCCCTGCGGGACTCCCAATCACTCAGCTCCCTGCGGGACTCCCAATCACTCAGCTCCCTGCGGGACTCCCAATCACTCAGCTCCCTGCGGGACTCCCAATCACTCAGCTCCCTGCGGGACTCCCAATCACTAATCTCCCTACAGGACTCCCAATCACTCATATCACTATGGGACTTGTTGGCTGCTTTTCCTTCACTCTGCGGTCTGATTCATCCCAAACCATCTCAATTTGGGTTGAGGTCGGGTAATTGTGGAGGCTAGGTAATCTGATGCATCACTCCATCACTCTCCTTCTTGGTCAAATAGCCCTTACACAGTCTGGAGGTGTGTGTTGGGTGATTGGGATTGTCCATTG
This sequence comes from Oncorhynchus mykiss, assembly GCF_013265735.2. Classification (NCBI taxonomy): domain Eukaryota; kingdom Metazoa; phylum Chordata; class Actinopteri; order Salmoniformes; family Salmonidae; genus Oncorhynchus; species Oncorhynchus mykiss. The sequence goes on from NC_048572.1 coordinate 815,892, forward strand.
CTTGTGTTTCTTGGCCAAAGCAAGTCTCTTCTTATTATTGGTGTCTTTAGTAGTGGTTTCTTTGCAGCAATTCAACCATTGAAGGCCTGATTCACACAGTCTCCTCTGAACAGTTGATGTTGAGATGTGTCTGTTACTTGAACTCTGTGAAGCATTTATTTGGGATGAAATTTCTGAGGCTGGTAACTGTAATGAACTTATCCTCTGCAGCAGAGGTAACTCTGGGTCTTCCTTTCCTGTGGTGGTCCTGATGAGAGCCAGTTTCATCATAGCGCTTGATGGTTTTTGCGACTGTACTTGAAGAAACATTCAAAGTTCTAGAAATTTTCCGTATTGACTGACCTTCATGTCTTAAAGTAATGATGGACTGTCATTTCTCTTTGCTTATTTGAGCTGTTCTTGAAATAATATGGACTTGGTCTTTTACCAAATAGGGCGATCTTCTGTATACCACCCCTACCTTGTCACAACAAAACTTAGTGTCAAACGCATTAAGAAGAAAATAAATTCCACAAATTAACTTAAAACTTGTTAGGGATAGGGGGCAATATTCAGAATTTTGGATGACTGAGGTGTCCAAAGTAAACTGCCTGTTACTCAGGCCCAGAAGCTAGGATATGAATATGCATTGCAGTATTGGATAGAAAACACTCTAAAGTTTCTAAAACTGTTAAAATTATGTGAGTATAACAGAACTGATTTGGCAGGTGAAAACCTGAGGACACATTTTGTTTTCTGTTGACCTGCCAGCCAATTCCAAGCTTAAGCTATTGAAACCAAAGACTTCCGCCTCCCAAATTGCAGTTCCTATGGCTTCCGCTAGATGTCAACAGTCTTTATACATGGTTTCAGGCTTGTATTCTGAAAAACTAACGAGGAAGAGTTGTTTATCCTCAGGAAGTCCCATTGCGCGTGTGACCGAGGGCTCGCGCTGCGTTCTTTTCCTTTCCTATTGAGAATAGTTTGCTCCGTATGAAATATTATCGATTATTTAGATATTAGAATAATAAATTAGAAACGTTTGATTTGTTTGGACAAACTTTACAGGTAACTTCTGGAACTCCTATGTCTGCATTCTGAATGGGTGGATTACTGAACTCAATGACTAAACGGACTATTTGGGATATAAAGAAGGAATTTATCGAACAAAACGACCGTTCATTGTGTTCCTGGGACTCTTGTGATTGCGATCAGAGGAAGGTCTTCAAAGGTAAGTGACTTATTTTATTGCTATTTGGGATTTTGTGACGCTTGTTTGGATAATATGCTGTTGTGGGCACTGACCTCAGATAATCGAACGCTGTGCTTTCGCCGTAAAGCCTTTCTGAAATCCGACGATGCGGTTTGATTCTAAGCTACCGATTCATGTATGACATGTATTATCATGAAGGTTTAATATTGTTTTTTTATTTTGAATTTGGCGCTCTGCAATTTCACCGGATGTTGTTGAGGTGGGTCGCTAGCGGGACCCCTGAGCCAGAAAGGTTTTAACTTCTTAAGGTATAGGGGGCAGATTTTCACTTTTGGATAAATAGCATGCCCAATTTCAACTTCCTGCTACTCATGCAAAGAATATAAGATATGCATATTATTAGTAGATTTTGATAGAAAACACTCTGAAGTTTCTAAAACTGTTTGAATCATGTATGCGAGTATAACAGAACTTATGTAGCAGGCAAAACCCCGAGGACAAACCATTCAGATTTTTTTTTTGAGGTCTCTGTCTGTTCACTGGCTTTTCAAAACGGTATTTCTTAGGCACTTTTTTGCAGTTCCTACCGCTTCCACTGGATGTCACCAGTCTTTGGAATTTGGTTGAGGTTATTCCTTTGTGCAATGAAGAAGTACGGCCATCTAGGAACAGGGTAACACTGTTGAGAGTTGCGCAAGACTTGAAAAGCCTTTCCTCTGCACAACAGGAAAACCTGGCTCCCTGTAGAGGAAAGGCTGTGCAACCACTTCACAACAGGAAAACATGGCTCCCTGTAGAGGAAAGGCTGTGCAACCACTTCACCACTGCACAACAGGAAAACCTGGCTCCCTGTAGAGGAAAGGCTGTGCAACCACTTCACAACAGGAAAACATGGCTCCCTGTAGAGGAAAGGCTGTGCAACCACTACACCACTGCACAACAGGAAAACCTGTCTCTCTGTAGAGGAAAGGCTGTGCAACCTTTCCTCTACAGGGAGCCAGGTTTTCCTGTTGTGAAGTGGTATAGTGGTTGCACAGCCTTTCCTCTACAAGGAGCCAGGTTTTCCTGTTTTGAAGTGGTGTAGTGGTTGCACAGCCATTCCTCTACAGGGAGCCAGGTTTTCCTGTTGTGAAGTGGTGTAGTAGTTGCACAGCCTTTCCTCTACAGGGAGCCAGGTTTTCCTGTTGTGAAGTGGTTGCACATCCTTTCCTCTACAGGGAGCCAGGTTTTCCTGTTGTGAAGTGGTGTAGTGGTTGCACAGCCATTCCTCTACAGGGAGCCAGGTTTTCCTGTTGTGAAGTGGTTGCACATCCTTTCCTCTACAGAGAGCCAGGTTTTCCTGTTGTGAAGTGGTGTAGTGGTTGCACAGCCATTCCTCTACAGGGAGCCATGTTTTCCTGAGAGGTGCGCCAACTACTGCAACTAATATGCAGACTACTGAGCTAGATAGTCCCATTAATTCACACACGGGCACGCACACACACACACATACAAACACACAGGGTTGCAGATTGCACATAAAATAAGTACAATGCAATCTTATTCAATTCTTATTAATTTGTTTACAAATATATCTAAATGTATTGACACTGGTATTATAATAATTACTATATGTAATGGTATGTGTGTGTGTGTGTGTGCGCGTATATGTATATGTATATATATATATATATATATATATATATATATATTCAAGAATTCAAACCTTTCTTCAAGAAAAAAATGTAATAAGTAAATGTCAAATTGGCTTTCTCCCTAACCATCGCACTACTGACCATATATACACCTTACACACACTAATTAATAAACACGTCCACCAAAAAAAAGAGGGCAAAATCTTTGCTTGCTTTATTGACTTTAAAAAAGCATTTGATTCGATTTGGCACGAAGGGCTATTCTACAAAATTTTACAAAGTGGGCTTGGTGGTAAGGTGTATGACTTAATAAAATGTATGTACACAGAAAACAAGTGTGCAATAAAAATCAAAAACCAAAGAACAGAATTTTTTTCACAATGTCGAGGTGTGAGACAAGGCTGCAATTTGAGTCCAAATCTTTTCAACATTTATATCAATGAATTAGCAGACATGTTGGACCAATCTCCAGCCCCAGGACTCACACTATTTGACACAGAGGTGAAATACCTGCTATATGCTGATGACTTGGTACTTCTATCACCAACCAAAGAAGGTCTTCAACAAAACATTAATATTCTGGAGCAATATTGCCATAATTGGGCGCTGGCAGTAAATTTCCAAAAAACTAAAATCATGATTTTCCAAAAAAAAAACCAGATGTCAGAAACACAAATGTAAATTCACCCTGAACAATACCTTAATTGAACACACTAAAAATTACACCTACCTTGGTCTGACCATATCTGCATCGGGAAACTTTAATATGGCAGTGAATGCACTCAAAGAAAAAGCCCGCAGAGCAATGTATGCAATAAAAATGAAATTATTCAAAATCAACATCCCAATTAGAATTTGGACTAAAATATTTGACAGTGTAATCCAACCAATAGCACTTTATGGAAGTGAGGTTTGGGGGCCACTCAATAAACTGGATTTTAAAATGTGGGACAAACATCCAATTGAAGCCCTACATGCAGAATTCTGTCGGAAAATTCTACAAGTCCAGAGAAATACACCAACTAATGCATGTAGGGCAGAATTGGGCCGTTTTCCAGTAATAATGAAAATACAGAAAAGATCATTAAAATTTTGGCTACATCTAAATTCAAGTCCAAATTCGAGTCTGCAATTTAAAGCACTTCAAGCCCAAGAGCTGAGCCCAGAAACGAGCCCTCTCAGTCAGCTGGTGTTGGACCTCACCAACCAAGCTGACACCAGCACTGCTTCAAAAGAAAGAATTCCAATAAGCAAAATCATGAACCAATCAAAGGAATCATATTTACAATACTGGAAAAACGAAACAAAATCCCAAAGCCGACTAAATTGCTATCTGACCCTAAACAGAGAATATGAATTGGCTGATTATCTCTACTCTGTCAGAGATACGAAGCAGAGACAGATCCTTACCAAGTACAGGCTGAGTGACCACCGATTGGCAATAGAAACCGGCAGACATAAAAAGACATGGCTACCCAAAGAGGAGCGTGTATGTGGTCACTGCATGACAGGGGAGGTAGAGACAGAGATGCACTTTCTCCTTTACTGTGATAAATATTCCTCACAAAGAGATTCATTATTCACAGAAATGACTACATATATTCCAAATCTTTACAAATTGAACCCAGAGGAAAAACTAAGAATACTCATGGGCGAAGGAGCAATGGCTCCTCTTGCAGCCAAATATGTATTTTCCTGCCATAGCCTGAGGGACACTGAATAATAACATCTGCATAGTAAACAGTAACTTCCTTATTATTATAATTATTAATGTTTATCATCCCAAATATGGGTGGTAATGGTAGTGATAACAGTTTAGTGATGGTAGTAGTAGTCGTAGTAATGATGATTGTAGTTGTAGTACTGATATAAAGAAGAAGATGACCGTTATTTAGTTATAAGTTAGTTATAGTTTCATTTTCCATAATTTGATTTTATATTTATTACATTTCTACTATTGACTGTTACCATTTTATTGTATTTATTTTTGTATTTAATTTTGTATTATTATTTACTACCATTTTATATTATTATTTGCTATCATTTATAATTTTGTTACAATGTATATTGTATACATTGTTGCTTTGGCAATATTGACACAATGTTTTTCATGCCAATAAAGCAGCTTGAATTTGAATTTGAATTTGAATGAAGAGAGAGAGAGCTGACTGAAGAGAGAGAGAGCTGACTGAAGAGAGAGAGAGCTGACTGAAGAGAGAGAGAGAGAGAGCTGACTGGAGAGAGAGAGAGAGAGAGAGAGAGACAGAGAGAGAGCTGACTGGAGAGAGAGAGAGAGAGAGAGAGAGAGAGAGCTGACTGAAGAGAGAGAGAGAGAGAGCTGACTGAAGAGAGAGAGAGAGAGAGCTGACTGAAGAGAGAGAGAGAGAGAGAGCTGACTGAAGAGAGAGAGAGAGAGAGCTGACTGGAGAGAGATGAATGAAGAGAGAGAGATGAATGAAGAGAGAGAGAGAGATGAATGAAGAGAGAGAGAGAGAGATCAATGAAGAGAGAGGGATCAATGAAGAGAGAGAGAGATCAATGAAGAGAGAGAGAGCTGAATGAAGAGAGAGAGAGCTAGAGAGAGAGCTGAATGAAGAGAGAGAGAGCTGACTGAAGAGAGAGAGAGCTGACTGAAGAGAGAGAGAGAGAGAGAGAGAGAGCTGACTGGAGAGAGAGAGAGAGAGACAGAGAGAGAGCTGACTGGAGAGAGAGAGAGAGAGACAGAGAGAGAGCTGACTGGAGAGAGAGAGAGAGAGAGAGAGAGAGACAGAGAGAGAGCTGACTGGAGAGAGAGAGAGAGAGAGCTGACTGAAGAGAGAGAGAGAGACAGAGCTGACTGAAGAGAGAGAGAGAGAGAGAGCTGACTGAAGAGAGAGAGAGAGAGAGCTGACTGGAGAGAGATGAATGAAGAGAGAGAGATGAATGAAGAGAGAGAGAGATCAATGGAGAGAGAGAGAGATCAATGAAGAGAGAGAGAGATCAATGAAGAGAGAGAGAGCTGAATGAAGAGAGAGAGAGCTAGAGAGAGAGCTGAATGAAGAGAGAGAGAGCTGAATGAAGAGAGAGAGAGCTGAATGAAGAGAGAGAGCTGAATGAAGAGAGAGAGCGAGCGAGCCAAGACACAAAGAGCTGACTCAACAGAGCACTCTGTATTGACTGTTCTGTTTTTGCCAATAGGTAGAAAAACAGCATCACCTCGCTCTGGTCCATTTCTTCATCTCTCTCTCTCTCTCCCTCCATCTCATTTATTCTCCCTCCATCCATCAATCTTGGTCACAAAATCTTAGCGAAACAGCACTGGAAAGCACACAGACACACAAAGTATTCTTCTTACCGTTCATAGCGGGAGCACCATCGGCTACAGGGAGAACCTCTATTCAGCTGGCTAACTCACAGACATCTGGAGAGAAGAGAGAGAAGAAGGAGAGTATTGTTACATAAATGAAAACCTCCTATTTGACAAATTGGGAAAATTAAACAGAAACACAGAATAAACTACACTGCTATTTGGCACTCAAAATATAATTGTTTATTTATTTAACTAGGCAAGTCAGTTAAGAACCAATTCTTATTTACAATGACGGCCTACCCCGGCCAAACCCGGACGACGCTGGGCCTACTGTGCGTCGGCCTATAAGACTCCCAATCACGACCGGTTGTCATACAGCCTGGAATCGAACCAGCTATCTACTCTGATTTCAGTGCACTCTCTTCTGAGTGTACCAGAGCACAGAATAACTGGTTGGGAAAAAGCGTAATTAAATTGTTGCCAGCAGCACAGTTGCAGTCACCAATGTTCTGGATTAGAGGTCAACCGATTAATCTGAATTGCCGATTAATTAGGGCCGATTTCAATTTCATTTCATAACAATCGGAAATCGTTTTTTTTTTACACCTTTATGTAATCTTTATTATTTATTTAATTTTAATTTTAAATTTATTTATTTCATATATATATATATATTTATTTAACTAGGCAAGTCAGTTAAGAACACATTCTTATTTTCAATGACGGCCTGGGAACGGTGGGTTAACTGCCTCCTTCAGGGGCAGAACGACAGATTTTCGACTTGTCAGCTCGGGGGATCCAATCTTGCAACCTTACAGTTAACTAGTCCAACGCAATAACGACCTGCCTCTCTCTCGTTGTACTCCACAAGGAGACTGTTATGCGAATGCAGTAAGCCAAGTTAAGTTTAATGCTAGCTAGCAACTTATCTTGTAAAAATCAATCATAATCACTTGTTAACTACACATGGTTGATGATATTACTAGATATTATCTAGCGTGTCCTGCGTTGCATATAATCTGACTGCATACAAGTATCTAAGTATCTGACTGAGCGATGGTAGGCAGAAGCAGGCGCGTAAACATTCATTCAAACAGCACTTCCCTGCGTTTTGCCAGCAGCTCTTCGTTGTGCATCAAGCATTGCGCTGTTTATGACTTCAAACTCCCGAGATGAGGCTGGTGTAACCGAAGTGAAATGGCTAGCTAGTTAACGCGCTCTAATAGCGTTTCAAACGTCACTCGCTCTGAGACTTGGAGTGGTTGTTCCCCTTGCTCTGCATGGGTAACGCTGCTTCGAGGGTGGCTGTTGTCGTTGTGTTCCTGGTTCGAGCCCAGGGAGGAGCGAGGAGAGGGACGGAAGCTATACTGTTACACTACTTTAATACAAATAAAAAAAGATTAGAATTTTTTTTTTTTTTTATGTAAAAAAAAAATAAAATAAAAAAATGCCGTTTAATCGTATCGGCTTTTTTGGTCCGCCAATAAATCGGTATCGGCGTTGAAAAAACATAATCGGTCTACCTCTATTCTGGATAACATAAAAACAGCCTAAACATCTCTGCTAGGGTGAGTAAAATGGTAGGAATGAGCTGTTCTCTCATTTGTGTCTGGAATTAGCCAGCGTTAGCCAGAGAGAGAGACACACACAGACAGGGAGAGGGACAGACAGACAGAGAGAGAGACACACACAGACAGGGAGAGGGACAGACAGACAGAGAGAGAGACACACACAGACAGGGAGAGGGACAGACAGACAGAGAGAGAGACACACACAGACAGAGAGAGGGACAGACAGACAGAGAGAGAGACAGAGAGAGAGACACACAGACAGGGAGAGGGACAGACAGACAGAGAGAGAGACACACACAGACAGGGAGAGGGACAGACAGACAGAGAGAGACACACACAGACAGGGAGAGGGACAGACAGACAGAGAGAGAGACACACACAGACAGGGAGAGGGACAGACAGACAGAGAGAGAGACAGACAGACAGAGAGAGAGACAGACAGACAGAGAGAGGGACAGACAGACAGACAGAGAGAGACACACACAGACAGAGAGAGGGACAGACAGACAGAGAGAGGGACAGACAGACAGAGAGAGAGAGTGAGCAGCAAGGACCTTATAAATAAGCATTTTACAGTAAGGTCTACAACTGTTGTATTAGGCGCATGTGAAAAATACAATTTGATTTGAAAATGAAGCCCGCACATATGCCGAGGCTGTGAGCAGAGCAACAGTCCCAACTCCCACTATTACAACCGTCCTAGCCCCATCCTGAGACAGTCCCAACCCCCACTAATACACCCGTCCAAGCTCCATCCTGAGACAGTCCCAAACCCCCACTAATACACCCGTCCAAGCCCCATCCTGAGACAGTCCCAACCCCCACTAATACACCCGTCCAAGCACCATCTTGCAACCTAAGAGGTATGTATCAGATGCTCAACATGCTCTGCTCACATCTACTGAAATGGTCCAAGACTAAACCACACGAAAACACTAGACACTATGGAACACAAAAATAACGTACTCTCGCATCCTGGAATATCCAAGGCCTGAGGTCATCTGCCTTTATGGAACACAAAGCCTTCACTATCTCATCCTGGAATATCCAAGGCCTGAGGTCATCTGCCTTTATGGAACACAAAGCCTTCACTATCTCATCCTGGAAAATACAAGGCCTGAGGTCATCTGCCTTTGGCCTAAAGAGCAGGAACATGGACTTCAAAGAAATCAGAAATACAGACATTTCATCCTACAAGAAACCTGGTATAGAGGAGATGGACCCACTGGTTGCCCTCTAGGTTACAGAGAGCTGGTAGTCCCATCCACCAAACTAACAGGTGTGGTAGTTGTGTGGTGTGGAAACAGGGAAGCGACTCAGGGGGTATGCTAATTTGGTATCGAGCAGACCTAACCCACTATTTGAAATTAGTCAAAACAGGAATGTTTTACATCTGGCTAGAAAATAATAAGGAAATGATTGGCCACCTGGCCAAACTGAGAAATCGGGGGAGAAGGGCCTTGGTCAGGGAGGTGACCAAGAACCCGATGGTCACTCTAACAGAGCTCCAGAGTTCTTCTGTAGAGATAGGTTCTCCTAACAGAAGGACAACCATCTATGCAGCACTCCACCTACCAGGTCTTTATGGTAGAGTGGCCAGGCGGAAGACACTCCTCAGTAATATACATGACAGCCCGCAAGGACTCAGACCATGAGAAACAGGATTCTCTGGTCTGATGAAACCAAGATTGAACTCTTTGGCCTGAATGCCAAGCGTCACATCTGGAGGAAACCTGGCACCATCCCTACGGTGAAGCATGGTGGTGGCAGCATCATGCTGTGGAGATGTTTTTCAGCGGCAGGGACTGGGAGACTAGTCAGGATCGAGAGAAAGATGAACAGAGCAAAGTACAGAGAGATCCTTGATGAAAGTCCTGAGCGCTCTGGAGCAGGTTCTCTGATTGGGGCGTAGGTTCAACTTCCAACAGCTCAACAACCTTAAGCACACAGCCAAGACAACGCAGGATTGGCTTCGGGACAAGTCTCTGAATGTCCTTGAGCAGCCCAGCCAGAGCCCAGACTTGAATCCGATCGAACACCTCTGGAGAGACCTGAAATTAGCTGTGCAGAGAAGCCCCCCATCCAACCTGACAGGGCTTGAGAGGATCTGCAGAGTTTAATGGGAGAAACTCCCAAAATACAGGTGTGACAAGCTTGTAGCGTCAAACCCAAGAAGACTAGAGGCTGTAATCGCTGCCAAAGGTCCTTGAACAAAGTAAAGGGTCTGAATACTTAGGTAAATATTATTTGAGTTATTACATTTTTTATAAAAAATGTGCAAAAATGTCTAAAAACCAGTTTTTTGCTTGGGCATTATGGGGTATTGAGTCATTATGGGGTATTGAGTCATTATGTTGTATTGAGTCATTATGGGGTATAGAGTCATTACATCATTATGGGGCACTGTGTCATTATGGGGTACTGTGTCATTATGGGGTATTGTGTCATTATGGGGTATTGTGTCATTATGGGGTATTGTGTCATTATGGGGTATTGAGTCATTATGGGGTATTGAGTCATTATGGGGTATTGTGTCTTTATGGGGTATTGTGTCTTTATGGGGTATTGAGTCATTATGTCATTATGGGGTACTGTGTCATTATGGGGTATTGTGTCATTATGGGGTATTGTGTCATTATGGGGTATTGTGTCATTATGGGGTATTGAGTCATTATGGGGTATTGTGTCATTATGGGGTATTGAGTCATTATGGGGTATTGAGTCACTGTCATTATGGGGTATTGAGTCATTATGGGGTATTGAGTCATTATGGGGTATTGAGTCACTGTCATTATGGGGTATTGAGTCATTATGGGGTATTGAGTCACTGTCATTATGGGGTATTGAGTCATTATGGGGTATTGTCGTGTCATTATGGGGTATTGAGTCATTATGGGGTACTGTGTCATTATGGGGTACTGTGTCATTATGGGGTATTATGTCATTATGGGGTATTGTGTCATTATGGGGTATTGTGTCATTATGGGGAATTGTCGTGTCATTATGGGGTATTGAGTCATTATGGGGTATTGTCATGTAATTATGGGGTATTGTGATGTCATTATGGGGCATTGTCGTGTCATTATGGGGTATTGAGTCATTATGGGGTATTGTCGTGTCATTATGGGGTATTGTGATGTCATTATGGGGTATTGTCGTGTCATTATGGAGTATTGTCATGTCATTATGGGGCATTGTGATATCATTATGGGGTATTGTGATGTCATTATGGGGTATTGTGATGTCATTATGGGGTATTGTCGTGTCAATATGGAGTATTGTCATGTCATTATGGAGTATTGTGATGTCATTATGGGGTATTGTGATGTCATTATGGGGTATTGTGATGTCATTATGGGGCATTGTCATGTCATTATGGAGTATTGTGATGTCATTATGGGGCATTGTCGTGTCATTATGGGGTATTGTGATGTCATTATGGGGTATTGTCGTGTCATTATGGGGTATTGTGATGTCATTATGGGGTATTGTGATATCATTATGGGGTATTGTGATGTCATTATGGGGTATTGTGATGTCATTATCGGGCATTGTGATGTCATTATGGGGTAATGTGTGTAGATTGATGGAAAAAACAGTCATGTTTAGAATAAAGCTGTAGAATACAGTGGAAGAAGGGGTCTGAATACTTTCCGGATGCACTGTATGTAAAATGGCAAAAATAAGATCTCTTGTTTTTCAAGCTTAGGTCTTTTAAGGGAGTATGTGAGCACACTCGTTGGGTTCGGCTAGGCTAGCTGAGTTCGGCTAGGCACCAGTGGAACTGAAGCATGCCTTTAGAGACACAGCCCAGGAAACACCACAGAGCCAGAGTAGAAAGAGGTCTCTGTGTGTGCGATGAACAGCTGAATAGGCACACACACACATGCAATCTCTCTCACACACACACACCTTCCTCCTTCTGCTTTACAGCACAGATGGGAATAGGTATCCTGCACTTCTTCTCTCTCCGATCGCTTTTCTGGGTCAACTGTGGAATTGGTTACCTACATTACCTTTCTCTCTGGAGCCCTGAGCCCTGAGCCGGGAGCCCTGAGCCCTGAGCCGGGAGCCCTGAGCCGGGAGCCCTGAGCCCCGAGCCGGGAGCACCGAGCCCTGAGATGTCTTATAGATAGATATACCATGTTTTCACACATTAACATGATAGTCCAGATAGATCACATGACTGAGTGGGACACAGATAGGTCACATGACTGAGTGGGACACAGATAGATCACATGACTGAGTGGGACACAGATAGATCACATGACTGAGTGGTCTACCGTTACTACTGGAGTTACACAGAGGTCTACCGTTACACAGAGGTCTCCCCGTTACACAGAGGTCTACCGTTACACAGTGGTCTACCGTTACACAGAGGTCTACCGTTACACAGTGGTCTACCGTTACACAGTGGTCTACCGTTACACAGAGGTCTACCGTTACTACTGGAGTTACACAGAGGTCTACCGTTACACAGAGGTCTCCCCGTTACACAGAGGTCTACTGTTACACAGAGGTCTACCGTTACACAGAGGTCTACCGTTACACAGAGGTCTACCGTTACTAGTGGAGTTACACAGAGGTCTACCATTACACAGAGGTCTCCCCGTTACACAGAGGTCTACTGTTACACAGTGGTCTATAGTTACACAGAGGTCTACCGTTACACAGAGGTCTACCGTTACTACTGGAGTTACACAGAGGTCTACCGTTACACAGAGGTCTACCGTTACACAGAGGTCTACCGTTACTAGTGGAGTTACAAAGTGGTCTATAGTTACACAGAGGTCTACCGTTACACAGTGGTCTACCGTTACTACTGGAGTTACACAGAGGTCTACCGTTACTAGTGGAGTTACACAGTGGTCTACCGTTACACAGAGGTCTACCGTTACACAGAGGTCTACCGTTACACAGAGGTCTACCGTTACAAGTGGAGTTACACAGTGGTCTACCGTTACACAGTGGTCTACCGTTACACAGTGGTCTACCGTTACAAGTGGAGTTACACAGGGGTCTACCGTTACACAGAGGTCTACTGTTACACAGAGGTCTACCGTTACACAGTGGTCTACCGTTACAAGTGGAGTTACACAGGGGTCTACCGTTACACAGGGGTCTACCGTTACACAGTGGTCTATAGTTACACAGGGGTCTACCGTTACACAGTGGTCTACCGTTACTACTGGAGTTACACAGAGGTCTACCGTTACACAGAGGTCTCCCCGTTACACAGAGGTCTCCCCGTTACACAGAGGTCTCCCCGTTACACAGTGGTCTACCGTTACACAGAGGTCTACCGTTACACAGAGGTCTACCGTTACACAGAGGTCTACCGTTACACAGTGGTCTACCGTTACACAGAGGTCTACCGTTACACAGTGGTCTACCGTTACACAGTGGTCTACCGTTACTACTGGAGTTACACAGTGGTCTATAGTTACACAGCGGTCTATAGTTACACAGTGGTCTATAGTTACACAGCGGTCTACCGTTACACAGTGGTCTATAGTTACACAGCGGTCTACCGTTACACAGTGGTCTATAGTTACACAGGGGTCTACCGTTACACAGTGGTCTACCGTTACTACTGAGGTTACACAGTGGTCTATAGTTACACAGTGGTCTACCGTTACACAGTGGTCTACCATTACACAGTGGTCTACCGTTACACAGAGGTCTACCGTTACACAGTGGTCTATAGTTACACAGAGGTCTACCGTTACACAGTGGTCTACTGTTACTACTGAGGTTACACAGTGGTCTACCGTTACACAGTGGTCTACCGTTACACAGTGGTCTACCGTTACTACTGAGGTTACACAGTGGTCTATAGTTACACCGTGGTCTACCGTTACACTGAGGTCTATAGTTACACAGTGGTCTACCATTACTACTGGAGTTACACAGTGGTCTACCGTTACTACTGAGGTTACACAGTGGTCTACCGTTACACAGTGGTCTACCGTTACTACTGGAGTTACACAGAGGTCTACCGTTACACAGTGGTCTCCCCGTTACACAGAGGTCTACCGTTACACAGGGGCCTACCGTTACACAGTGGTCTACCGTTACACAGGGGCCTACCGTTACACAGTGGTCTACCGTTACACAGTGGTCTACCGTTACTACTGGAGTTACACAGAGGTCTACCGTTACACAGGGGCCTACCGTTACACAGAGGTCTCCCCGTTACACAGTGGTCTACCGTTACACAGTGGTCTACCGTTACTACTGGAGTTACACAGAGGTCTACCGTTACACAGGGGCCTACCGTTACACAGAGGTCTCCCCGTTACACAGTGGTCTACCGTTACACAGTGGTCTACCGTTACACAGAGGTCTACCGTTACACAGGGGCCTACCGTTACACAGTGGTCTACCGTTACACAGAGGTCTACAGTTACACAGCGGTCTATAGTTACACAGTGGTCTACAGTTACACAGCGGTCTATAGTTACACAGTGGTCTACCGTTACTACTGGAGTTACAAAGAGGTCTACCGTTACACAGAGGTCTCCCCGTTACACAGTGGTCTACCGTTACACAGTGGTCTACCGTTACACAGAGGTCTACCGTTACACAGGGGCCTACCGTTACACAGTGGTCTACCGTTACACAGAGGTCTACAGTTACACAGCGGTCTATAGTTACACAGTGGTCTACAGTTACACAGCGGTCTATAGTTACACAGTGGTCTACCGTTACTACTGGAGTTACACAGGGGCCTACCGTTACACAGTGGTCTACAGTTACACAGCGGTCTATAGTTACACAGAGGTCTACCGTTACACAGGGGCCTACCGTTACACAGCGGTCTACAGTTACACAGCGGTCTATAGTTACACAGGGGTCTACCGTTAATACTAAAGGTACAGTACACAACACTAAGTGGCTGTTTTACCAGAGAATGTCCAACAGAGCGGTATTGAGGTTCTATATTAACTAGGGAGGAAGGCTATAGGCCTGAACTCTCTTTTCCATCTACCCCCCATTCTCTCTCTCTGTGTTGACAGTAGAGGCTAACCCTCAGGGGACATAGTGGTGTCCTTCTCTCTCTGTGTTGACAGTAGAGGATAACCCTCAGGGGACATAGTGGTGTCCATCTCTCTCTGTGTTGACAGTAGAGGATAAACCTCAGGGTACATAGTGGTGTCCTTCTGTCTCTCTGTTGACAGTAGAGGATAACCCTCAGGGTACATAGTGGTGTCCTTCTCTCTATCTGTGTTGACAGTATAGGATAACCCTCAGGGTACATAGCGGTGTCCTGATGTTCTGTGGTTATGGTGAAATGATAAATAACGCCTGGGAATGTCTAACTATATATATATGCAGCACAAGTCGAGGAGAGATGGGGGCAGTGGAGCTTTACTGGGTCGAATTGTAGACCAGATTTTCACAGCCTGAGAATAACCTGCCAAATGACAGTAGACTAGATGTTGGAGGAATTAGTCTATACTATAGTCTAGAGAGGTTGACATTCAGTAGTCTATAGTATAGTCTAGAGCATGACATTCAGTAGTCTATAGTATAGTCTAGAGAGGTTGACATTCATTAGTCTATACTATAGTCTAGAGGATGACATTCAGTAGTCTATAGTATAGTCTAGAGGTTGACATTCAGTAGTCTATAGTATAGTCTAGAGGTTGACATTCAGTAGTCTATAGTATAGTCTAGAGGTTGACATTCAGTAGTCTATAGTATAGTCTAGAGTTTGACATTCAGTAGTCTATAGTATAGTCTAGAGGATGACATTCAGTAGTCTATAATATAGTCTAGAGGATGACATTCAGTAGTCTATAGTATAGTCTAGAGGATGACATTCAGTAGTCTATACTATAGTCTAGAGGATGACATTCAGTAGTCTATACTATAGTCTAGAGAGGTTGACATTCATTAGTCTATACTATAGTCTAGAGGTTGACATTCAGTAGTCTATAGTATAGTCTAGAGGATGACATTCAGTAGTCTATAGTATAGTCTAGAGGATGACATTCAGTAGTCTATAGTATAGTCTAGAGGATGACATTCAGTAGTCTATAGTATAGTCTAGAGGATGACATTCAGTAGTCTATAGTATAGTCTAGAGGATGACATTCAGTAGTCTATAGTATAGTCTAGAGGATGACATTCAGTAGTCTATAGTATAGTCTAGAGGATGACATTCAGTAGTCTATACTATAGTCTAGAGGATGACATTCAGTAGTCTATAGTATAGTCTAGAGGTTGACATTCATTAGTCTATACTATAGTCTAGAGGTTGACATTCAGTAGTCTATAGTATAGTCTAGAGGTTGACATTCAGTAGTCTATAGTATAGTCTAGAGGATGACATTCAGTAGTCTATAGTATAGTCTAGAGGATGACATTCAGTAGTCTATAGTATAGTCTAGAGGTTGACATTCAGTAGTCTATAGTATAGTCTAGAGGATGACATTCAGTAGTCTATAGTATAGTCTAGAGGTTGACATTCATTAGTCTAGAGGATGACATTCAGTAGTCTATAGTATAGTCTAGAGGTTGACATTCAGTAGTCTATAGTATAGTCTAGAGGAATGATATTCAGTAGTCTATAGTATAGTCTAGAGGATGACATTCAGTAGTCTATACTATAGTCTAGAGGTTGACATTCAGTAGTCTATAGTATAGTCTAGAGGATGACATTCAGTAGTCTATAGTATAGTCTAGAGGATGACATTCAGTAGTCTATAGTATAGTCTAGAGGTTGACATTCAGTAGTCTATAGTATAGTCTAGAGGATGACATTCAGTAGTCTATAGTATAGTCTAGAGGTTGACATTCATTAGTCTAGAGGATGACATTCAGTAGTCTATAGTATAGTCTAGAGGTTGACATTCAGTAGTCTATAGTATAGTCTAGAGGTTGACATTCAGTAGTCTATAGTATAGTCTAGAGGATGACATTCAGTAGTCTATAGTATAGTCTAGAGGATGACATTCAGTAGTCTATAGTATAGTCTAGAGGTTGACATTCAGTAGTCTATAGTATAGTCTAGAGGTTGACATTCAGTAGTCTATAGTATAGTCTAGAGGATGACATTCAGTAGTCTATAGTATAGGCTTGTCTTTTCAAAATAATAAGCTGTATAAATTGAATTTTAGAAACACTGACCGGGATGTAGGCCTATACGACATACAAAGGAATGTTATAGGCATACAGGCACATGTCTATTGTTTATAAAAATCCTTAACCCGGGTTTTATTTTAAACCCTGTCTATATTATACTGCACTTCGCTTACCGTTCAATGCAAAGGAGGGTAGCGGCAGCTTCAGGAGCTGCACGTTTCATCATCTTCCTAGTTGAGGACAAATCCCTCCTTTAACGACGTTATTCCTTAATTCCCAACCTAGAACACTGATGTCGTTCTGAACCTGTTGCGGTTTGGTTTATAATTGAGAGAGAGAGTAGACTAGCTGCGATGAGCAGATGATTCCCAGACTGCTACAAATCAGGACGGATGACGTCGGTCCGCGACTCAGTGCAGTGGGGAGGAGAGAGACGGAACCTGGGGGAATGGGCGTGTCCGTCTGGATGCAGATTACGTCCGTTAAACAGGACACACCGCTGTGCTGGTTTAGATACGAGCACAGCGGACACCACGCTCTGACATGTAGGAATTAGCAATCCTGTCAACTTCATTCGTGAAACATGTCTGCAACGTCTGCCTACTGAACGTGGCCCTGCATTGGCGCTGTGAGGTTTTACATACTACATGTTAGTCATTTAGCAGAGGCTCTCATGCAGAGCAACTTGCAATTAGGGCATTCATAATAAAAAATATATATATATATATATATATATATATACACAAAAGTATGTGGACACCCCTTAAAATGAGTGGATTTGGTATTTTCCGCAACACCCGTTGCTGACAGGTGTATAAAAATCAAGCACACATCCATGCAGTCTCCATAGACAAACATTAGCAGTAGAATGACCCGTACTGATGAGCTCAGTGACTTTCAACATGGCACCGTCATAGGATGCCACCTTTTCAATAAATGTGGGCCCTGCTAGAGCTTCCCCGGTCAACTGAAATGGCAACGTCTAGGAGCTATAACAGCTTGTCCGCAAAGTGTTAGGGCACACAAGCTCACAGAAGGGGAGTGCTGAAGAATTCTGAAGTGCTTAGCGAGTAAAATGAGTCTCTCTTCGGTTACAACACTCACTGGAGTGGTGTAAAGCTCGCCGCCATTGGACTCTGGACAGATGAATCACGCTTCACCATCTGGCAGTCCGACAGATTAAATCTGGATTTGGCGATGCCAGGAGAACACTACCTGCCCGAATGCATATAGTGCCAACTGTAAAGTTTGGTGGAGAAGGAATAATGGTCTGAGGCTGTTTTTCTTGGTTTGGGCCCCTTAGTTCCAGTGAAGGGAAATCTTAACGCTATAGCACACACTACCAGGCAAAATAACACCTACTCATTCATGGGTTTTTCTTTATTCTTACTATTTTCTACATTGTACATCAAAACTATGAAAAACACATATGGACTCATAGTAACCAAAATAAGTGTTAAAAAAAGCAACATATATTTTATATTTTAGAATCTTCAAATAGCCACCTTTTGCCTGGATGACAGCTTCCTGCTGTGTTCCGGTCCAATTGGACCGAATTACAAGTTCTCTCTCTGTAAAATGTAGTTAATTTAATCTGATTGTCATAAGGTTCCATGACTTTGTCCACACAGGGCATCTGAACACACAATACATTTAGATGATTTTCATTACATTTTGGGTGTTTTATTTCACTGTTGTACACCTGTGTTGTTCCCGGTCAAAAATGACCTGTCATTAGAAATGAATGGGTGAGACTGCAATTAGTGTATAAAATTGAGTTCAGGCAAATGCCTATTCATCAGATGGACACGCTTCCTCTCCCAGACCCCACACGCATGTCTGTTTGAGCACACACACACACACACACACACACCACACACACACACCTCACTCCCCTTCTTGGCTTCCATGGCAACCCCCAAGAGAACCTTTCCCCAATAGAATCTTTCCCCCCACGGAACCACACCTGTTGGCATTCTCACAAACAATCGCAACATTGTTTCAATAATATATAGAACTTCTCTCAGCTCTGGTATATAAAGCTTATTTGAGGTCTTGCTCACAATTCATTCTGTGGCAGCACAATGACCAAACGATATACTGTATGTGAGGCTCTTGATCATATCTTTGATCATGACACTGGTGAGGAGGAGAGAGTCCTTGTTAAACTTTGACACAAAGTAGTCTGTGATAAATACCACAATATGTTTCATCTGAATATAAGTTAGTCAAAATAATCCATACATTATGCTTTTTTTTACTCAAAAACAAGTTGAATGAGCGAGGCCTACAGGCCATAAATAGCAAATAGAAGTTCAAAATGTGTAATGTTCAGAAGAACTTAAGTTGATTAAAAGATACATTAGGTGATAATATATGTATTATTATGGATTTCTAATCAGCCAAATTGGGGCGGCCATTTTGGACCGGGAACACAGAATGAATTAACATGAAACGAACACAACAGGAGGGTTAAAATTTTTTATATTATTATTATTTTTACAACGCAGTCAAAACAAACATGGCGGAGGGTAAACACAGAAAAATGGAGGACCAAACTCAAAAAAAATATAATAAGAGACTCGTACCTATTTCCCACCCAGAACTGCTAAAATATATGAACTGTAAATTAGACGTACTTGACTTAGTCCCGTAAAGAGATGAGAGGAAGTCTTCAAATGAGTGATGGACAAAGAAACTAACAAAAGGTTACAGTCAATGTTATCAAAGCTAATGAAGAAAAAAAGAGTTGCTAAGATACTATATCAATGTGCCAACATCTGGTGCTTACCTGAATTAAATGCCCTAGGACCATGTGCTCTGTTTAAAGGATGGGCACCTAGCTCTTAAACAACCTCTTTGTCAATAATCTCCCCAAGGAGAAGTGGGTGTGGAGTCAGACGCAGGAGAGCGCAAATTTCGAAAAGGGCGTTTTATTAACAAGTCCAAAGAACAGAAAACAGGACTACAACAGTAGCCTCAAAACAACCAGACACCGTCCAGGAAAAATCCACCTGTTCAACAGAACACAAGAAAACGCAACCCAAAACTAAATGACAGCAAACGTAACAATCACACACAAAACCCAGAGGGTATGGCAAAATAAAATACCCCCCCTAATTACCCTAAATTGAACACAGGTGAAACAAGACAGACATAACCAAATGAAAAGGAAAAAGGATCGGTGGCAGCTAGTAGGCAGGCGACGACGACCGCCGAGCACCGCCCAGAACAGGGAGAGGAGCCACCTTTGTCGTGACACTCTTCCGTGGTGCCCCAAATTCCTAATGAGTTAATTGTTACGTGATTAATTTAAATCGGGTTTCAATTAAACATAGTTAGTTGAATAAATAACAGATGGTTGTAAAAGCCTTTCAGAATCCTTCACACTGCCTGTCCCCAAAACTCTGTGGTGTCCAGTCCTAAATCCCCCCGGCCATCCTACAATCTAAGCTTGATGCCCTCAATCTCACACAAATTATCAATGAACCTACCCGGATAAAGCACTAAATAAACTTCAGTTAGTGCTAAATACGGCTGCTAGAATCCTGACTAGAACCACAAAAAAAAAAATTGATCAAATTACTCCAGTGCTAGCCTCTCTACACTGGCTTCCTGTCAAAGCAAGGGCTGATTTCAAGGTTTTACTGCTACCCTACAAAGCATTACATGGGCTTGCTCCTACCTATCTCTCTGATTTGGTCCTGCCGTACATACCTACACGTACGCTACGGTCACAAGACGCAGGCCTCCTAATTGTCCCTAGAATTTCTAAGCAAACAGCTGGAGGCAGGGCTTTCTCCTATAGAGCTCCATTTTTATGGAACGGTCTGCCTACCCATGTCAGAGACGCAAACTCGGTCTCAACCTTTAAGTCTTTACTGAAGACTCATCTCTTCAGTGGGTCATACGATTGAGTGTAGTCTGGCCCAGGAGTGGGAAGGTGAACGGAAAGGCTCTGGAGCAACGAACCGCCCTTGCTGTCTCTGCCTGGCCGGTTCCCCTCTTTCCACTGGGATTCTCTGCCTCTAACCCTATTACAGGGGCTGAGTCACTGGCTTACTGGGGCTCTCTCATGCCGTCCCTGGAGGGGGTGCGTCACCTGAGTGGGTTGATTCACTGATGTGGTCATCCTGTCTGGGTTGTCTCAGGATGGTAAGTTGGTGGTTGAAGATATCCCTCTAGTGGTGTGGGGGCTGTGCTTTGGCAAAGTGGGTGGGGTTATATCCTTCCTGTTTGGCCCTGTCCGAGGGTGTCCTCGGATGGGGCCACAGTGTCTCCTGACCCCTCCTGTCTCAGCCTCCAGTATTTATGCTGCAGTAGTTTATGTGTCGGGGGGGCTAGGGTCAGTTTGTTATATCTAGAGTACTTCTCCTGTCCTATTCGGTGTCCTGTGTGAATCTAAGTGTGCGTTCTCTAATTCTCTCCTTCTCTCTTTCTTTCTCTCTCTCGGAGGACCTGAGCCCTGATGACTCCTTGCTGTCCCCAGTCCACCTGGCCGTGCTGCTGCTCCAGTTTCAACTGACCTGAGCCCTAGGACCATGCCCCAGGACTACCTGACATGATGACTCCTTGCTGTCCCCAGTCCACCTGACTGTGCTGCTGCTCCAGTTTCAACTCTTCTGCCTTATTATTATTCGACCATGCTGGTCATTTATGAACATTTGAACATCTTGGCCATGTTCTGTTATAATCTCCATCCGGCACAGCCAGAAGAGGACTGGCCACCCCACATAGCCTGGTTCCTCTCTAGGTTTCTTCCTAGGTTTTGGCCTTTCTAGGGAGTTTTTCCTAGCCACCGTACTTCTACACCTGCATTGCTTGCTGTTTGGGGTTTTAGGCAGGGTTTCTGTACAGCACTTTGAGATATCAGCTGATGTACGAAGGGCTATATAAATACATTTGATTTGAACCTACCAGGTACAATCCCAAATCCGTAAACACGGGCAGCCTAATATATATCATTCTAACTAACTCGCCCTCCAAATGCACCTCTGCTGTTTTCAATCAAGATCTCAGCGATCACTGCCTCATTGCCTGCATCTGTAATGGGTCTGTGACCAAACAACCACCCCTTACCACTGTCAAACACTCCCTAAAACACCTCTGCGAGCAGGCCTTTCTAATCGACCTGGCTGGGGTATCCTGGAATGACATCGACCTCATCCCGTCAGTAGAGGATGCCTGTTTATTCTTTAAAAGTGCCTTCCTCACCATCTTAAATAAGCAAGCCCCATTCAAAAAATGTAGAACTATGAATAGATATTGTCCTTGACCAGCACAAAAACATCCTGACTGCCCTTGACCAGCACAAAAACATCCTGACTGCCCTTGACCAGCACAAAAACATCCTGTGGTATTCTGCATTAGCATCAAATAGCCCCCGTGATATGCAACTTTTCAGGGAAGTTAGGAACAAATATACACAGGCAGTTAGGAAAGCTAAGGCTAGCTTTTTCAAACAGAAATTTGCATCCTGTAGTACAAACTGAAAAAGGTTCTGGGACACTGTTAAGTCCATGGAGAATAAGAGCACCTCCTCCCAGCTGTCCACTGCTCTGAGGCTAGGAAACACTGTCACCACCGATAAATCCACTATAATTGACCATTTCAATAAGCATTTCTCTACGGCTGGCCATGCTTTCCACCTGGCTACCCCTATCCCGGTCAACTGCCCGGCACCCTCCACAGCAACCCGCCAAAGCCCCCACCATTTCTCCTTCACCGAAATCCAGATAGCTGATGTTCTGAAAGAACTGCAAAATGTGGACCCCTACAAATCAGCCGGGCTAGACAATCTGGACCCTCACTTTCTAAAATTATCTGCCGAAATTGTTGCAACCCTTATTACTAGCCTGTTCAACCTCTCTTTCGTATCGTCTGAGATTCCCAAAGATTGGAAAGATGCCGCGGTCATCCCCCTCTTCAAAGGGGGAGACACTCTAGACACAAACTGCTACAGACCTATATCTATCCTACCCTGTCTTTCTAAGGTCTTCGAAAGCCAAGTTAACAAACAGATTACCGACCATTTCGAATCCCAACGTACTTCTCCGCTACACAATCTACACAATCTGGTTTCAGAGCTGGTCATGGGTGCACCTCAGCCACGCTCAAGGTCCTAAACGATATCTTAACCGCCATCAATAAGAGACATTACTGTGCAGCCGCATTCATCGACCTGGCCAAGACATTTGACTCTGTCAATCAGCACATTCTTATCGGCAGACTCAACAGCCTTGGCTTTTCAAATGGCTGCCTCGCCTGGTTCACCAACTACTTCTCAGACAGAGTTCAGTGTGTCAAATTGGAGGGCCTGTTATCAGGACCTCTGGCCATCTCTATGGGGGCGCCACAGGGTTCAATTTTCGGGCCGACTCTGTTCTCTGTATACATCAATGATGTCGCTCTTGCTGCTGGTGATTCTCTGATCCACCTCTACGCAGACGACACCATTCTGTATACTTCTGGCCCTTCTTTGGACACTGTGTTAACTAACCTCCAGACGAGCTTCAATGCCATACAACTCTCCTTCCGTGGCCTCCAACTGCTCTTAAATACAAGTAAAACTAAATGCATGCTATTCAATCAATCACTGCCCGTACCTGCCCGCCCGTCCAGCATCACTACTCTTGACGGCTCTGACCTAGAATACGTGGACAACTACAAATACCTAGGTGTCTGGTTAGACTGTAAACTCTCCTTCCAGACTCACATTAAGCATCTCCATTCCAAAATTAAATCTAGAATCAGCTTCCTATATCGCAACAAAGCATCCTTCACTCATGCTGTCAAACATACCCTCGTAAAACTGACCATCCTACCGATCCTTGACTTCGGCGATGTCATCTATAAAATAGCCTCCAACACTCTACTCAACAAATTGGATGCAGTCTATCACAGTGCCATCCGTTTTGTCACCAAAGCCCCATATACTACCCACCACTGCGACCTGTACACTCTTGGTGGTTGGCCCTCGCTTCATACTCGCCAAACCCACTGGCTCCAGGTCATCTACAAGTCTTTGCTAGGTAAAGTCCCCCCTTATCTCAGCTCACTGGTCACCATAGCAGCACCCACCCTTAGCACGCGCTCCAGCAGGTATATTTCACTGATCATCCCCAAAGACAATTCCTCCTTCGGCCGCCTTTCCTTCCAGTTATCTGCTGCCAATGACTGGAACGAACTGCAAAAATCACTGAAGCTGGAGACTCATATCTCCCTCACTAGCTTTAAGCACCAGATGTCAGAGCAGCTCACAGATCACTGCACCTGTACATAGCTCATCTGTAAACAGCCCATCTACCTACCTCATCCCCATACTGTATTTATTTATTTATCTTGCTCCTTTGCACCCCAGTATCTCTACTTGCACATTCATCTTCTGCACATCTACCATTCCAGTGTTTTAATTGCTAAATTGTAATTACTTCGCCACCATGTCCTATTTATTGCCTTAACTCCCTTATCTTACCTCATTTGCACTCACTGTACATAGACTTTTAGTTTTATATTTTTTCTACTGTATTATTGACTGTACGTTTTGTTTATTCCATGTGTAACTCTGTGTTGTTGTATGTGTCGAACTGTCGAATTGCTTTGCTTTATCTTGGCCAGGTCGCAGTTGCAATTGAGAACTTGTCTCAACTAGCCTACCCTGTTCTCCTGCATTCTAGTTTTACTTTGGTAAGTAAAGTGGATGTTTGTTGGGGAGAAGAATGTCATTGTAACGGATGTGAAACGGCTAGCTTAGTTAGCGGTGGTGCGCGCTAAATAGCGTTTCAATCGGTGACGTCACTTGCTCTGAGACCTTGAAGTAGTAGTTCCCCTTGCTCTGCAAGGGCCGCGGCTTTTGTGGAGCGATGGGTAACGATGCTTCGTGGGTGTCAGTTGTTGATGTGTGCAGAGGGTCCTTGGTTCGCGCCCGGGTATGGGCGAGGGGACGGTCTAAAGTTATACTGTTACATCAAGGAAATATTAGCTAGATAGTGTGTCATGTATGCTTGGACAGCGTGTGTATGCCTAGTCAGGCCTACCCGTGACCTATTTTCCCCTCAATAGATCAAATGAAGAAATTAGTTTTCCTGCTGGAAAATGAAGATCCTTAGCGGAATGAGAAAATGCAATCAACTGGTGGTTTTGCAATCATATTTTTTTTTAAACCTTTATTTAACTAGGCAAGAAACCTTTATTTAACTAAACCTTTATTTAACTAGGCAAGGCAACTAGGCAAACAAATTATTATTTATAATGACGGCCTAGGAACAGTGGGTTAACTGCCTTGTTCAGGGGCAGAACGTCAGACTTTTACCTTGTCAGCTCATAGATTCAATCTTGCAACCTTTTAGTTACTAGTCAAATGCTCTAACCACTAGGCTTACCTGCAGCCCCAATATGCAAACCTTGTGATGTGATTCAACATCAATAAATGTTGTTAACACATTAAACAAATACAAAATTAAATGGATAACTTGATTGATTCATTAAAAACGATTTCCGTTTTATTGGATTGATTCATGGTGCAGAAGACACATTTTATCTATAAAAATGACCAGTAGATGGCAGTATTACACCCTCAGCAGGTTAGTGCAGTGTTGATCTGATATGAGAAGCTGCCACCATTATCTATAGAAGACTAATTATCTATAGAGAAGCTGCCACCATCAGCAGATCAGGGAAGTGTTGACCTGATCTGTCTTCACCTCTTCATCTTCCTCCTCTCTCAGACAACTACTTCTTCTTTGTTTATACTTTAGACCCTGTCTTCTATAGATAATTAGACCCCTGTCTTCTATAGATAATTAGACCCTGTCTACTATAGATAATTAGACCCCCGTCTACTATAGATAATTAGACCCTGTCTACTATAGATAATTAGACCCCCGTCTACTATAGATAATTAGACCCTGTCTTCTATAGATAATTAGACCCCTGTCTTCTATAGATAATTAGACCCCCGTCTACTATAGATAATTAGACCCCTGTCTTCTATAGATAATTAGACCCCTGTCTACTATAGATAATTAGACCCCCGTCTACTATAGATAATTAGACCCCCGTCTACTATAGATAATTAGACCCCCGTCTACTATAGATAATTAGACCCCCGTCTACTATAGATAATTAGACCCCCGTCTACTATAGATAATTAGACCCCCATCTACTATAGATAATTAGACCCCCGTCTACTATAGATAATTAGACCCCCGTCTACTATAGATAATTAGACCCCCATCTACTATAGATAATTAGACCCTGTCTACTATAGATAATTAGACCCCCGTCTACTATAGATAATTAGACCCCCATCTACTATAGATAATTAGACCCCCGTCTACTATAGATAATTAGACCCCTGTCTTCTATAGATAATTAGACCCCTGTCTTCTATAGATAATTAGACCCTGTCTTCTATAGATAATTAGACCCCCGTCTACTATAGATAATTAGACCCCCGTCTACTATAGATAATTAGACCCCCGTCTACTATAGATAATTAGACCCTGTCTTCTATAGATAATTAGACCCCCGTCTACTATAGATAATTAGACCCTGTCTTCTATAGATAATTAGACCCCCGTCTACTATAGATAATTAGACCCCCGTCTACTATAGATAATTAGACCCCCGTCTACTATAGATAATTAGACCCCCGTCTACTATAGATAATTAGACCCCCATCTACTATAGATAATTAGACCCCCGTCTACTATAGATAATTAGACCCCCGTCTACTATAGATAATTAGACCCCCGTCTACTATAGATAATTAGACCCCCGTCTACTATAGATAATTAGACCCCCATCTACTATAGATAATTAGACCCCCGTCTACTATAGATAATTAGACCCCCGTCTACTATAGATAATTAGACCCCCATCTACTATAGATAATTAGACCCTGTCTACTATAGATAATTAGACCCCCGTCTACTATAGATAATTAGACCCCCATCTACTATAGATAATTAGACCCCCGTCTACTATAGATAATTAGACCCCTGTCTTCTATAGATAATTAGACCCCTGTCTTCTATAGATAATTAGACCCTGTCTTCTATAGATAATTAGACCCCCGTCTACTATAGATAATTAGACCCCCGTCTACTATAGATAATTAGACCCCCGTCTACTATAGATAATTAGACCCTGTCTTCTATAGATAATTAGACCCCCGTCTACTATAGATAATTAGACCCTGTCTTCTATAGATAATTAGACCCCCGTCTACTATAGATAATTAGACCCCCGTCTACTATAGATAATTAGACCCTGTCTTCTATAGATAATTAGACCCCCGTCTACTATAGATAATTAGACCCCCGTCTACTATAGATAATTAGACCCTGTCTTCTATAGATAATTAGACCCTGTCTACTATAGATAATTAGACCCTGTCTTCTATAGATAATTAGACCCTGTCTACTATAGATAATTAGACCCCTGTCTACTATAGATAATTAGACCCCCGTCTACTATAGATAATTAGACCCCCGTCTACTATAGATAATTAGACCCTGTCTTCTATAGATAATTAGACCCCTGTCTACTATAGATAATTAGACCCCCGTCTACTATAGATAATTAGACCCCTGTCTTCTATAGATAATTAGACCCCTGTCTTCTATAGATAATTAGACCCTGTCTTCTATAGATAATTAGACCCCCGTCTACTATAGATAATTAGACCCCCGTCTACTATAGATAATTAGACCCTGTCTTCTATAGATAATTAGACCCTGTCTTCTATAGATAATTAGACCCCTGTCTACTATAGATAATTAGACCCCTGTCTACTATAGATAATTAGACCCCCGTCTACTATAGATAATTAGACCCTGTCTTCTATAGATAATTAGACCCCCATCTACTATAGATAATTAGACCCCTGTCTACTATAGATAATTAGACCCCCGTCTACTATAGATAATTAGACCCTGTCTTCTATAGATAATTAGACCCTGTCTACTATAGATAATTAGACCCCTGTCTACTATAGATAATTAGACCCCCGTCTACTATAGATAATTAGACCCTGTCTTCTATAGATAATTAGACCCCTGTCTACTATAGATAATTAGACCCCCGTCTACTATAGATAATTAGACCCCCGTCTCCTATAGATAATTAGACCCCCGTCTACTATAGATAATTAGACCCTGTCTTCTATAGATAATTAGACCCCTGTCTACTATAGATAATTAGACCCCCGTCTACTATAGATAATTAGACCCCCGTCTACTATAGATAATTAGACCCCCGTCTACTATAGATAATTAGACCCCCATCTACTATAGATAATTAGACCCCCGTCTACTATAGATAATTAGACCCCCGTCTACTATAGATAATTAGACCCTGTCTTCTATAGATAATTAGACCCTGTCTTCTATAGATAATTAGACCTCCGTCTACTATAGATAATTAGACCCCCGTCTACTATAGATAATTAGACCCCCGTCTACTATAGATAATTAGACCCTGTCTACTATAGATAATTAGACCCCCGTCTACTATAGATAATTAGACCCCCGTCTACTATAGATAATTAGACCCCCGTCTACTATAGATAATTAGACCCTGTCTTCTATAGATAATTAGACCCTGTCTTCTATAGATAATTAGACCCTGTCTTCTATAGATAATTAGACCCTGTCTACTATAGATAATTAGATCCTGTCTTCTATAGATAATTAGACCCTGTCTACTATAGATAATTAGACCTCCCGTCTACTATAGATAATTAGACCTCCCGTCTACTATAGATAATTAGACCTCCGTCTACTATAGATAATTAGATCCTGTCTTCTATAGATAATTAGACCCCCGTCTACTATAGATAATTAGACCGTCTATACTTTCTCATTTCAGCTTTAAGGTCTTTAGAGAAACCAGCCTCTGGGTTTTTTCAGATTTACAATAATAGTATAATATAAAGTATATGTATAAAATAATAGTATAATATAAAGTATATGTATAAAATAATAGTATAATATAAAGTATATGTATAAAATAATAGTATAATATAAAGTATATGTATAAAATAATAGTGTAATATAAAGTATATGTATAAAATAATAGTATAATATAAAGTATATGTATAAAATAATAGTGTAATATAAAGTATATGTATAAAATAATAGTATAATATAAAGTATATGTATAAAATAATAGTATAATATAAAGTATATGTATAAAATAACAGTATAATATAAAGTATATGTATAAAATAATAGTATAATATAAAGTATATGTATAAAATAATAGTATAATATAAAGTATATGTATAAAATAATAGTATAATATAAAGTATATGAATAAAATAATAGTATAATATAAAGTATATGTATAAAATAATAGTATAATATAAAGTATATGTATAAAATAACAGTATAATATAAAGTATATGTATAAAATAATAGTATAATATAAAGTATATGTATAAAATAATAGTATAATATAAAGTATATGTATAAAATAATAGTATAATATAAAGTATATGAATAAAATAATAGTATAATATAAAGTATATGTATAAAATAATAGTATAATATAAAGTATATGTATAAAATAACAGTATAATATAAAGTATATGTATAAAATAATAGTATAATATAAAGTATATGTATAAAATAATAGTATAATATAAAGTATATGTATAAAATAATAGTATAATATAAAGTATATGTATAAAATAATAGTATAATATAAAGTATATGTATAAAATAATAGTATAATATAAAGTATATGTATAAAATAATAGTATAATATAAAGTATATGTATAAAATAACAGTATAATATAAAGTATATGTATAAAATAATAGTATAATATAAAGTATATGTATAAAATAATAGTATAATATAAAGTATATGTATAAAATAATAGTATAATATAAAGTATATGTATAAAATAATAGTATAATATAAAGTATATGTATAAAATAATAGTATAATATAAAGTATATGTATAAAATAATAGTATAATATAAAGTATATGTATAAAATAATAGTATAATATAAAGTATATGTATAAAATAATAGTATAATATAAAGTATATGTATAAAATAATAGTATAATATAAAGTATATGTATAAAATAATAGTATAATATAAAGTATATGTATAAAATAATAGTATAATATAAAGTATATGTATAAAATAATAGTATAATATAAAGTATATGTATAAAATAATAGTATAATATAAAGTATCTGTATAAAATAATAGTATAATTTAAAGTATATGTATAAAATAATAGTATAATATAAAGTATATGTATAAAATAATAGTATAATATAAAGTATATGTATAAAATAATAGTATAATATAAAGTATATGTATAAAATAATAGTATAATATAAAGTATATGTATAAAATAATAGTATAATATAAAGTATATGTATAAAATAATAGTATAATATATAGTATATGTATAAAATAATAGTATAATATAAAGTATATGTATAAAATAATAGTATAATATAAAGTATATGTATAAAATAATAGTATAATATAAAGTATATGTATAAAATAATAGTATAATATAAAGTATATGTATAAAATAATAGTATAATATAAAGTATATGTATAAAATAATAGTATAATATAAAGTATATGTATAAAATAATAGTATAATATAAAGTATATGTATAAAATAATAGTATAATATAAAGTATATGTATAAAATAATAGTGTAATATAAAGTATATGTATAAAATAATAGTATAATATAAAGTATATGTATAAAATAATAGTATAATATAAAGTATATGTATAAAATAATAGTATAATATAAAGTATATGTATAAAATAATAGTATAATATAAAGTATATGTATAAAATAATAGTGTAATATAAAGTATATGTATAAAATAATAGTGTAATATAAAGTATATGTATAAAATAATAGTATAATATAAAGTATATGTATAAAATAATAGTATAATATAAAGTATATGTATAAAATAATAGTATAATATAAAGTATATGTATAAAATAATAGTATAATATAAAGTATATGTATAAAATAATAGTATAATATAAAGTATATGTATAAAATAATAGTATAATATAAAGTATATGTATAAAATAATAGTATAATATAAAGTATATGTATAAAATAATAGTATAATATAAAGTATATGTATAAAATAATAGTATAATATAAAGTATATGTATAAAATAATAGTATAATATAAAGTATATGTATAAAATAATAGTATAATATAAAGTATATGTATAAAATAATAGTATAATATAAAGTATATGTATAAAATAATAGTATAATATAAAGTATATGTATAAAATAATAGTATAATATAAAGTATATGTATAAAATAATAGTATAATATAAAGTATATGTATAAAATAATAGTGTAATATAAAGTATATGTATAAAATAATAGTATAATATAAAGTATATGTATAAAATAATAGTATAATATAAAGTATATGTATAAAATAATAGTATAATATAAAGTATATGTATAAAATAATAGTATAATATAAAGTATATGTATAAAATAATAGTGTAATATAAAGTATATGTATAAAATAATAGTATAATATAAAGTATATGTATAAAATAATAGTATAATATAAAGTATATGTATAAAATAATAGTATAATATAAAGTATATGTATAAAATAATAGTATAATATAAAGTATATGTATAAAATAATAGTGTAATATAAAGTATATGTATAAAATAATAGTATAATATAAAGTATATGTATAAAATAATAGTATAATATAAAGTATATGTATAAAATAACAGTATAATATAAAGTATATGTATAAAATAATAGTATAATATAAAGTATATGTATAAAATAATAGTATAATATAAAGTATATGTATAAAATAATAGTGTAATATAAAGTATATGTATAAAATAATAGTATAATATAAAGTATATGTATAAAATAATAGTATAATATAAAGTATATGTATAAAATAATAGTGTAATATAAAGTATATGTATAAAATAATAGTATAATATAAAGTATATGTATAAAATAATAGTATAATATAAAGTATATGTATAAAATAGTATAATATAAAGTATATGTATAAAATAATAGTATAATATAAAGTATATGTATAAAATAATAGTGTAATATAAAGTATATGTATAAAATAATAGTATAATATAAAGTATATGTATAAAATAATAGTATAATATAAAGTATATGTATAAAATAATAGTGTAATATAAAGTATATGTATAAAATAATAGTATAATATAAAGTATATGTATAAAATAATAGTATAATATAAAGTATATGTATAAAATAATAGTGTAATATAAAGTATATGTATAAAATAATAGTATAATATAAAGTATATGTATAAAATAATAGTATAATATAAAGTATATGTATAAAATAATAGTGTAATATAAAGTATATGTATAAAATAATAGTATAATATAAAGTATATGTATAAAATAATAGTATAATATAAAGTATATGTATAAAATAATAGTGTAATATAAAGTATATGTATAAAATAATAGTATAATATAAAGTATATGTATAAAATAATAGTATAATATAAAGTATATGTATAAAATAATAGTATAATATAAAGTATATGTATAAAATAATAGTATAATATAAAGTATATGTATAAAATAATAGTATAATATAAAGTATATGTATAAAATAATAGTGTAATATAAAGTATATGTATAAAATAATAGTATAATATAAAGTATATGTATAAAATAATAGTGTAATATAAAGTATATGTATAAAATAATAGTATAATATAAAGTATATGTATAAAATAATAGTGTAATATAAAGTATATGTATAAAATAATAGTGTAATATAAAGTATATGTATAAAATAATAGTATAATATAAAGTATATGTATAAAATAATAGTATAATAAAAAGTATATGTATAAAATAATAGTATAATATAAAGTATATGTATAAAATAATAGTATAATATAAAGTATATGTATAAAATAATAGTATAATATAAAGTATATGTATAAAATAATAGTATAATATAAAGTATATGTATAAAATAATAGTATAATATAAAGTATATGTATAAAATAATAGTATAATATAAAGTATATGTATAAAATAATAGTATAATATAAAGTATATGTATAAAATAATAGTATAATATAAAGTATATGTATAAAATAATAGTATAATATAAAGTATATGTATAAAATAACAGTATAATATAAAGTATATGTATAAAATAATAGTATAATATAAAGTATATGTATAAAATAACAGTATAATATAAAGTATATGTATAAAATAATAGTATAATATAAAGTATATGTATAAAATAACAGTATAATATAAAGTATATGTATAAAATAATAGTATAATATAAAGTATATGTATAAAATAATAGTGTAATATAAAGTATATGTATAAAATAACAGTATAATATAAAGTATATGTATAAAATAATAGTATAATATAAAGTATATGTATAAAATAATAGTATAATATAAAGTATATGTATAAAATAATAGTATAATATAAAGTATATGTATAAAATAATAGTATAATATAAAGTATATGTATAAAATAATAGTATAATATAAAGTATATGTATAAAATAATAGTATAATATAAAGTATATGTATAAAATAATAGTATAATATAAAGTATATGTATATTATATTTTAGAGATCTAAATACATGGTTCAATTTTGTGTGTCATCACAGCCTGGAACAGGCAATACATCTCTAATTACTACTACCCTCACAATTAACACTTCGGTGTGTGTTTCCGCTACTCAGTGGGTTAAAGTGTAATCTCCCCACACAGAGCCAGAGGCAGAGACACTGTCATTCCCACTAATGATTATATTCTAAATCACAGAGAAATTAGTTTGGAGCTTTTTGCATATTTTCATTATTGAGTCCTGAACCGTTACTGAATGTGAATTAGAAATGAATTGAGTGAAGGGATTGGATTGTCTATGGTAACCCAATAGTTTTTATACACATATTTGTGAGCTTATGGACACTCACACATGCACACAGTCTTGTACAGCTGAATTGTATGGACACACAATTCAGTGCCATTCAAAATCCTATTTTCCTTAACCCCTAACCAGTACTCTTACCCTTACACTAACCCTAACCTTACACCAAAAAACCTAGCTCCTAACTCTAAAACTAACCCTCAACCACCTAGAAATAGCATTTGACCTCGTGGGGACGAACAAAATGTCTGTTCAGAAAACCTTACTCTCTGTACAGCATCCCTCCTCTCCTATAACAGTACACCATCCCACCTCTCCTATAACAGTACCATCCCACCTCTCCTATAACAGTACCATCCCACCTCTCCTATAACAGTACAGTATCCCACCTCTCCTATAACAGTACACCATCCCACCTCTCCTATAACAGTACCATCCCACCTCTCCTATAACAGTACCATCCCACCTCTCCTATAACAGTACACCATCCCACCTCTCCTATAACAGTACAGTATCCCACCTCTCCTATAACAGTACCATCCCACCTCTCCTATAACAGTACACCATCCCACCTCTCCTATAACAGTACCATCCCACCTCTCCTATAACAGTACAGTATCCCATCTTTCCTATAACAGTACCATCCCACCTC
Organism: Oncorhynchus mykiss; assembly: GCF_013265735.2. Taxonomy (NCBI): domain Eukaryota; kingdom Metazoa; phylum Chordata; class Actinopteri; order Salmoniformes; family Salmonidae; genus Oncorhynchus; species Oncorhynchus mykiss. Next base: position 850,290 of record NC_048572.1, read on the forward strand.
TCCTATAACAGTACACCATCCCACCTCTCCTATAACAGTACACCATCCCACCTCTACTATAACAGTACACCATCCCACCTCTCCTATAACAGTACCATCCCACCTCTCCTATAACAGTACCATCCCACCTCTCCTATAACAGTACAGTATCCCACCTCTCCTATAACAGTATCATCCCACCTCTCCTATAACAGTACACCATCCCACCTCTCCTATAACAGTACCATCCCACCTCTCCTATAACAGTACACCATCCCACCTCTCTTATAACAGTACACCATCCCACCTCTCCTATAACAGTACACCATCCCACCTCTCCTATAACAGTACCATCCCACCTCTCCTATAACAGTACACCATCCCACCTCTCTTATAACAGTACACCATCCCACCTCTCCTATAACAGTACAGTATCCCACCTCTCCTATAACAATACACCATCCCACCTCTCCTATAACAGTACACCATCCCACCTCTCCTATAACAGTATAGTATCCCACCTCTCATATAACAGTATAGTATCCCACCTCTCATGTAACAGTACACCATCCTACCTCTCCTATAACAGTACCATCCCACCTCTCCTATAACAGTACCATCCCACCTCTCCTATAACAGTACACCATCCCACCTCTCCTATAACCGTACAGTATCCCACCTCTCCTATAATAGTACAGTATCCCACCTCTCCTATAACAGTACAGTATCCCACCTCTCCTATAACAGTACACCATCCTACCTCTCCTATAACAGTACAGTATCCCACGTCTCCTATAACAGTACAGTATCCCATCTCTCCTATAATAGTACAGTATCCCATCTCTCCTATAATAGTACAGTATCCCACCTCTCCTATAACAATACAACATCCCACCTCTCCTATAACAGTACACCATCCCACCTCTCCTATAACAGTATAGTATCCCACCTCTCATATAACAGTATAGTATCCCACCTCTCATGTAACAGTACACCATCCTACCTCTCCTATAACAGTACCATCCCACCTCTCCTATAACAGTACCATCCCACCTCTCCTATAACAGTACACCATCCCACCTCTCCTATAACCGTACAGTATCCCACCTCTCCTATAATAGTACAGTATCCCACCTCTCATATAACAGTACACCATCCCACCTCTCCTATAACAGTACACCATCCCACCTCTCCTATAACAGTACCATCCCACCTCTCCTATAACAGTACCATCCCATCTCTCCTATAACAGTACAGTATCCCATCTCTCCTATAACAGTACCATCCCACCTCTCCTATAACAGTACACCATCCCACCTCTCCTATAACAGTACCATCCCACCTCTCCTATAACAGTACACCATCCCACCTCTCCTATACCAGTACAGTATCCCACCTCTCCTATAACAGTACAGTATCCCACCTCTCCTATAACAGTACACCATCCCACCTCTCCTATACCAGTACAGTATCCCACCTCTCCTATAACAGTACACCATCCCACCTCTCCTATAACAGTACCATCCCACCTCTCCTATAACAGTACCATCCCACCTCTCCTATAACAGTACACCATCCCACCTCTCCTATAACAGTACCATCCCACCTCTCCTATAACAGTACCATCCCACCTCTCCTATAACAGTACAGTATCCCACCTCTCCTATAACAGTACACCATCCCACCTCTCCTATAACAGTACCATCCCACCTCTCCTATAACAGTACACCATCCCACCTCTCCTATAACAGTACCATCCCACCTCTCCTATAACAGTACACCATCCCACCTCTCTTATAACAGTACACCATCCCACCTCTCCTATAACAGTACACCATCCCACCTCTCCTATAACAGTACCATCCCACCTCTCCTATAACAGTACCATCCCACCTCTACTATAACAGTACCATCCCACCTCTCCTATAACAGTACACCATCCCACCTCTCCTATAACAGTACCATTCCACTCTCCTATAACAGTACACCATCCCACCTCTCCTATAACAGTACACCATCCCACCTCTCCTATAACAGTATCATCCCACCTCTCCTATAACAGTACACCATCCCACCTCTCCTATAACAGTACCATCCCACCTCTCCTATAACAGTACCATCCCACCTCTCCTATAACAGTACCATCCCACCTCTCCTATAACAGTACCATCCCACCTCTCCTATAACAGTACCATCCCACCTCTCCTATAACAGTACAGTATCCCACCTCTCCTATAACAGTACACCATCCCACCTCTCCTATAACAGTACACCATCCCACCTCTCCTATAACAGTACACCATCCCACCTCTACTATAACAGTACCATCCCACCTCTCCTATAACAGTACACCATCCCACCTCTCCTATAACAGTACCATCCCACCTCTCCTATAACAGTACACCATCCCACCTCTCCTATAACAGTACACCATCCCACCTCTCCTATAACCGTACAGTATCCCACCTCTCCTATAATAGTACAGTATCCCACCTCTCATATAACAGTACACCATCCCACCTCTCCTATAACAGTACCATCCCACCTCTCCTATAACAGTACACCATCCCACCTCTCCTATAACAGTACCATCCCACCTCTCCTATAACAGTACCATCCCATCTCTCCTATAACAGTACAGTATCCCATCTCTCCTATAACAGTACCATCCCACCTCTCCTATAACAGTACAGTATCCTACCTCTCCTATAACAGTACACCATCCCACCTCTCCTATAACAGTACCATCCCACCTCTCCTATAACAGTACCATCCCACCTCTCCTATAACAGTACACCATCCCACCTCTCCTATACCAGTACAGTATCCCACCTCTCCTATAACAGTACAGTATCCTACCTCTCCTATAACAGTACACCATCCCACCTCTCCTATAACAGTACCATCCCACCTCTCCTATAACAGTACCATCCCACCTCTCCTATAACAGTACACCATCCCACCTCTCCTATAACAGTACCATCCCACCTCTCCTATAACAGTACCATCCCACCTCTCCTATAACAGTACAGTATCCCACCTCTCCTATAACAGTACACCATCCCACCTCTCCTATAACAGTACCATCCCACCTCTCCTATAACAGTACAGTATCCCACCTCTCCTATAACAGTACACCATCCCACCTCTCCTATAACAGTACACCATCCCACCTCTCCTATAACAGTACCATCCCACCTCTCCTATAACAGTACACCATCCCACCTCTCTTATAACAGTACACCATCCCACCTCTCCTATAACAGTACACCATCCCACCTCTCCTATAACAGTACCATCCCACCTCTCCTATAACAGTACCATCCCACCTCTACTATAACAGTACCATCCCACCTCTCCTATAACAGTACACCATCCCACCTCTCCTATAACAGTACCATTCCACTCTCCTATAACAGTACACCATCCCACCTCTCCTATAACAGTACACCATCCCACCTCTCCTATAACAGTATCATCCCACCTCTCCTATAACAGTACACCATCCCACCTCTCCTATAACAGTACCATCCCACCTCTCCTATAACAGTACCATCCCACCTCTCCTATAACAGTACCATCCCACCTCTCCTATAACAGTACAGTATCCCACCTCTCCGATAACAGTACACCATCCCACCTCTCCTATAACAGTACACCATCCCACCTCTCCTATAACAGTACACCATCCCACCTCTACTATAACAGTACACCATCCCACCTCTCCTATAACAGTACACCATCCCACCTCTCCTATAACAGTACACCATCCCACCTCTCCTATAACAGTACACCATCCCACCTCTACTATAACAGTACCATCCCACCTCTCCTATAACAGTACACCATCCCACCTCTCCTATAACAGTACCATCCCACCTCTCCTATAACAGTACACCATCCCACCTCTCCTATAACAGTACACCATCCCACCTCTCCTATAACAGTACCATCCCACCTCTCCTATAACAGTACACCATCCCACCTCTCCTATAACAGTACCATCCCACCTCTCCTATAACAGTACCATCCCACCTCTCCTATAACAGTACACCAGCCCACCTCTCCTATAACAGTACCATCCCACCTCTCCTATAACAGTACACCATCCTACCTCTCCTATAACAGTACAGTATCCCACCTCTCCTATAACAGTACAGTATCCCATCTCTCCTATAATAGTACAGTATCCCATCTCTCCTATAATAGTACAGTATCCCACCTCTCCTATAACAGTACAGTATCCCACCTCTCCTATAACAGTACAGTATCCCATCTCTCCTATAATAGTACAGTATCCCACCTCTCCTATAAAAGTACAGTATCCCACCTCTCCTATAACAGTACAGTATCCCATCTCTCCTATAATAGTACAGTATCCCATCTCTCCTATAACAGTACACCATCCCACCTCTCCCATAACAGTATAGTATCCCACCTCTCATATAACAGTACACCATCCTACCTCTCCTATAACAGTACCATCCCACCTCTCCTATAACAGTACCATCCCACCTCTCCTATAACAGTACCATCCCACCTCTCCTATAACAGTACACCATCCCACCTCTCCTATAACAGTACACCATCCCACCTCTCCTATAACCGTACAGTATCCCACCTCTCCTATAATAGTACAGTATCCCACCTCTCATATAACAGTACACCATCCCACCTCTCCTATAACAGTACCATCCCACCTCTCCTATAACAGTACAGTATCCTACCTCTCCTATAACAGTACACCATCCCACCTCTCCTATAACAGTACCATCCCACCTCTCCTATAACAGTACAGTATCCTACCTCTCCTATAACAGTACACCATCCCTCCTCTCCTATAACAGTACCATCCCACCTCTCCTATAACAGTACAGTATCCTACCTCTCCTATAACAGTACACCATCCCACCTCTCCTATAACAGTACACCATCCCACCTCTCCTATAACAGTACCATCCCACCTCTCCTATAACAGTACCATCCCACCTCTCCTATAACAGTACACCATCCCACCTCTCCTATAACAGTACCATCCCACCTCTCCTATAACAGTACCATCCCATCTCTCCTATAACAGTACCATCCCACCTCTCCTATACCAGTACAGTATCCCACCTCTCCTATAACAGTACCATCCCACCTCTCCTATAACAGTACACAATCCCACCTCTCCTATAACAGTACCATCCCACCTCTCCTATAACAGTACCATCCCACCTCTCCTATAACAGTACCATCCCACCTCTCCTATAACAGTACCATCCCACCTCTCCTATAACAGTACCATCCCACCTCTCCTATAACAGTACCATCCCACCTCTCCTATAACAGTAATGCTCATTCAGCCGACAGAAACTTTAAAGAGGTTCCCTCCATCAAGCAGCGAGTCGGAGTTAGATGCCTTCTCTGGTCTTTCCTCCACCCGTTACGGGGTCTGAGTGGAGTTAGATGCCTTCTCTGGTCTTTCCTCCACCCGTTACGGGGTCTGAGTGGAGTCAGATGCCTTCTCTGGTCTTTCCTCCACCCGTTACGGGGTCTGAGTGGAGTCAGATGCCTTCTCTGGTCTTTCCTCCACCCGTTACGGGGTCTGAGTGGAGTCAGATGCCTTCTCTGGTCTTTCCTCCACCCGTTACGGGGTCTGAGACGCCGAGGCCTCCCAGCATTATCTCTGACAAATTGAAAACCCTTGTCATTGGCGACTCCATTACCCGCAGTCTTAGACTTCAAAAGAATTATCCAGCGATCATAAACTATTTACTAGGGGGCAGGGCTACCGACGTAAAGGCTAATCTGAAGATGGTGCTGGCTAAGGCTAAAACTGCCGAGAGTAGAGAGTATAGGGATATTGTTATCCACGTCGGCGCCAACGATGTTAGGATGAAACAGTCAGAGGTCACCAAACGCAACATATCTTCATCGTGTAAATCAGCTAGAAAGATGTGTTGGCATTGAGTCATTGTCTCTGGACCCCTCCCAGTTAGGGGGAGTGATGAGCTCTACAGCAGAGTCTCACAACTCAATCACTGGTTGAAAACGGTTTTCTGCCCCTCACAAAAGATAGAATTTGTAGATAATTGGCCCCCTTTCTGGGACTCACTCACAAACAGGACCAAGCCTGACCTGCTGAGGAGTGACGGACTCCATCCTAGCTGGAGGGATGCTCTCGTCTTATCTATGAACATAGACAGGGCTCTAACTCCTCTAGCTCCACAATGAGATAGGGTGCAGGCCAGCCTGCCAGCTTAGTGGAGTCTGCCACTAGCACAGTCAGTGTAGTCAGCTCAGCTATCCCCGTGTCTGTGCCTCGATCTAGGTTGAACAAAACTAAACATGGCGGAGTTCTCCTTAGCAATCTCACTGGAATAAAGACCTCCATTCCTGTCATTATTGAAAGAGATCATGATACCTCACATCTCAAAATAGGGCTATAATGTTAGATCCCTTACTTCAAAGGCAATTATAGTCAATGAACTAATCACTGATCTTAATCTTGATATTATTGGCCTGACTGAAACATGGCTTAAGCCTGATGAATTTACTGTGTTAAATGAGGCCTCACCTGGCTACACTAGTGACCATATCCCGCGTGCATCCCGCAAAGGTGGAGATGTTGATAACATTTCTGACAGCAATTTTCAATTTACCAACAAACAAAAAAATGACTGCGTTTGTCTTTTGAGTTTCTAGTCATTTAATATCTACTGTTTACAGGCCTCCTGGGCCATATACAGCGTCCCTAACAGAGTTCCCTGAATTCCTATCGGACCTTGTATTCATAGCAGATAATATTCTAATCTTTGGTGACTAATATTCACATGGAAAAGTCCACAGACCCACTCCAAAAGGCTTTCAGAGCCATCATCAACTCAGTGGGTTTTGTTCAACATGTCTCTGGACCTCCTCACTGTCCCAGTCATACTCTGGACCTCCTCACTGTCCCAGTCATACTCTGGACCTATTCACTGTCCCAGTCATACTCCGGACCTACTCACTGTCCCAGTCATACTCTGGACCTACTCACTGTCCCAGTCATACTCCGGACCTAGTTTTGTGGAATAAATGTTGTGGATCTTAATATTTTTCCTCATAATCCTGGACTATTGGACCATAATGTTATTACTTTGGCCCAACAAATAATCTGCTCAACCCAATTTTTCAGTTTTTGATTTGTTAAAAAAGTTTGAAATATCCAATAAATGTCGTTCCACTTCATGATTGTGTCCCACTTGTTGTTGATTCTTCACAAAAAAATACAGTTTTATATCTTTATGTTTGAAGCCTGAAATGTGGCATGTCCTGACTGAGCCCTCCTGGTTTTGACCCTCTGCCTGTCCTGATTGAGCCCTCCTGGTATTGACCCTCTGCCTGTCCTGACTGAGCCCTTCTGGTATTGACCCTCTGCCTGTCCTGACTGAGCCCTCCTGGTATTGACCCTCTGCCTGTCCTGACTGAGCCCTCCTTGTATTGACCCTCTGCCTGTCCTGACTGTCCTGACTGAGCCCTCCTGGTTTTGACCCTCTGCCTGTCCTGATTGAGCCCTCCTGGTATTGACCCTCTGCCTGTCCTGACTGAGCCCTTCTGGTATTGACCCTCTGCCTGTCCTGACTGAGCCCTCCTGGTATTGACCCTCTGCCTGTCCTGACTGAGCCCTCCTTGTATTGACCCTCTGCCTGTCCTGACTGTCCTGATTGAGCCCTCCTGGTTTTGACCCTCTGCCTGTCTGCCTGCCGTCCTGTGCCTTTGCCTCTACTCTGGAGTATCGACCCCTGCCTGCCTTGACCTGTCGTTTGCCTGCCTCTGTTGTTGCAATAAACATTGTTACTTCATCACAGTCTGCACTTGGGTCTTATCTGAAACCTAATAAATAGTGGAGGCCACTGTGTTCTTGGGGACCTTCAATGCTGCAGAAATGTTTTGATACCCTTCCCCAGATGTGTGCCTTAACAAAATGGATTGGTTTTTGCTCTGACATTCACTGTCAACTGTGGAACCTTATATAGACAGGTGTGTGTCTTTCCAAATCATGTCCAATTAATTTAATTACCAGGTGGACTCCAATCAAGTTGTAGAAACATCTCAAGGATGATCAATGGAAACAGAATGCACCTGAGCTCAATTTCGAGTCTCACAAGAAAGGGTCTGAATGTTTATGTAAATAATGTATTTCAGTATATTTTTACATAAATTTGCAAAAACAAATCTAAAAACCAGTTTTCACTTTGTCATTATGGAGGATTTTGTGTAGATTGATGAGGGAAAAAATATAATTTAAACAATTTTAGAAATAAGGCTGTAAGGTAACAAATTGTCGAAAAAGGGAAGCGGTCTGAATACCTTCCGAATGCGATGTATGTTTTCTCAACAACAGGTTTATGGTCAACAATATCAAAGACTGAAATCTAACAGTACAGCTCCCACAATCTTCTTATTATCAATTTCTGTCAACCAATCATCAGTCATTTGTGTCAGTGCAGTACATGTTGAGTGCCCTTCTCCATAAGCATGCTGAGAGTCTGTTATTAATTTGTTTACAGAGAAATAGCATTGTATTTGGTCAAACACATGTTTTCCCAACAGTTACCTAAGAGCTGGCAGCTGATAGGTCTGCTGTTAGAACCAGTAAAGTCCACTTCACCACTCTTGGGTAGCGGAATGACTTTGGCTTCCCACCAGGCCTGAGGACAAAGACTTTCCTCTAGGCTCAGATTAAAGATGTGACAGATAGGAGTGGCTATAGAGTCAGCTACCATCCTCAGTAGCTTTCCATCTAAGTTGTCAATGCCAGGAGGTTTGTCATTGTTGATCGTTAACAATAATTTTCCCACCTCTCCCACACTAACTTTACAAAATGAAAACTTGCAATGCTGTTCTTTCATTATTTGTTTTTTTGTACATTAGTACGATGGCTCACTGTTTGTTGTTGGCATTTCCTGCCTAAGTTTGCCCACTTTGCCTATGAAGTAGTAATTAAAATAATTGTCAACATTAAATGGTTTTTTGATGAGTAAGCCATCTGATTGGATGGAAGATGGTTGAATTTGTCTTTCTGCCCATAATTTCATTTAAAGTTTTTTCCATCATTCTTTATATGTTTGATCTTGGCTTCATAATACAGTTTCTTGTTCTTCTTGTTGAGTTTAGTCACATCATTTCTCAATTTGCAGTAAGTCAGTCAGATGTACAGCCAGACTTATCAGCCACTCCTATTGCCCCATCTCTTTCAACCATACAGTTTTTCAATTCCTCATCGATCCATGGAGCCTTAACAGTTCTAACAGTCAATTCCTTAACAGGTGAATGTTTATCAATAATTGGAAGAAGCAATTTCATAAATTCATCAAGTGCAGCGTCTGGATGCTGCTTATTAATCACATCAGACCCAAAAATATTTTTTATCATCATCCACATAAGAGTCACAGCTAAATATTTTATACACTATTTTAGGCCCAGCTATTTAACTGCCATAGGGTGTCATTAACTAAGGTAGGCAATTATTTAACTTCCATAGAGTGTCATTAACTAAGGTAGGCAATTATTTAACTTCCATAGAGTGTCATTAACTAAGGTAGGCTATTATTTAACTTCCATAGAGTGTCATTAACTAAGGTAGGCTATTATTTAACTTCCATAGAGTGTCATTAACTAAGGTAGGCTATTATTTAACTTCCATAGAGTGTCATTAACTAAGGTAGGCTATTATTTAACTACCATAGAGGTTCATTAACTAGGTCCTCAGAGCTCAAGACACCATCCCAATCGATTATTTTTAAGTCATTTTCAAAATGGACCAAGTCTCTTTTTGGTAAACAACTATCAAATAGGGGAGAGGGATATGTAAACTCAGCAAAAAAAGAAATGTCCTCTCACTGTCAACTGCGTTTATTTTCAGCAAACTTAACATGTGTAAATATTTGCATGAACATAACAAGATTCAACAACTGAGCCATAAACTGAACACATTCCACAGACATGTGACTAACATAAATTGAATAATGTTTCCCTGAACAAAGGGGGGTCAAAATCAAAGTAACAGTCAGTATCTGGTGTGGCCACCAGCTGCATGAAGTACTGCAGTGCATCTCCTCCTCATGGACTGCACCAGATTTGCCAGTTTTTGCTGTGAGATGTTACCACACTCTTCCCACAAGGCACCTGCAAGTTCCTGGACATTTCTGGGGGGAATGGCCCTAGCCCTCACCCTCCGATCCAACAGGTCCCAGTCGTGCTCAATGGGATTGAGATCTGGGCTCTTCGCTGGCCATGGCAGAACACTGACATTCCTGTCTTGCAGGAAATCACACACAGAACGAGCAGTGTGGCTGGTGGCATTGTCATGCTGGAGTGTCATGTCAGGATGAGCCTGCAGGAAGGGTACCACATGAGGGAGGAGGATGTCTTCCCTGTAACACACAGCATTGAGATTGCCTGCAGTGACAACAAGCTCAGTCCGATGATGCTGTGACACACCGCCCCAGACCATGACGGACCCTCCACCTCCAAATCGATCCCGCTCCAGAGTACAGGCCTCGGTGTAACGCTCATTCCTTTGACGATAAACGCATATCCGACCATCACCCCTGGTGAGACAAAAACCGCAACTTCTCAGTGAAGACCACTTTTTGCAAGTCCTGTCTGGTCCAGCGACAGTGGGTTTGTGCCCATAGGCGACGTTGTTGCCGGTGATGTCTGGTGAGGACCTGCCTTACAACAGGCCTACAACAAGCCCCCAGTCCAGCCTCTCTCAGCCTATTGTGGACAGTCTGAGCACTGATGGAGGGACTGTACGTTCCTGGTGTATCTCGTGCAGTTGTTGTGGCCATCCTGTACCTGTCCCGCAGGCGTGATGTTCGGATGTACCGATCCTGTGCAGGTGTTGTTACATGTGGTCTACTACTGCGAGGACGATCAGCTGTCTGTCCCGTCTCTCTGTAGCGCTGTCTTAGGCGTCTCACAGTACAGACATGGCAATGAATTGCCCTGGCCACATCTGCAGTCCTAATGCCTCCTTGCAGCATGCCTAAGGCACGTTCACGCAGATGAGCAGGGACCTTGGGCATCTTTCTTTTGGTGTTTTTCAGAGTCAGTAGAAAGGCCTCTTTAGTGTCCTAAGTTTTCATAACTGTGACCTTAATTGCCTACCGTCTGTAAGCTGTTAGTGTCTTAACGACCGTTCCACAGGTGCATGTTCATTAATTGTTTATGGTTCATTGAACAAGCATGATAAACAGTGTTTAAACCCTTTACAATGAAGATCTGTGAAGTTATTTGGATTTTTTACGAATTATCTTTGAAAGACAGGGTCCTGAAAAAGGGACGTTTATTTTAGTTTACATACAGTATGTACGTTCACTGTGGGGACGACATCATCGATGCATTTATTAATGAAAATTATGTGGTAAAGTCCTCAATGGTTTCGGTTGAATCACGGAACATATTCCAGTTTGTGGTAAACTATCCTGTAGCTTAGCATACGCTTCATTTTGGTAATCTGACCACTTCTGTATTGAATGTGTCACTGGTACTTCCTGTTTGAGTTTTTGCTTGTAGGCAGGAATCAGGAGGATAGAATTAATGTCAGATTTGCCAAATGGAGGGCGAGGGAGAGCTTTTTATGCATCTCTGTGTGTGGAGTAAAGGTGGTCTAGAGTTGTCTTCCCTCTAGTTGCACACGTGCTGCTACAAATGAGTTCAAACAGATTTCAGTTTTCCTGCATTAAAATCCCAGGCCACTGACCCTGACCCTGGAACTGACCCTGGAACTGACCCTGGGACTGACCCTGGAACTGATCCTGGAACTGACCCTGGAACTGACCCTGACCCTGGAACTGACCCTGACCCTGGAACTGACCCTGGAACTGACCCTGGGACTGACCCTGGAACTGATCCTGGAACTGACCCTGGAACTGACCCTGACCCTGGAACTGACCCTGACCCTGGAACTGACCCTGGAACTGACCCTGGAACTGACCCTGGGACTGACCCTGGAACTGATCCTGGAACTAACCCTGAACCTGGAACTGACCCTGGAACTGACCCTGGTACTGACCCTGGAACTGATCCTGGAACTGACCCTGAACCTGGAACTGACCCTGGAACTGACCCTGATCCCGGAACTGACCCTGGAACTGACCCTGGAACTGACCCTGGAACTGATCCTGGAACTGACCCTGGAACTGATCCTGGAACTGACCCTGAACCTGGAACTGACCCTGGAACTGACCCTGAACCTGGAACTGACCCTGGAACTGACCCTGGCACTGACCCTGGAACTGACCCTGACCCTGGAACTGACCCTAGAACAGACCCTGACCCTGGAACTGACCCTGGAACTGACCCTGGCACTGACCCTGGAACTGACCCTGACCCTGGAACTGACCCTAGAACAGACCCTGACCCTGGAACTGACCCTGGAACTGACCCTGGCACTGACCCTGGAACTGACCCTGCTTACTTAATCGTGTTTTTGTTCTACTTTACTTTATAGTACTACGGATATTGATTACTGCATTGTTGGGAAAGAGCATGCAAGAAAGGTATTTCACTACAAAATGTGAAACTTAAAAGGGAATGTGTTCTCAGTCAATTTACCTGGTAAAATAAGGGTTAAATTACATTATAGTAATTTAGTAGACACACCTCTCTGTCTGTCTAGTATTCTAGTATTCCTCCTCCCTACAACACTTCCCCCCATAAGTTAATATTGCCAAAGCAAGTAAAGTAGATAATATACAAAAGTGAAATGAACAATATAAATGAACAGTAAACATTACACTCACAGACGTTCCAAAAGCATAAAGACATTACAAATGTCATATTATGTATATATACAGTCTCTCTCTGTCTAGTATTCCTCCTCTCCCTCTAACAACAACACCACGCCACCCTCCCTCCGCCAGGCCCTTACAACCGGATGTTCTGGTTTTCAGGGGGAATGGAACCTGTCCTGCGCTCCAGTTTGGACGTTAACGAAGTGACGCTCCATGTTAACTCCTCCTCCACATTCTCTGGATTGGTTGAACAGTGCAGAAGAGAACCTCCCACGACAGTGGTTCCTCATCTTGTCAAGAGCAGTATGTAGGATCTAGTTTCAGACGTTGTTTTCTACGCATGCTACAGTAGGTTAGGCCACAGTAACAAACCCCACCACTCGCTGCTCCTCGCCCACGCTATTGGAGGATGGCTTGATTGACGTGGAGATAAGGCTTTCTGATTAGCCAAGGCAGAATGAGAAAGTGACATTGGACCAATGGGCTGCGCCGAGGGCGGGTATTGCTAGTGAAGGCGGAGCTCTCCGAGTTAGACCTATTTAAAGACGAGAGGAGCCGAAAACACACGTTACGCACACAGGGCTGCGGGAGGATTGGGGGATAGAAGGCAAGTGTAAAAGACTGAGAGACAGACAGAGGGAGACAGAGAAAGCCCACGGATGGAACGACAGGATATATAACCGTTTGTCCGGGTCTTGTGCAGGTAACCACTTCTATTAATCCGTCCTCCACACTCAGCGTGTTAAAGGTTCAATCATGCGTTATTATCCCACGGTGCGTCTGTCTGGCGGGGCATAGACACGTCTGAAGCTTTTTGTCAGGGTGCACTCTTTTCTTTCTACAAGAGGGCAGAAGTGCACCTGGCTCCTTCTCTCTTTTCCCTTTTTAACTGTGGCTTTTCTGGCCTGCTCTCTCTCTCTCTCTCCAGCCCAGCTGTTTTCTCAACCTTTGTCGTTCAGTAAACCAGACTAGATGCCTGGTTAAAGGCAAGGGACAGGATGAGCGCGACAGACCACAGTGTTCTCGTCTTTCAAAAGGAACGCGGTTCAGTAACTGAAGAGTTGATCATTGACCCCACTACGTGACTGTGGACTGTTTTCTCTGGATGTGGAGTATTTGAGTCTAGCCGACCAGTGCAGTCTACTGGGCACTGCGCGCACTATTTTTGAATGCAAATGTAAACCTCTTAACTACGTCACTCTAGTGAAAGTATTTTTTATATTTCTCCAACTTGTGATTTAGTGTAGCCTATTTAGTGGAGATTCCTTTTTTGTTGTTGTTTTGTTTCCCAACACTCACGTCTCTGTCCACCTCTCTCTTCCCCACTCGGTCTCCCGCCCATCCCCTCCTACCTCCCCAGGCACCTTATTCCATGCCTGTCCTCTGCTGGGGCTTTGTCATTGATGGGAAACCACCTGGACCGGATAACCCACCTCAGCTACAGCGAGCTGCCCACCAGAGATCCGTCCGGACTGGAGAAAGAGGAGCTTAGGGTTGGAGTAGCATACTTCTTCTCCGACGAAGAGGAGGAGGTGGATATTATTTTTGTACATATATATATATTTTACATTATGTTGCAATGTTGGGAGGGGAACCTGTAACTTTGTTAGTTGGACTGTGTGCATGTGTATCGCTGCTGCTTTCGTTGTTCTCCTTTCCCCCAACCTGGGCTCCAACAAGGGATCATCTAAACACAACTGCCCCCTTTCAAGCATTCTTACCCATCGCTCCACAAAAGCCCTTGATGAGCAAGGGAAACCACTACTTCAAGGGCTCAGTGAGAGTCATGTCACAGATTGAAACGCTACTAGCGCGCACCGCTGACTAGCTAGCCATTTTACACCAGTTACACAGGTATCCTGTGCATATAACAACATTAAACTCTGATTTTGATACATCTTTTCTTCCAATAAATTATTCTGTAATTTTATATCGTCTTTATGCTTTAAGGTTTTTATTGACATAGTGTGAAACGCCTTTTTTTTAAACCAACTTATTGCCTTATTTTTTTTGTGTTTACATTTTACATTAATATTTTACATTTGAGTAAATTAGCAAACCTTCTTATCCAAGGCCCGGTTTCCCGGTATCGACGTAACCCAGGCTCGCATGTTTTTAATGATGCATCATTCCTACAATGTCCGAAAATGTAACATTTCCAAAACACCAGGCAGAGACGACAGTCGCTAGGTGCATCGTTGAGATATGTGTCAGTACTGATAGGATTGAAAGAAAGGGAGCTCTTGGATCAGCTTTCTCCATTCAAAGCTTAACCTTAAAAAACGTTTAATTATTTCACAATAGTGACGACCGATCAGCTCCTCGAGAGGTATTACCACCTACTATTGAGGCGGCTGATTCTAATGCCTACCCTATAAGCATTAGAATGTGACTTGGCACTTTGTACATGTTAGGCTACACATCATTAAATGTATTGAGACAAATTATAGACAGAAGCCTACAAGTACAAAAAAATAGAAGTCAATTGATTGAACCTGAAATGTATTTTAATATGCTACAACTAGGCCTATAGCCCAGCGTTTATATTTTAGTGTAGTAATCTCTCGGTTTTCATACGTGGCTCGTTTTTGTATCAATTGCAAAGACAACTTTGTACTAAAAGTTATCGAAAGTCACAGAGCCGGATAAAACAGTTTTTTATTATTTTATTATTTGATTCTATGTTCAGCGGAGATCTTCTGTTTTATAAAGTGACGTGGGAGGGCAAAAAGTAATAAGAAAAAAAACATCTAACACTTAGCTGTTCAACGAGTGGAAGGTACAGTTAAAACCGACGGTTTTGGGGGAAACAGCTCGGAGATTTAACAATGCTCCTATGAAGGGTCTAATGAGGAACTTAATTAGCCTCAAGATGCTTTTGGGAAAACTGAACCCTGAGCGACTTACATGAGCAATTAGGGTTAAGTACCTTGCTCATGGGCACAGACGTGTTTTTTTCCCCTAGTCGGCTCAGGGATTTAAACCAGCGACCTTTCGGTTTCTGTCCCAACGCTCCTCACTGTTTGGCTACCTGCCACCCATTTCATATTTCATCGCACTGTTGAGAGGAAGCGCTCAAGTAAGCATTTCATTGTCCCATTTACATCACGCTGTACCCTGTATGACTAAGAAACTTTTTGTTTTGCTTTTTAGGGTTTTAGGCTCGGTATCTTTTAAACACTTAGTGACCACCGCTGAATGACTTTACAAAATAAATGTCATGGATTGGAGTATTTTGATTTAGTTTTTTGATTTTCCAGGTGGATGATGGCGGAGGAGGCTACACCAAGGACCCCAGCCAGGAGGGCCCCGGGGCGGTCAGCGAGCTGGAGTACTCCGCGTTCTGCTCCCAGGAATGCATCTTCTCCAAGCTCCGCGAAAACCAGGACTTGAACGTGTACTCGGCCAAAACTTTGCTCTCCATGTGCAAGCCAGGGGACCTTGTGGAGCTAGTATCCACATCACAGGCACCTCACTGGGCTGTGTACGAGCTCAACGACCAGGTGATACACCTGCATGAGGGGGAGATACGGAAGGACAGCCTGACTGAGATAGGACGGGGCCGGCGTGGACGGATAGTGAACAGCCGCTACCGGTTCCGACCGCTGCCCTCCGACCTGGTGCTGCAGAATGCCTCCGGCCACCTGGGCCTACACAGCGGGGACATCTGTTGGACCAGCTCTGAGAACTTCGCCGCCTGGTGCCGTTTCGGGAAGCGGGAGTTCAAGGCGGGAGGCGAGGCACACTCGGCAGAGCAACAGTACTTTCTCAAAGTGCACCTCGGTGACGGGACTCGGAGCGGACACGTGCACACGTTGGTGTTCCGTAGCCTGGAGGATATGATCCGGGAGAGGAGGAGGGTTGACGCCAGTGGGATTCTGAAGGAGCTGTCTTTAGGGGTCAGCGGCGGGAAGGAGGGATGATTGATATGATGGCCTATACTCTCTTCTTTCCTTTCAGAGAGAGAGAGAGCGAGCTGTTTGCAGGCTGGCTGCGTCTGTAACACTGGTGACACTGTAGGAGAGAGATTGTGATCATATTGCAGCAAAATAGAAAATAGCCCACAAGGACGAGACAGACAAACGTTCATGTAAACATTGACAACTGCTCTTGTTTGTTTGAGCGTGGTTTCTTTCTGCTCCGACATGTCACCCTGTACCTTTTTAACATAGCGCACGACTCCACTCGCTTGGTTTTCTTTTCCTCCTCCCGCTGCGTTCTTTCTCTGCATAAGGGCACCTGCTGCTGCTGGTGGTTCTGCTGCTGGTGGTTCTGCTGCTGGTGGTTCTGCTGCTGGTGGTGCTGCTGCTGGTGCTGGTTCTGCTGCTGGTTCTAGTGCTGCTGGTTCTAGTGCTGCTGCTGCTGGTTCTAGTGCTGCTTGTTCTAGTGCTGCTGCTGGTTCTAGTGCTGCTGCTGGTTCTAGTGCTGCTGCTGGTTCTAGTGCTGCTGCTGGTTCTAGTGCTGCTGCTGGTTCTAGTGCTGCTGCTGGTTCTAGTGCTGCTGCTGGTTCTAGTGCTGCTGGTTTTTGCTGCAGCAGACTATTGCAAGAGAGAGAGAGAAAGAGAGACAGAAAGAGGGAGATATCTGTTGGCTTTCCCCGGAGAGACTGCGTTCTATTTTTCTACTCCTTTACATTAATAACCTGAACGAACATTCAACCTTAAACCACCTATTCATGTTGTAGCCTACCAGAGAGACGGACCGATGGACAGGCAGACACCATTTTGTTCTGTTTTCTGCCCCCTGGTGTTTGTTTGGAAAGCTACGTTCATACATTGATTGGTTTGCATTTGAATCCCATATTTTTGTATTTGAGTTGGTGACTTCTTTCTCCCTGATTGGTGGATTTTTCTGTTCTAATAAACAGAGGTTGCAACATGAAACTCTTTTCTGGTCTGAGAGATACTGCTGTTACACACACACACACAACGAGACATTAAAATTGAGCCCGTAGCCTAATGTGTATTTGGTGACCCCGCCTCGTTCAGCCTGGGGGGCAGCCCTATCCTATCTCTACATTTGGAAATGCCCCCCCCCCCCCCCCCCCCCCCCCCCGGTCGTAACGTAGCGACCAGCAGGGTCTACAGAACAGGAGACGTTTTTACAATGGGAACAGACTCCAGGAGTTCGTGACTTATTCATCTTGTTGCAATTGTGCGTCAGGAACGAGGTTTTGTGACCCCCCCCACCCCCCAAAAAGGGAGAAGCATTCCGTGTGCCAACAATGCTATAACATAAGACGCCAAAGTTGAGTCACGAGTATGTTGTGTCCATGTTCTGGTTTATATTGTAAGTAGGTACTAAACATTGGTTACGGAAGAGGTCAGTTTCTCACTTTACGACAGTGCTTTGGGTATCTGGATAAAGGCTTTATGGCTCTAATCAGTTCACGACTGCTGCCTTAGGCATTAGGTCACATGCAGTTGGGAAAGATGCAACTATTGGGATGTGATGGGAGGGGTTAGAGACGAAAGTGTGTTATTTCTATTCCCTGTGATGTTGGTGAGAATATAAAACCTCTGGTTTACTGAGGGGTCAGAGGAGAGAGACGAGACGGGGAAGAGAGAGAGGAGGGACAGACACGGGGAGAGCGAGAGGCAGAGACAGGGAAGAGAGAGAGAGACGGGATAGAGAGACAGACTGGGAGAAAAGAGAGACGGAGTGGAGGGAGAGAGAAACGGGGAGGGAGAGAGAAGAGGATGGGAGGGAGAGAAGGGGGAGAGAGAAAGACGGGGAGGGAGAAGAGGATGGGGAGGGAGAGAAGGGGGAGAGAGAAAGACGGGGAGGGAGAAGAGGATAGGGGGAGAGAGAAAGACGGGGAGAGAGAAGAGGATGGGGAGGGAGAGAAGGGGGAGAGAGAAAGACGGGGAGAGAGAAGAGGATGGGGAGGGAGAGAAGGGGGAGAGAGAAAGACGGGGAGGGAGAGAAGGGGGAGAGAGAAAGATGGGGAGAGAGAAGAGGATAGGGAGAGAGAAAGAAGGGGAGGGAGAAGAGGAAGACATGGGGAGAGAGAAGAAGACACCTATGATAAAAATTACAGACCTCTACATGCTTTGTAAGTAGGAAAACCTGCAAAATCGGCAGTGTATCAAATACTTGTTCTCCCCACTGTATATATTAGACAGTACTGGGGTTTATATATATATATATATATATTAGACAGTACAGAGGTGTGTGTGTGTGTATATATATTAGGTAGTACTGGGATTTATTTGTATTATACAGTCCTGGTGTTTATATATATTAGACACTCCTGGGGTTTATATGTATGTATGTGTGTGTATATATATATATATATATTAGACGGTCCTGGGATTTATATATACACTGCTCAAATAAAGGGAACACTTAAACAACACACTGTAACTCCAAGTCAATCACACTTCTGTGAAATCAAACTGCCCACTTAGGAAGCAACACTGATTGACAATTAATTTCACATGCTGTTGTGCAAATGGAATAGACAACAGGTGGAAATTATAGGCAATTAGCAAGACACCTCCAATAAAGGAGTGGTTCTGCTGGTGGTGACCACAGACCACTTCTCAGTTCCTATGCTTCCTGGCTGATGTTTTGGTCACTTTTAAATTCTGCCGGTGCTTTCACTCTAGTGGTAGCATGAGACGGAGTCTACAACCCACACAAGTGGTTCAGGTAGTGCAGCTCATCCAGGATGGCACATCAATGCGAGCTGTGGCAAGAAGGTTTGCTGTGTCTGTCAGCGTAGTGTCCAGAGCATGGAGGCGCTACCAGGAGATAGGCCAGTACATCAGGAGACGTGGAGGAGGCCGTAGGAGGGCAACAACCCAGCAGCAGGACCGCTACCTCCGCCTTTGTGCAAGGAGGAGCAGGAGGAGCACTGCCAGAGCCCTGCAAAATGACCTCCAGCAGGCCACAAATGTGCATGTGTCTGCTCAAACGGTCAGAAACAGACTCCATGAGGGTGGTATGAGGGCCCGATGTCCACAAGTATGGGTTGTGCTTACAGCCCAACACCGTGCAGGACGTTTGGCATTTGCCAGAGAACACCAAGATTGGCAAATTCGCCACTGGCGCCCTGTGCTCTTCACAGATGAAAGCAGGTTCACACTGAGCACATGTGACAGACGTGACAGAGTCTGGAGACGGCGTGGAGAACGTTCTGCTGCCTGCAACATCCTCCAGCATGACCGGTTTGGCAGTGGGTCAGTCATGGTGTGGGGTGGGGTGGCATTTCTTTGGGGGGCCGCACAGCCCTCCATGTGCTCGCCAGAGGTAGCCTGACTGCCATTAGGTACCGAGATGAGATCTTCAGACCCCTTGTGAGACCACATGCTGGTGCGGATGGCCCTGGGTTCCTCCTAATGCAAGACAATGCTAGACCTCATGTGGCTGGAGTGTGTCAGCAGTTCCTGCAAGAGGAAGGCATTGATGCTATGGACTGGCCCGCCCGTTCCCCAGACCTGAATCCAATTGAGCATATCTGGGACATCATGTCTCGCTCCATCCACCAACGCCACGTTGCACCACAGACTGTCCAGGAGTTGTCGAATGCTTTAGCCACTTTTAGATCACTAGCCACTTCATTGTATAATGTTTACATACCCTACATTACTCATCTCATATGTATGTGTATATACTGTACTCTATATCATCTACTGCATCTTGCCATCTTTATGTAATACATGTATCACAAGCCACTTTAAACTATGCCACTTTTATGTTTACATACCCTACATTACTCATCTCATATGTATATACTGTACTCTATACCATCTACTGCATCTTGCCTATGCCGTTCTGTACCATCACTCATTCATATATCTTTATGTACATATTCTTCATCCCTTTACACTTGTGTGTATAAGGTAGTTGTTGTGAAATTGTTAGTTAGATTACTCGTTGGTTATTACTGCATTGTCGTAACTAGAAGCACAAGCATTTCGCTACACTCGCATTAACATCTGCTAACCATGTGTATGTGACAAATACAATTTGATTTGATTTGAGTTTTGAAATCAGTGGAATGTCTGCTAGAAGCAGATAAGGAGATTAATATAATTCTGGCGTTTGATTGCAAATGCAGAGGGAGTCGGAAAAAGAACACAGAAGGCTGTTGTTTTAAACACGTCTCCGAATTACATCTTCAAACTAAGGGCAACTATGGCCTCTATGACAGAGAGAGATCTGATGATTCTTATGGCATTGCACACGAGGCAAGTTGTACAAACAAAACGGAAACGACACAGGACGTCTTATTTAATGAAAAGGGTTGCATTCTGCCGTGAAGCATTCATCCACGTATATGGGTAAGAGTCTAGCTACAGTTTCAGATACTATGCGTTTCTAATTTCGTCAGAAAGTTGTTTTCATTGCTAGTTAAAGCTTGCTGTTAGCTAGCTAGCTAACGTTAGGTGGCTGGCTAGCGAGCTAACATTACGTGTATGATCTGTGTAGTAATATTATCTCAGAAAGCCATTTGCAAATCTAGTTATAGCCTCATTTTAGCTAGCTAACTAGCTAACATTGAACCTGTTTTGTTAGCTAGCTACATTGAACCTATTTGGTTAGCTATGACATGAATGTTATTTCGCATTGCTAGTTCTAGCCTAATGTTATCTAGCTAACTAGCTAACATTGAACCTGTTTTGTTAACTTTAGCTAGCTATGAGAATCGGTTTCTATTGCTAGTAGTCTATGGATTGGGATTACGGTTCATTGTTTAGCTAGCTAGCTAAATGTCTAAACAAACGACTCCGCTTCACCAGATGATTACATGACCCATGAAGTTAGCCAGGTGTGTCTGACGGTGATTTTTTTTATTTATTTATTTCACCTTTATTTAACCAGGTAGGCAAGTTGAGAACAAGTTCTCATTTACAATTGCGACCTAGCCAAGATAAAGCAAAGCAGTTCGACACATACAACAACACAGAGTTACACATGGAGTAAAACAAACATACAGTCAATAATACAGTATAAACAAGTCTATATACGATGTGAGCAAATGAGGTGAGATAAGGGAGGTAAAGGCAATCTACTACTACGGCTATCTACTGTATAATAATGCTCAAATATTTATATCTGGAATTTGTCTTTCAGCATCAGTAGAACACACCTGACTCTCCTCCACCAGTCATACAAGGAGAATGGTCTAATGCCTTCCATCAGAAAGAGAGCTGGCCCGAGCACCGGTTACACCTGAAGCATGAGGACTTGCAGCGAGTGGTGAACTTCATCAACAGCTACGCAGAGGATAATGCCATAGTGTTACCAGGACGCCACCCAGGACACCAACACTTTGGAGGAAAGCTGCTGCCGTCCCATGTGACAAAAGCAGCCGTGTGGCGTCTCTACAAGGAATCAATGACAATACTTGGTATGTAAAACATAAACAACACGTTTTAATGATCTAATTGACCTCCAACATGATTGGCACTACTTTTATTGATCTCACATTATGTATTTTCCAGAGGTACGTGTAATCGGGCTGTCTGTGCTGGCAGTGCCAGAGGAACAACTATCAGATCTTCAAATCTGCCAGAAGCTGTTAAGTCAGCCAAGCTGAAGAAGCAAGAGCAGCATCTCCTGCTGGTTCAGAGTGAGCGGTCTGTGTACCAGAAGATGGTTGCTGACTGCTAGACCACCAGTCAAGACCTGCAGTTGTCTCTGGGGGCCCTACTGTACCAGCAAGCAAAGACATCAGGATACATTACAGCTTTTATTTTGATCAACAAGTCCGAAACATTTCCTCATTTATACTGATTAAGGACAGATTTATCAAAGTAGGCACCCTTTGCCTTGATGACAGCTTTACACACTCTTGGCATTCTCTCAATCAGCATTATGAGGTAGTCACCCGGGAATGCATTTCAATTAACAGATGTGCTTTGTTAAAAGTTAACTTGTGGAATTTGTTTCCTTCTTAATGTGTTTGTGCCAATCAGTTGTGTTGTGACAAGGTAGGGGTGGTATACAGAAGATGGTCCTATTTGGTAAAAGACCAAGTCCATATTAAGGCAAGAACAGCTTAAAGAAGAAAAGAGAAACCACAGTCCATCATTACTTTAACCTTTTGCGCGTAGGGGGCAGTATTTTAGTTTTTGGCTAAAAAACGTACCCAT
Organism: Oncorhynchus mykiss; assembly: GCF_013265735.2. Taxonomy (NCBI): domain Eukaryota; kingdom Metazoa; phylum Chordata; class Actinopteri; order Salmoniformes; family Salmonidae; genus Oncorhynchus; species Oncorhynchus mykiss. The sequence continues at coordinate 873,142 of NC_048572.1, forward strand.
TTGAAACGGCCTATTTCTCAGCCCCAGAAACTAGAATATGCATATAATTGACAGATTAGGATAGATAACACTCTAAAGTTTCCAAAACTGTAGAAATATTGTCTGTGAGTATAACAGAACTGATATTGCAGGCGAAAGCCTGAGGAAAATCCAATCAGGAAGTGCCTCTTATTTTGAAACCTCTCTGTTCCTATGCATGCCTATCCTCCATTTAAAGGTATATCAACCAGATTCCTTTTTCTATGGCTTCCCCAAGGTGTCAACAGTCTTTAGACATAGTTTCAGGATTTTATTTTGAAAATGAGCGTGAAGGATCACATTGCGTAAGTGGGGGCTCTCAGAGTGAGTTTTGCGCAACTGAGTAAAGCGGCCATTGTTTCTCCCGGTGTTTTTGAAAAAGCTACACACTCGGTTGATATATTATCGAATATATCTTTTAAATATAAAAAACGATTGACATGTTTCTGTGGACATTATGAATATTATTTGGAATATACATCTGCGTTGTCGTGACTGCTCTTTCCTGTGGATTTCTGAACATAACACGACAAACAAACAGAGGTATTTTGGGTATAAAAATAATCTTTATGGAACAAAAGGAACACTTGTTGTGTAACTGGGACTCTCGTGAGTGAAAACATCCAAAGATCATCAAAGTTAAATGATTTTTAAAAATTATTTTCTGATTTTCATGACCAAGCTACTTAATGCTTAGTGTAGATAATGGTATGCTATGCTATTGATAAACTTACACAAATGCTTGGATTGCTTTCGCTGTAAAGCATAATTTCAAAATCTGAGTCGACAGGTGGATTAACAAAAGGCTAAGCTGTGTTTTTGCAATATTGCACTTGTGATTTCATGAATATGAATATTTTTTAGTGATATTATTTGACTGTGTCAGTTGCTGATGACAATGATCCCGCTAAAGGGATGGGTAGCGTCAAGAAGTTAACTACAGGGCCTCTGGAAGACACCATTCTGTTTGACAGGTTTAACTACAGGGTCCATCAAGACATCATTCTGTTTGACAGGTTTAACTACAGGGTCTCTGGAAGACACCATTCTGTTTGACAGGTTTAACTACAGGGTCCATCAAGACATCATTCTGTTTGACAGGTTTAACTGCAGGGTCTCTGGAAGACACCATTCTGTTTGACAGGTTTAACTACAGGGTCCATCAAGACATCATTCTGTTTGACAGGTTTAACTACAGGGTCCATCAAGACACCATTCTGTTTGACAGGTTTAACTACAGGGTCTCTGGAAGACACCATTCTGTTTGACAGGTTTAACTACTGGGTCTCTGGAAGACACCATTCTGTTTGACAGGTTTAACTACAGAGTCCATCAAGACACCATTCTGTTACACAGGTTTAACTACAGGGTCTCTGGAAGACACCATTCTGTTTGACAGGTTTAACTACAGGGTCCATCAAGACATCATTCTGTTTGACAGGTTTAACTACAGGGTCCATCAAGACACCATTCTGTTTGACAGGTTTAACTACAGGGTCCATCAAGACACCATTCTGTTACACAGGTTTAACTACAGGGTCTCTGGAAGACACCATTCTGTTTGACAGGTTTAACTACAGGGTCCATCAAGACATCATTCTGTTTGACAGGTTTAACTACAGGGTCCATCAAGACATCATTCTGTTTGACAGGTTTAACTACAGGGTCCATCAAGACACCATTCTGTTTGACAGGTTTAACTACAGGGTCTCTGGAAGACACCATTCTGTTTGACAGGTTTAACTAACATCATAACCTCCTGTGTTTGTGGCAGAGAGAAACAGAAAGTTTGTCCCAAATGTCACACTATTTCCTAGTTAGTGCACTGCTTTTGACCAGAGCCCACTGTTCTCCTAGAGCACTGCTTTTGACCAGGTCCCACTGTTCTCCTAGAGCACTGCTTTTGACCAGAGCCCACTGTTCTCCTAGAGCTCTGCTTTTGACCAGGGCCCACTGTTCTCCTAGAGCTCTGCTTTTGACCAGGGCCCACTGTTCTCCTAGAGCTCTGCTTTTGACCAGGGCCCACTGTTCTCCTAGAGCTCTGCTTTTGACCAGGGCCCACTGTTCTCCTAGAGCTCTGCTTTTGACCAGGGCCCACTGTTTGACCAGGGCCCACTGTTCTCCTAGAGCACTGCTTTTGACCAGGGCCCACTGTTCGACCAGGGCCCACTGTTTGACCAGGGCCCACTGTTCTCCTAGAGCACTGCTTTTGACCAGGGCCCACTGTTCGACCAGGGCCCACTGTTCTCCTAGAGCTCTGCTTTTGACCAGGGCCCACTGTTCGACCAGGGCCCACTGTTCGACCAGGGCCCACTGTTCTCCTAGAGCTCTGCTTTTGACCAGGGCCCACTGTTCTCCTAGAGCACTGCTTTTGACCAGGGCCCACTGTTCGACCAGGGCCCACTGTTCTCCTAGAGCACTGCTTTTGACCAGGGCCCACTGTTCTCCTAGAGCACTGCTTTTGACCAGGGCCCACTGTTCTCCTAGAGCACTGCTTTTGACCAGAGCCCACTGTTCTCCTAGAGCACTGCTTTTGACGAGGGCCCACTGTTCTCCTAGAGCTCTGCTTTTGACCAGGGCCCACTGTTCTCCTAGAGCACTGCTTTTGACCAGGGCCCACTGTTCTCCTAGAGCACTGCTTTTGACCAGGGCCCACTGTTTGACCAGGGCCCACTGTTCTCCTAGAGCACTGCTTTTGACCAGGGCCCACTGTTCTCCTAGAGCACTGCTTTTGACCAGGGCCCACTGTTCTCCTAGAGCACTGCTTTTGACCAGGGCCCACTGTTCTCCTAGAGCACTGCTTTTGACCAGGGCCCACTGTTCTCCTAGAGCTCTGCTTTTGACCAGGGCCCACTGTTCGACCAGGGCCCACTGTTCTCCTAGAGCTCTGCTTTTGACCAGGGCCCACTGTTTGACCAGGGCCCACTGTTTGACCAGGGCCAACTGTTCTCCTAGAGCACTGCTTTTGACCAGGGCCCACTGTTCGACCAGGGCCCACTGTTCTCCTAGAGCACTGCTTTTGATCAGGGCCCACTTTTCGGCCAGGGCCCACTGTTTGACCAGGGCCCACTGCTCCAGGGGGAGGGGGGATGAGAAGACTCACCGGAACATGTAGGAACAATAATGGAATGTGGAACTGAAGCGTGTGACATTGGGACGCCGTGGATGGGAGAGTTGTCATCATCAAGCTGTTTATTTAAACTTGTTTCAGATGGAGGAGAGAGCAGTCTGAGACACACACACACACACACACACACAAACAAACACACTAAAGCTGACATCAGCATAATCCTCATAAGGTGAAAAGCTGCCGCTGGGCGCCCCAGGCACATTGGTTATTGCTTTTCTTTAGTTTCAGAAACAGATGCATCATGGTAAAACTCTGCTGCTCTATCGTGATACGACGACCAGGGGAAAACATATGAAACAGTGTTTTGTTGTAGTAACGTCTTTGTTGTTGTAATATGGCACACGGACGTGGCAGCTTCACCGGGTTTCCAGTATTAACACACACCTTTCAAACATGTCAGACACACACACACACACACACACACACACACACACACTCTTAACTATTTCACAAAAACTCTGTTGTCTCTACTTATGACTAACATCTATTATAAACTCAATACAAAATCATTCAACTATATTGTATTTATTGGGTTATTAAATTATTCATTATTATTCATATTATTAAAGATCAAGCATGCCTTTGAGTTTGGTTGATTAGTGTGTGTGTGTGTTAATTAGAGAGACAGTCATTTATCTCTGTAATCAGATGTGTTTGTATTGTAACTCCAAATCAAACTTCCTCTTGTTGTTAAAATGTAAAATAACAGATTAGTTCAAACTGTTTTCACACAAACACAGACCCACGTCATCACATAGGAAAGGATAAAAACCTAGTCGGGATTTGTGTGTGTGTGTGTGTGTGTGTACTTATCTGTGTGTTTAGCGCCTAACTCACCTGGCATGACGAACAAAAAAACAGGCTAATTTAAAAGCTCTCTCTCAATCAGTGTTGGATACCAGCGTTAGCGACAGCCCAAATGGTTCGGGGCCTCGGAGCGCTTTACCCGCTAATTCTTGCCACAACAGGCCTGATAAGAATGACTATAAAGTGATGCTGAAAAAAAAGACTGAGAGATGAAATATACAGGAAATAGATAACGGGTGTTTACAGATACATGCAGTATACCTGACAATACACTGGAGCTACGCAGTATGTCCTATCGCTGCGGGTTTTGATCTTTCAGGAGGAAAAATGTTGGTTGTTGCTGTTGTCTGTTATTGGTAAAAATGCATGTATCTTTCATTAGCATGTCATTTCCATAAACCTGCATTGTGAGGACTTGGTTTAGAAGAGACTAACTGGAGAGACAGGTCGTGTTTGTCTGTAGGAGAAATAGAGGTGTTATCTGAGGTAGAAATAACTTAAATAAAAGAGAAATGAAGGTGAGTGTCCCTCTCCTCCTCTCCTCTCCTCTTGTTGTCCATCAGCTTGGTGACTGAAGTAGACCAGGACAACCCCTCAGAATTACACTAGTATAATGGCCCGGCAACACACACACATACACATGCACACACACACACACACACACGCCTCCCCCAACCATAGTCAACATAGTCACTCCTCTCTCCTATTCTCCTCCTCTCCCCTCGCTCCTCTTCCTCCCTCTCTCCTCCTCTTCCTCCCTCTCTCCTCCTCTTCCTCCCTCTCTGTCTCCTCTTCCTCCCTCTCTCTCCTCCTCTCCGGAAGCTTGTTGAGGTGGAGGACGTGTTCTGAATCAATTAGCTGATTGAATCTGTAGACAAATAATACAAATATTAATAAACAATGGATCAGGTTATTGACCGACGTGAATAATTAACTAGGGTGTGTGTGTGTGTGTGTGTGTGTGTGTGTGTGTGTGTGTGTGTGTGTGTGTGTGTGTGTGTGTGTGTGATCATTGGGTTTCTGGACACATTATCAAATCAAAATTTCTCTCCAATCTCCATCTCTCTCTCTGTCTCCCTCCTCCTCTCCCTCTTCATCTCTATAGCTACAGATAATGAACTATCATCGTCGCCAACATCGTCAGGGAGACATCGTCAGGGAGACATCGTCAGGTGGACATCGTCAGGTGGACATCGTCAGGGAGACTGGTGGATGGGTTAGTGTATTTACAGTGTATTTTTTATTTATTTATCTGTTATTTTACCAGGTAAGTTGACTGAGAACACATTCTCATTTACAGCAACAACCTGGGGAATAAATACAGGGGAGAGGAGGGGGATGAATGAGCCAATTGTAAACTGGGGATTATTAGGTGACCGTAATGGTTTGAGGTCCAGATGGGAATTTAGCCAGGACACCGGCTAGTGTGGAGATGATTACTTAGCCAGCGCTGCTATTGTGCAGGAGAAGATGACATTTTACGTGCTCCTAACCGAATGTGTTTTTTTATTTGTTTATTTGCGTTGTTTGTAATTTATTTTGAAACTTATTGTGTACATAATGTTGCTGCTACCGTCTCTTATGACCGAAAATAACTTCTGGACATCAGAACAGAGATTACTCACCTCGAAATGGCAGAAGCTTTTTTTTAAACTTTAACCGATGAGCCTGACGTGAATGACATACTGCTTTCCCGGGAACAGGCCCAAATACCCATCATTTGCGTGAAGAGAAGACGGAGAAAATGAGGATGGAGGTCGGGCTGCCTTTTGAGAATTCATAGGCGATCGAATAAACCCCCACTGCCTTCCATTCTGCTAGCTAACATGCAGTACAATATCATTGGAAAATAAAATAGACGACCTACGAGGAAGATTAAACTACCAACGGGACATTCAAAACTGTAATATCTTATGCTTCACGGAGTCGTGGCTGAACGACGACATTATCAACATACAGCTGGCTGGTTATACGCTGTATCGGCAGGATAGAACAGCGGCGTCTGGTAAGACAAGGGGGTGGACTATGTATATATGTAAACAACAGCTGGTTCAAGATCATTTCTACTCAAAATTCCGCAATACATACAAAGCCCTCCCGCACCTTGACCATGAATCCATGTTGTTGCTCACAGCCTTTAGACGTAAACTAAAACAGGAAACGCCCGGGTTCAGGTCAATACAATGCTGGACTAACCAATCGGATTCCACGCTTCAAGATTGCTTCGATCACGTGAACTGATATATGTTCCCGATAGCCTCAGACAACAACATTTGATCCTCAAAAGGTTTTACAGCTGCACCATCAGGAGGTTGCATCACTGAACATGTAATCAAACCCAGACTATTTGCATTGCACCGACTCTTTTACACTGCTGCTACTCTCTGTTAATATCTATACATAGTCACTTTAACAACTCTACCTACATGTTCATATTACATCAATTACCTCGACACTGGTGCCCCCGCATATTGACTCTGTACCGGTACCCACTGTATATAGCCTCCACATTGACTCTGTACTGGTACCCCCTGTATATAGCCTCCACATTGACTCTGTACCGTAACACCCTGTATATAGCCTCCACATTGACTCTGTACCGTAACACCCTGTATATAGTCTCCACATTGACTCTGTACCGTAACATCCTGTATATAGCCTCCACATTGACTCTGTACTGGTACCCCCTGTATATAGCCTCCACATTGACTCTGTACCGTAACACCCTGTATATAGCCTCCACATTGACTCTGTACCGTAACACCCTGTATATAGTCTCCACATTGACTCTGTACCGTAACATCCTGTATATAACCTCCACATTGACTCTGTACCGTAACACCCTGTATTTGACCTCCACATTGACTCTGTACCGTAACACCCTGTATATAACCTCCACATTGACTCTGCACCGTAACTCCCTGTATATAGGCTCCACATTGACTCTGTACCGGTACCCCCTGTATATAGCCTCCACATTGACTCTGTGCTGTAACACCCTGTATATTGTCTCGCTATTGTTATTTTACTGCTGCTATTTTTTTTCACCTTTATTTAACCAGGTAGGCTAGTTGAGAACAAGTTCTCATTTACAACTGCAACCTGGACAAGATAAAACAAAGCAGTGCGTCAGAAACAACACAGAGTTACACATAAACAAACGTACAGTCAGTAACACAATAGAAAAATATATTTACAGTGTGTGCAAATGTAGAAGATTAGGGAGGTAAGACAATAAATAGGCCATAGAGGCAAAAATCATTAGAATTTAGAATCAACACTGGAGTGATAGATGTGCAGATGGCGATGTGCAAGTAGAGATACTGGGGAGCAAAATAACAAGAGGATAAGTAATAATACGGGGATGAGGTAGTTGGGTGTGCAATTTACAGATGGGCTGTGTACAGGTACAGTGATTGGCAAGCTGCTCTGACAGCTGATGTTAAAAGCTAGTGAGGGAGCTAAAAGACTCCAGCTTCAGTGATTTTTGCAATTTGTTCGAGTCATTGGCAGCAGAGAACTAGAAGGAAAGGCAGCCGAAGGAAGTGTTGGCTTTGGGGTTGACCGGTGAGATATACGTGCTGGAGCGCGTGCTACGGGTGGGTGTTGCTATGGTGACCACCGAGCTAGCTAGCAAAGACTTATAGATGACCTTGATCCAGTGGGTTTGGCGACGGATATGTAGTGAAGGCCAGCCAATGGGAGCATACAGGTCGCAGTGGTGGGTAGTATATGGGGCTTTGGTGACAAAACGGATGGCACTGTGATAGACCACATCCAGTTTGCTGAGTAGAGTGTTGGAGGCTATTTTGTAAATGACATCGCCAAAGTCGAGGATCGGTAGGATGGTCAGTTTTACAAGGGTATGTTTGACAGCATGATGAAGTATGCTTTGTTGCGAAATAGGAAGCCGATTCTCGATAACATTTTGGATTGGATATGCTTAATGTGAGTTTAGTAGGAGAGTTTACAGTCTAACCAGACACCTAGGTATTTATAGTTGTCCACGTATTCTAAGTCAGAGCCGTCCAGAGTAGTGATGCTGGACGGGCGGGTAGGTACAGGTAGCGATCGGTTGAAGAGCAAGCACTTAGTTTTACTTGTATTTAAATTTCAAAACAGTTGGATTACTTGTTCCTTTTATTTCTTATTCTAATTCATATGTTATTTTAACTGCATTGTTGGTTTGGGGCTTGTAAATAAGCATTTCACTGTTAGGTTGTATTCGGCACGTTTAACTAATAAAATGTGATTTGATTTGATTATCCCACAGATTGTATGTAACAACACAACACATGTATCTGGAATCATCTGGAAGCTTTTCACCAGTGCTCCCTTTCACTATATACTGTATGTCCATTAATATATTAACATATCATGTCTCATTATACTGTATGTCCATTAATATATTAACATATCATGTCTCATACCGGGGGCAAACTACCTGCCCTCCAGGACACCTACACCACCCGATGTCACAGGAAGGCCATAAAGATCATCAAGGACAACAACCACCCGAGCCACTGCCTGTTCACCCCGCTATCATCCAGAAGGAGAGGTCAGTACAGGTGCATCAAAGCTGGGACCGAGAGACTGAAAAACAGCTATCTATCTCAAGGCCATCAGACTGTTAAACAGCCACCACTAACATTGAGTGGCTGCTGCCAACACACTGACTCAACTCCAGCCACTTTAATAATGGAAATTGATGGAAATTGATGTTAAAAATGTATCACTAGCCACTTTAAACAACGCCAGATAATATAATGTTTACATACCCTACATTACTCATCTCATATGTATATACTGTACTCCATACCATCTACTGCATCTTGCCATCTTTATGCAATACATGTATCACTAGCCACTTTAAACAATGCCACTTAATATAATGTTTACATACCCTACATTACTCATCTCATATGTATATACTGTACTCCATACCATCTACTGCATCTTGCCATCTTTATGTAATACATGTATCACTAGTCACTTTATCTTTATATACTGTCACGAACCGGCTCAAAGCCCGTAACAAAAGGGAGACAACGTGGAGATAAGGAGTAACAAAATATATATTTATTAATTAACTAAAGCAACTAAGGAAAATATACAATGGTGTGTGTAATCAGTAATCAGTAGTGTAAGTGAGTGTTTTGCATGCATGAATGTGATAATGCAGGGTGTTGAAAAGATGCTGTCGCAAACAACTCAAAAACCACCAAGAAACACAACAACATCCATAAAGGTGTCTGCATGGAGAGAGTCTCCTCCATGAATGGGGAAGTGGTGTATTTATCCTGGGAGACACCGGGCCCAGGTGTTTCCCATGTAGCTGACGACCCTCCCAACTCCGCCCACCAGCATCCTAATAAGGAAACAACAAAGAGAGAATACGGCAGACAGAGTGGGAGGGTCGTCACAATACCCTACATTACCCTACATTACTCATCTAATACTGTACTCTATACCATCTACTGCATCTTGCCATCTTTATGTAAGACATGCATCACAAGCCACTTTAAACTATGCCACTTTATGTTTACATACCCTACATTACTCATCTCATATGTATATACTGTACTCGATACCATCTACTGCATCTTGCAAGTGAAATGCTTCTAGATCCGACAGTGCAGCAGGATCTAACAGGCAGTATCTAACAGGCAGTATCTAACAGGCAGTATCTAACAGGCAGTATCTAACAGGCAGTATCTAACAGGCAATATCTAACAGGCAATATCTAACAGGCAGTATCTAACAGGCAGTATCTAACAGGCAGTATCTAACAGGCAATATCTAACAGGCAGTATCTAACAGGCAGTATCTAACAGGCAGTATCTAACAGGCAGTATCTAACAGGCAGTATCTAACAGGCAGTATCTAACAGGCAGTATCTAACAGGTAATATCTAACAGGTAATATCTAACAGGTAATATCTAACAGGCAGGATCTAACAGGCAGTATCTAACAGGCAGTATCTAACAGGCAATATCGAACAGGCAGTATCTAACAGGTAGTATCTAACAGGCAGTATCTAACAGGCAGTATCTAACAGGCAGTATCTAACAGGCAGTATCTAACAGGCAGTATCTAACAGGCAGTATCTAACAGGCAGTATCTAACAGGCAGTATCTAACAAGCAGTATCTAACAGGCAGTATCTAACAGGCAGTATCTAACAGGCAGTATCTAACAGGCAGTATCTAACAGGCAGTATCTAACAGGCAGTATCTAACAGACAGTATCTAACAGGCAGTATCTAACAGGCAATATCTAGCAGGCAGTATCTAACAGGTAATATCTAACATGCAGTATCTAACAGGTAGTATCTAACAGGCAATATCTAACAGGCAATATCTAACAGGCAATATCTAACAGGCAGTATCTAACAGGTAATATCTAACAGGTAATATCTAACAGGTAATATCTAACAGGTAATATCTAACAGGTAATATCTAACAATACCACAATACACTAGTAAAGGAACGGGACGAGAAGATATAAATATAAAATATATGGATGAGCAGTGACAGAGTGGCTCAGATGCAATATATAGTATAGAATAGATAGTATAGAATAGATAGTATAGAATAGATAGTGAAGAATAGATAGTATAGAATAGATAGTGAAGAATAGATAGTGAAGAATAGATAGTATAGAATAGATAGTGAAGAATAGATACTATAGAATAGATAGTATAGAATAGATAGTATAGAATAGATAGTATAGAATAGATAGTGAAGAATAGATAGTATAGAATAGATAGTATAGAATAGATAGTGAAGAATAGATCGTATAGGATAGATAGTATAGAATAGATAGTATAGAATAGATAGTGAAGAATAGATAGTATAGAATAGATAGTGAAGAATAGATAGTGAAGGATATAGTTTACTCTATAAACATATGAGATGAGCAATGCGAGACATTTAAACATTAAGAATTTCCCTGTATTTAGCGCCATCCATCATTCCTTCAATTCTGACTGGTTTCCGAGTCCCTGGAGATTAAAAACATCCCCACAGCATGATGTTGCCACCACCATGCTTCACTGTTGGGATGGTGTTCTCGGGGTGATGAGAGGTGTTGTGTTTGCACCAGACATAGCGTTTTCCTTGATGGCCAAAAAGCTACATTTTTGTTTCATCTGACCAGAGTACCTTCTTCCATATGTTTGGGGAGTCTCCCACGTGCTTGCTTATTTTGTTCTTTAAGCAATGGCTTTTTTTCTGGCCACTTCAGTAAAGTCCAGCTCTGTGGAGTGTATGGCTTAAAGTGGTCCTATGGACAGACACTCCAATCTCCTCAGTGGAGCTTTGCAGCTCCTTCAGGGTTATCTTTTGTCTCTTTGTTGCCTTTCTGGGTAATGCCCTCTTTGCCTGGTCTGTGAGTTTTGGTGGGTGACCCTCTCTTGGCAGGTTTGTTGTGGTGCCATATTTTTTACATTTATAATAATGGATTTAATGGTGCTCCGTGGAATGTTCAAAGTTTCAGATATCTTTTTATAACTCAACCCTGATCTGAACTTCTCCACTACTTTGTCCCTGACCTGTTTGGAGAGCTCCTTGGTCTTCATGGTGCCGCTTGCTTGGTGGCGCCCCTTGCTTAGTGGTGATGCAGACTCTGGGGCCTTTCAGAACAGGTGTATATATACTGGAATCATGTGACAGATCATGTGACACTTAAATAAAGTCCACCTGTGTGCAATCTAACAAATTATGTGACTTCTGAAGGTAATTGGTTGCACCAGATCTTATTTAGGGGCTTCATAGCAAAGGGGGGTCAATACGTATGCAAAGGGGGTGAATACATATGCAAAGGGGGTGAATACATATGTAAAGGGGGTGAATACATATGTAAAGGGGGTGAATATGTATGCAAACGGGGTGAATACCTATGCAAAGGGGGTGAATACATATGCAAAGGGGGGTGAATACCTATGCAAACGGGGTGAATACCTATGCAAAGGTGGTGAATACCTATGCAAAGGTGGTGAATACCTATGCAAAGGGGGTGAATACGTATGCAAAGGGGGTGAATACGTATGCAAAGGGGGTGAATACCTATACAAAGGGGGTGAATACGTATGCAAAGGGGGTGAAGCGTAGCCTAGTGGTTAGAGCGTTGGACTAGTAACCGGAAGGTTGCGAGTTCAAACCCCCGAGCTGACAAGGTACAAATCTGTCGTTCTGCCCCTGAACAGGCAGTTAACCCACTGTTCCCAGGCCGTCATTGAAAATAAGAATTTGTTCTTAACTGACTTGCCTGGTTAAATAAAGGTAAAATAAAAAATAAAATAAAAAAAAATACCTATGCAAAGGGGTGAATACATATGCAAAGGTGGTGAATACCTATGCAAAGGTGGTGAATACCTATGCAAAGGGGGTGAATACGTATGCAAAGGGAGTGAATACGTATGCAAAGGGGGTGAATACCTATACAAAGGGGGTGAATACGTATGCAAAGGGGGTGAATACGTATGCAAAGGAGGGTGAATACCAATGCAAAGGGGGGTGAATACATATGCAAAGGGGGGTGAATACGTATGCAAAGGGAGGTGAATATGTATGCAAAGGGGGGTGAATACATATGCAAAGGGGGTGAATACGTATGCAAAGGGGGGTGAATACATATGCAAAGGGGGTGAATACATATGCAAAGGGGGTGAATACGTATGCAAAGGGGGGTGAATACCTATGCAAAGGGGTTGAATACATATGCAATTTGGTGAATACGTATGCAAAGGTGGGTGAATACGTATGCAAAGGGGGTGAATACCTATGCAAAGGGAGGTGAATACGTATGCAAAGGGGGTGAATACGTATGCAAAGGGGGTGAATACGTATGCAAAGGGAGGTGAATACGTATGCAAAGGGGGGTGAATACCTATGCAAAGGGGGTGAATACGTATGCAAAGGGAGGTGAATACGTATGCAAAGGGGGTGAATACGTATGCAAAGGGGGTGAATACGTATGCAAAGGGGGTGAATACGTATGCAAAGGGGGTGAATACGTATGCAAAGGGGGTGAATACGTATGCAAAGGGGGGTGAATATGTATGCAAACGGGGTGAATACCTATGCAAAGGTGGTGAATACCTATGCAAAGGGGGTGAATACCTATACAAAGGGGGTGAATACGTATGCAAAGGGGGTGAATACGTATGCAAAGGAGGGTGAATACATATGCAAAGGGGGGTGAATACATATGCAAAGGGGGGTGAATACGTATGCAAAGGGAGGTGAATATGTATGCAAAGGGGGGTGAATACATATGCAAAGGGGGTGAATACGTATGCAAAGGGGGGTGAATACATATGCAAAGGGGGTGAATACGTATGCAAAGGGAGGTGAATACGTATGCAAAGGGGGTGAATACGTATGCAAAGGGGGTGAATACGTATGCAAAGAGAGGTGAATACGTATGCAAAGGGGGGTGAATACCTATGCAAAGGGGGTGAATACGTATGCAAAGGGAGGTGAATACGTATGCAAAGGGGGTGAATACGTATGCAAAGGGAGGTGAATACGTATGCAAAGGGGGTGAATACGTATGCAAAGGGGGTGAATACGTATGCAAAGGGGGGTGAATATGTATGCAAAGGGAGGTGAATACGTATGCAAAGGGGGGTGAATACGTATGCAAAGGGGGTGAATACGTATGCAAAGGGGGTGAATACGTATGCAAAGGGGGTGAATACGTATGCAAAGGGGGTGAATACGTATGCAAAGGGGGTGAATACGTATGCAAAGGGGGTGAATACGTATGCAAAGGGGGGTGAATATGTATGCAAAGGGGGGTGGATATGTATGCAAAGGGGGTGAATACGTATGCAAAGGGGGTGAATACGTATGCAAAGGGGGTGAATACGTATGCAAAGGGGGTGAATACGTATGCAAAGGGGGGTGAATATGTATGCAAAGGGGGTGAATACGTATGCAAAGGGGGTGAATACGTATGCAAAGGGGGTGAATATGTATGCAAAGGGGGTGAATATGTATGCAAAGGGGGTGAATATGTATGCAAAGGGGGTGAATACGTATGCAAAGGGGGTGAATACGTATGCAAATGGGGTGAATACGTATGCAAAGGGGGGTGAATATGTATGCAAAGGGGGTGAATACATATGCAAAGGGAGGTGAATACGTATGCAAAGGGGGTGAATACGTATGCAAAGGGGGTGAATACGTATGCAAAGGGGGGTGAATATGTATGCAAAGGGGGTGAATACGTATGCAAAGGGGGTGAATACGTATGCAAAGGGGGTGAATATGTATGCAAAGGGGGTGAATACGTATGCAAAGGGGGTGAATACGTATGCAAAGTGGGTGAATACGTATGCAAAGGGGGGTGAATATGTATGCAAAGGGGGTGAATACGTATGCAAAGGGGGGTGAATATGTATGCAAAGGGGGTGAAAACGTATGCAAAGGGTGTGAATATGTATGCAAAGGGGGTGAATATGTATGCAAAGGGGGTGAATACGTATGCAAAGGGGGTCAATACGTATGCAATGGGGGTGAATATGTATGCAAAGGGGGTGAATACGTATGCAAAGGGGGTGAATACGTATGCAAAGGGGGTGAATACATATGCAAAGGGGGTGAATACGTATGCAAAGGGGGTGAATACGTATGCAAAGGGGGTGAATACGTATGCAAAGGGGGTGAATACGTATGCAAAGGGGGTGAATACGTATGCAAAGGGGGGTGAATATGTATGCAAAGGGGGTGAATACGTATGCAAAGGGGGTGAGTACGTATGCAAAGGGGTTGAATATGTATGCAAAGGGGGTGAATATGTATGCAAAGGGGGTGAATACGTATGCAAAGGGGGTGAATACGTATGCAAAGGGGGTGAATACGTATGCAAAGGGGGTGAATACGTATGCAAAGGGGATGAATACGTATGCAAAGGGGGGTGAATATGTATGCAAAGGGGGGTGGATATGTATGCAAAGGGGGTGAATACGTATGCAAAGGGGGTGAATACGTATGCAAAGGAGGTGAATACGTATGCAAAGGGGGTGAATACGTATGCAAAGGGGGGTGAATATGTATGCAAAGGGGGTGAATACGTATGCAAAGGGGGTGAATACGTATGCAAAGGGGGTGAATATGTATGCAAAGGGAGGTGAATATGTATGCAAAGGGGGGTGAATACATATGCAAAGGGGGTGAATACGTATGCAAAGGGGGGTGAATACATATGCAAAGGGGGTGAATACGTATGCAAAGGGAGGTGAATACGTATGCAAAGGGGGTGAATACGTATGCAAAGGGGGTGAATACGTATGCAAAGGGAGGTGAATACGTATGCAAAGGGGGGTGAATACCTATGCAAAGGGGGTGAATACGTATGCAAAGGGAGGTGAATACGTATGCAAAGGGGGTGAATACGTATGCAAAGGGAGGTGAATACGTATGCAAAGGGGGTGAATACGTATGCAAAGGGGGTGAATACGTATGCAAAGGGGGGTGAATATGTATGCAAAGGGAGGTGAATACGTATGCAAAGGGGGGTGAATACGTATGCAAAGGGGGTGAATACGTATGCAAAGGGGGTGAATACGTATGCAAAGGGGGTGAATACGTATGCAAAGGGGGTGAATACGTATGCAAAGGGGGTGAATACGTATGCAAAGGGGGGTGAATATGTATGCAAAGGGGGGTGGATATGTATGCAAAGGGGGTGAATACGTATGCAAAGGGGGTGAATACGTATGCAAAGGGGGTGAATACGTATGCAAAGGGGGTGAATACGTATGCAAAGGGGGGTGAATATGTATGCAAAGGGGGTGAATACGTATGCAAAGGGGGTGAATACGTATGCAAAGGGGGTGAATATGTATGCAAAGGGGGTGAATATGTATGCAAAGGGGGTGAATATGTATGCAAAGGGGGTGAATACGTATGCAAAGGGGGTGAATACGTATGCAAATGGGGTGAATACATATGCAAAGGGGGTGAATACGTATGCAAAGGGGGTGAATACGTATGCAAAGGGGGTGAATACGTATGCAAAGGGGGTGAATACGTATGCAAAGGGGGTGAATACGTATGCAAAGGGGGGTGAATATGTATGCAAAGGGGGTGAATACTTCTGCAAAGGGGGTGAGTACATATGCAAAGGGGTTGAATATGTATGCAAAGGGGGTGAATATGTATGCAAAGGGAGTGAATACGTATGCAAAGGGGGTGAATACGTATGCAAAGGGGGTGAATACGTATGCAAAGGGGGTGAATACGTATGCAAAGGGGGTGAATACGTATGCAAAGGGGGGTGAATATGTATGCAAAGGGGGGTGGATATGTATGCAAAGGGGGTGAATACGTATGCAAAGGGGGTGAATACGTATGCAAAGGGGGTGAATATGTATGCAAAGGGGGTGAATACGTATGCAAAGGGGGGTGAATATGTATGCAAAGGGGGTGAATACGTATGCAAAGGGTGTGAATATGTATGCAAAGGGGGTGAATATGTATGCAAAGGGGGTGAATACGTATGCAAAGGGGGTGAATACGTATGCAAAGGGGGTGAATACATATGCAAAGGGGGTGAATACGTATGCAAAGGGGGTGAATACGTATGCAAAGGGGGTGAATACATATGCAAAGGGGGTGAATACGTATGCAAAGGGGGTGAATACGTATGCAAAGGGGGTGAATACGTATGCAAAGGTGGTGAATACGTATGCAAAGGGGGTGAATACGTATGCAAAGGGGGGTGAATATGTATGCAAAGGGGGTGAATACGTATGCAAAGGGGGTGAATACGTATGCAAAGGGGTTGAATATGTATGCAAAGGGGGTGAATATGTATGCAAAGGGGGTGAATACGTATGCAAAGGGGGTGAATACGTATGCAAAGGGGGTGAATACGTATGCAAAGGGGGGTGAATATGTATGCAAAGGGGGTGAATACGTATGCAAAGGGGGTGAATACGTATGCAAAGGGGGGTGAATATGTATGCAAAGGGGGTGAATACGTATGCAAAGGGGGTGAATACGTATGCAAAGGGGGTGAATACGTATGCAAAGGGGGTGAATACGTATGCAAAGGGGGGTGAATATGTATGCAAAGGGGGTGAATACGTATGCAAAGGGGGGTGAATATGTATGCAAAGGGGGTGAATACGTATGCAAAGGGGGTGAATACGTATGCAAAGGGGGGTGAATATGTATGCAAAGGGGGTGAATACGTATGCAAAGGGGGGTGAATATGTATGCAAAGGGGGTGAATACGTATGCAAAGGGGGTGAATACGTATGCAAAGGGGGGTGAATATGTATGCAAAGGGGGTGAATACGTATGCAAAGGGGGTGAATACGTATGCAAAGGGGGTGAATACGTATGCAAAGGGGGTGAATACGTATGCAAAGGGGGGTGAATATGTATGCAAAGGGGGTGAATACGTATGCAAAGGGGGTGAATATGTATGCAAAGGGGGTGAATACGTATGCAAAGGGGGTGAATACGTATGCAAAGGGGGGTGAATATGTATGCAAAGGGGGTGAATACGTATGCAAAGGGGGGTGAATATGTATGCAAAGGGGGTGAATACGTATGCAAAGGGGGTGAATACGTATGCAAAGGGGGGTGAATATGTATGCAAAGGGGGTGAATACGTATGCAAAGGGGGTGAATACGTATGCAAAGGGGGTGAATACGTATGCAAAGGGGGTGAATACGTATGCAAAGGGGGGTGAATATGTATGCAAAGGGGGTGAATACGTATGCAAAGGGGGGTGAATATGTATGCAAAGGGGGTGAATACGTATGCAAAGGGAGGTGTAGGTCTGATTCTGAGGGTATTGATTATGATGTTGGTGAATCTATTAATTGGTCTGATTCTGAGGGTATTGATTATGATGTTGGTGAATCTGTCAATAGGTCTGATTCTGAGGGTATTGATTATGATGTTGGTGAATCTATTAATAGGTCTGATTCTGAGGGTATTGATTATGATGTTGGTGAATCTGTCAATAGGTCTGATTCTGAGGGTATTGATTATGATGTTGGTGAATCTATATTTCAAGTAAGATATCAAATGGAACAGTTAGAGATGATGCCGTGTGTGTGTGTGTGTATGTGTATGTTTGTGTGACGTGTTTGAAAGCTGATTGAAATTTGAAGGCTGAAAACTCAGCTATGTTCCTTCATCGAGAGAGGGAGGGAGGCAAGGAAGGAAGGAAGGAAGGAAGGAAGGAAGGGGAGAGAGGGAGGGAGGGGGAAGGAAGGAAGGAAGGAAGGAAGGAAGGAAGGAAGGAAGGAAGGAAGGAAGGAAGGGGAGAGAGGGAGGGAGGGGGAGAGAAGGAGGGAAGGAAGGAGAAACGTATTTTCGACCACATTTTCCAATACAGTCAGGCATCTGTATTCAGATAGGCATCTGTATTCAGACAGGGATCTGTATTCAGATAGGAATCTGTATTCAGACAGGGATCTATATTCAGACAGGGATCTGTATTCAGATAGTGATCTGTATTCAGACAGGGATCTATATTCAGACAGGGATCTGTATTCAGATAGTGATCTGTATTCAGACAGGGATCTATATTCAGACAGGAATCTGTATTCAGACCGGGATCTATATTCAGACAGGGATCTGTATTCAGATAGTGATCTGTATTCAGACAGGGATCTATATTCAGACAGGGATCTGTATTGGAGGGGTCTATTCAATCTGTATCTCTGAAGCTCGTTAGAAAATGTTAAAAGTAATTACAGATTTGAGCCAACATCTTCAGCGTTTAAAGTGAATGCAGTTTCCGCTAACACAGGAATGAATATTACCTTTAAATTTCAATCGAGCTATAATGCTGAACTTTCATGATACGGACACTCAGTCCATCACCTCTCTCTGAGCTAGTTTACACTCAGTCCATCACCTCTCTCTGAGCTAGTTAACACTCAGTCCATCACCTCTCTCTGAGCTAGTTAACATTCAGTCCATCACCTCTCTCTGAGCTAGTTAACACTTAGTCCATCACCTCTCTCTGAGCTAGTTTACACTCAGTCCATCACCTCTCTCTGAGCTAGTTAACACTCAGTCCATCACCTCTCTCTGAGCTAGTTTACACTCAGTCCATCACTTCTCTCTGAGATAGTTAACACTCAGTCCATCACCTCTCTCTGAGGTAGTTAACACTCAGTCCATCACCACTCTCTGAGCTAGTTAACACTTAGTCCATCACCACTCTCTGAGCTAGTTTACACTCAGTCCATCACTTCTCTCTGAGATAGTTAACACTCAGTCCATCACCTCTCTCTGAGCTAGTTAACACTTAGTCCATCACCTCTCTCTGAGGTAGTTAACACTCAGTCCATCACCTCTCTCTGAGCTAGTTAACACTCAGTCCATCACCTCTCTCTGAGCTAGTTAACACTTAGTCCATCACCACTCTCTGAGCTAGTTTACACTCAGTCCATCACTTCTCTCTGAGATAGTTAACACTCAGTCCATCACCTCTCTCTGAGCTAGTTAACACTTAGTCCATCACCTCTCTCTGAGGTAGTTAACACTCAGTCCATCACCTCCCTCTGAGCTAGTTTACACTCAGTCCATCACCTCTCTCTGAGCTAGTTTACACTCAGTCCATCACTTCTCTCTGAGATAGTTAACACTCAGTCCATCACCTCTCTCTGAGCTAGTTAACACTTAGTCCATCACCTCTCTCTGAGGTAGTTAACACTCAGTCCATCACCTCCCTCTGAGCTAGTTTACACTCAGTCCATCACCTCTCTCTGAGCTAGTTTACACTCAGTCCATCACCTCTCTCTTTGTGTGTGTGTATGTGCGCGTGTGTGTATGTGTGCGCCTTTTAAGCTCGTCTGTGTGTGCGTTTCTGTGTGTGCGTGTCTGTCCCTCGTCCCTCCTGTGGTATTCAGGGCAGCTCTATTTTGGTGCATCGCATTCCTCATCAATATTAATATTACACTATCCTCTCCTCTCCTCTCCTCTCCTCTCCTCTCCTCTCCTCTCCTCTCTTCTCTTCTCTTGTCCTCCTCTCCTGTCCTGTCCTGTCCTGTCCTGTCCTGTCCTGTCCTCCTGCCCTCCCTCTGTCCATTTCCCTGGTCTGACTGCCTTGATGACAGCTTTGCACACTCTTGGCATTCTCTCAACCAGCTTTATGAGATAGTCATCTGCAATGCTTTTCCAATAGTATTGACGGAGTTTCCACATATGCTGAGCACTTGTTGGCTGCTTTTCCTTCACTCTGCGGTCCAACTCATCCCAAAACATCTCAATTGGGTTGAGGTCAGGTGATTGTGGAGGCCAGGTCATCTCATGCAGCACTCCATCACTCTCCTTCTTGGTCAAAAAGCCCTTACACAGCCTGGAGGTATGTTTTGGGATAGTCCCACTAACCTCAGACCAGATGGGATGGTGTATTGCTGCAGAATGCTCTGGTAGCCATGCTGGTTAAGTGTGCCTTGAATTCAAAAGAAAATCACAGACAGTGTCACCAGCAAAGCACCCCCACACCATCACACCACCTCCTCCATGCTTCACGGTGGCAACCACACAAACACCTACTCTGCATCTCACAAAGACACGGTGGTTGGAACCAAAAATCTCAAAATTAGACTCATTAAACCAAAGGACAGAGGACAGACACCGGCCTAATATCCATTGCTCGTGTTTCTTGGCCCAAGCAAGTTTTTTTCTTCTTATTGGTGTCCTTTATTAGTGGTTTCTTTGCAGCAATTAGACAATGAAGGCCTGATTCACACAGTCTCCCCTGAACAGTTGATGTTGAGATGTGTCTGTTACTTGAACTCTGTGAAGCATTTATTTGGGCTGCAATCTGAGGTGCAGTTAACTGCCGATTTCTGAGGCTGGTAACTCTAATGAATTTATCCTCTGCAGCAGAGGTAACTTTGGGTCTTCCTTTCCTGTGGCGGTCCTTATGAGAGCCAGTTTCATCATAGCTTTGATGGTTTTTCACGGCTGCACTTGAAGAAACTTTAAAAGTTCTTGAAATTTTCCAGATTGACTGACCTTCATGTCTTTTAGCAATGATGGACTGTCGTTTCTCTTTGCTTATTTGAGCTGTTTGTCACGCCCTGACCTTAGAGAGACATTTTATTTATCTATTTGGTTAGGTCACGGTGTGATGTGGGTTGGGCATTCTATGTTTTGTATTTCTGTGTGTTTGGCCGAGTGTGGTTCCCAATCAGAGGCAGTTGTCTATCGTTGTCTCTGTTTGGGAATCATACTTAGGCAGCCTAGTCAGTGTCACGTTAGTTTAGGCAGCCTGTTTTGCCACCTTAGTTGTGGGTAATTGTCTGTGTTAGTGGCCTGTATAGCCCTAGTCAGCTTCACGTTAGTAATTGGTGTTTCTTGTTGGTGACTTTGTTAATAAAGGAAAATGTTCACCACGCTGCACCTTGGTCCGGTCTTTTCCACCCTGACGATGAGCGTGACACTGTTCTTGCCATAATATAGACTTGGTCTTTAAAAACGTCTCAGGGCTGAGATCCCGCTAACGGGATGATATGACAACAGCCAGTGAAAGTGCAGGGCGCCAAATTCAAAACAACAGAAATCCCATAATTAAAATTCCTCAAACATAGATGTATTTCACACATTTTAAAGATACACTTCTTGTTAATCCCAGCACAGTGTCCGATTTCAAATAGGCTTTACGACAAAAGCACCACAAACGATTATGTTAGGTCAGAGCCAAGTCACAGAAAAACACAGCCATTTTTCCCAGCCAAAGATCGAGTCACAAAAGCAGAAATAGAGATAAAATGAATCACTAACCTTTGATAATCTTCATCAGACGACCCTCATAGGACATCATGTTACACAATACATTTATGTTTTGTTCAATAATATGCATATTTATATCCATAAATCTCGGTTTACATTGGCGCCATGTTCAGAAATGCCTCCAAAATATCCGGAGTAATTACAGAGAGCCACGTCATATAACAGAAATACTCATCATAAACTTTGATGAAAGATACATGTTTTACATATCATTAAAGATATACTGGTTCTTAATGCAACCGTTGTGTCAGATTTCTTTTTAACTTTACGGAAAAAGCATACCATGCAATAATCTGAGACAGTGCTCAGAAATACACAACATTTCTCCGCCATGTTGGAGTCAACAGAAATACAAAATTACATACTAAATATTCCCTTACCTTTGATGATCTTTCATCAGAATGCAGTGCCAGGAATCCTATTTCCGCAATAAATCGTTGTTTTGTTCGATAATGTCCATTACTAGTGTCCAATTAGCTACTTTTGCTAGCATATTTAGTTCACATGTCCAAACACTGGTGCT
Source organism: Oncorhynchus mykiss (assembly GCF_013265735.2). Taxonomy (NCBI): domain Eukaryota; kingdom Metazoa; phylum Chordata; class Actinopteri; order Salmoniformes; family Salmonidae; genus Oncorhynchus; species Oncorhynchus mykiss. Next base: position 895,400 of record NC_048572.1, read on the forward strand.
GGTCCAAGCGAACTCGGACGAAAACTTCAAAAAGTTATATTCCAGGTCAAATAAACTGGTCAAACTAACTAGAGAATCCATCTTCAGGATGTTGTTATCATATACTGTATATCCAATAACGTTCCAACCGGAACATTCGTTTTTGTCTACAGAGTAATGGAACGGCGATATCATGAGAAATGCGCCTGACCAGGAACTGGCATTCTGCCAGACCACTGACTCACATCACACTAGAGGCTTCATTCCACGTTCTACTGACTGTTGACATCTAGTGGAAGGCATAGGAAGTGCGAAAATATCCATATCTTACTGGGATGTGAATAGGCGATGAATTGAAAATCAACAAGTCCCAGAATTTCCACTTCCTGTTTGGAAGTTTGACTGCCATATGAGTACTGTTATGCTCACAGACCGTTTTAGAAACCTCCAAGAGTAATAATAATATGTATATATTAGCATCTGGGACAGAGTAGGAGGCAGTTCACTATGGGCACGCAATTCATCCAAAGTGAAAATGCTGCCCCCTATCCCTAAAAAGTTAACCTTGACTAAATATTGTAATGAATAATGTGGAAATTGAGCAAGATGTGGAGACTCAACTGCTTGGAGTAACCTTGAATTGTAATCTGTCATGGTCAAATTGATGGGGAGAAGTCTGTCCATAATAAAGCATTGCTCTGCATTCTTAAAACCTCTTATGGATAGGGGAGACGCTAGCGTCTCAACTGGCCAATTGCTGGGGGAAATGCAGAGCGCCAGATTCAAATAAAATGCTATAAAATTCTAACTTTAATTAAATCACACATGTAAGATACTCAATTAAAGCTACACTCGTTGTGAATCAAGCCAACGTGTCTGATTTTTAAAATGCTTTTCGGCGGAAGCATAAGAAGCTATTATCTGATAGCATGCACCCATCTGAACCAGTTGTAAACAAAAGAGCTAGCATAGCCGGCACTGCACAAAACACTGAAATAAAATATAAAACATGCATTACCTTTGACGAGCTTCTTTTGTTGTCACTCCAATATGTCCCATAAACATCACAATTGGTCCTTTTGTTCGATTAATTCCATCCATATATATCAAAAATGTCAATTTATGAAGCGCGTTTGATCCAGAAAAAAACAGCTTACAAAAACGCAACGTCACTACAAAATATTTCAAAAAGTTCCTTATAAACTTTGCCAAAATATTTCAAACTACTTTTGTAATACAACTTTAGGTATTTTTAAACGTTAATAATCGATCAAATTGTAGACGGGGCAATCTGTATTCAATACAGACAAGAAAAGAAACCAGTGCTGCTTTTCACATCTTGCGCAACTCTAAAAAGTGTATCCAGTTCCGAGTTGGCCTACTTCTTCATAGCACAAAGGAATAACCTCAACCATATTCCAAAGACTGGCGACATCCAGTGGAAGCGGTAGGAACTGAAAATAGGTTCCCATTAAATATCCAACGGCAAAGACAATATAGGGAACAGAGAGGGGGAAAAAATTCTGAACAGTTAGTCCTCTGGGTTTTGCCTGCAACATAAGTTCTGTTATACTCACAGACATGATTCAAACAGTTTTAGAAACTTCAAAGTGTTTTCTATCCAAATATATGAATAATATGCATATCTTATATTCTTGGCATGAGTAGCAGGAAGTTGAAATTGGGCACGCTATTTATCCAAAAGTTAAAATTCTGCCCCCTAGCTTTCAACACTATCAACAAGGCAGGTCCTACAGGCTCTAGTTTTGTCACACCTGGACTACTGTTCAGTCGTGTGGTCATGCCACAAAGAAGGACTTAGGGAAATTGCAATTGGCTCAGAACAGGGCAGCATGGCTGGCCCTTAGATGTACACAGAGAGCTAACATTAATAATATGCATGTCAATCTCTCTTGGCTCAAAGTGGAGGAGAGATTGACTTGACTTCATCATCATTTAAGTTTCTTCCTAGGTTTTGGCCTTTCTATGGAGTTTTTCCTAGACACAGTGCTTCTTCACCTGCATTGCTTGCTGTTTAGGCTGGGTTTCTGTACAGCACTTTGTGACATCAGCTGATGTAAGAAGGGCTTTATAAATCAATTTGATTTGATTTGATCACTACTTGTATTTGTGATACATGTTGAATGAACCGAGCTGTCTGTTTGAACTACTGGCACACAACTCAGACACCCATCCATATCCCACAAGACATTCCAACCAAAGGTCTCTTCACAGTCCCCAAGTCCAGAACAGACTATGGGAGGCACACAGTGCTATATAGAGCCATGACTACATGGAACTCTATTCCACATCAGGTAACTCATGCAAGCAGTAAAATTAGATGAAAGAAAACAGATACAAATACACCTTATGGAACAGGTTGTGAACGTATTGTATTGTTTTAAACATTTTATAAACTGCATTCATTTAGCTGGACCCCAGGAAGAGTAGCTGCTGCCTTGGCAGGAACTAATGGGGATCATAATAAACCCCAGGAATAGTAGCTGCTGCCTTGGCAGGAACTAATGGGGATCATAATAAACCCCAGGAAGAGTAGCTGCTGCCTTAGCAGGAACTAATGGGGATCCATAATAAACCCCAGGAAGAGTAGCTGCTGCCTTGGCAGGAACTAATGGGGATCCATAATAAACCCCAGGAAGAGTAGCTGCTGCCTTGGCAGGAACTAATGGGGATCCATAATAAACCCCAGGAAGAGTAGCTGCTGCCTTGGCAGGAACTAATGGGGATCCATAATAAACCCCAGGAATAGTAGCTGCTGCCTTGGCAGGAACTAATGGGGATCCATAATAAACCCCAGGAAGAGTAGCTGCTGCCTTGGCACGAAAAAAATACATGAACCTTCCTTACATCTTACATGAACCTTGGCTGAGATAATGGATTGGTTTGGACATGCCGAGAGATGAGTTGGGATTGGTCTGCCATGTAGCTTCGGTCTATAACATGAGCTGCTCAGGATGATCATTATAGCGCAGCTTTATTTGAAAGACGTCATGACGAAATTAAAAAAATGTTGCTTCTGCTCTCAACCCTGAATTTATCAGGCGCTATCGACAGAGGTCAGTGGGAAAAGGTTGTGATGGAATACTTCCTGGAGGACGATCGTACCATGCTGACTCTCTCTGACTCTGAAAAAATGAATCAGATGATGAGGAAATCCCTGATTTTAGGCAAAAAATAATTATAATAATTGAACCAGACATTGTGGTCTTTTGATGACAGGGATGGGGAAGAAACAGCAGTCAACATTGTTGTTGTCATAGAAGAAGTTGACAGAGTTTTGGAAATCAGTGGAAATGCCCGGTAGAAGCAGAGAGATGATTGCCAAATGTGGAAGGAGTCGAAAATAGAACATAGAAGGCTGTGGTATAAAACACCTGTCTCTGGATCTCATCTTCAAACAAAGGGCAACCATGGCATCCGTGAAAGACAGGGAGAAGAGTTCATCCATGTGGTAAGAGTCTAGCTACATTTTCAGATATTGTACTTTTCTAATTTGATCAGAAAGTGGTTTTCATTGCTCGTTAGAAGTGTACGGTTAGCGTACGGTTAGCGTACGGTTAGCGTATGGTTAGTGTACGGTTAGCGTACGGTTAGCGTACGGTTAGCGTACGGTTAGTGTACGGTTAGCGTACGGTTAGCGTACAGTTAGCGTATGGTTAGCGAGCTAGTGAACATTAGCTGGCTGACTCGCTAACATTACGTGTATGATCTGTTTAGTAATGTTATTTGTATCTCAGAAATCCATTTGCATTGCTAGTTATAGTCTAATGTTAGCTAGCTAGTTGGTTAGCTTGAACTACCTGCAGATTCATGCTGAATGGTACTATGAGTTAGGATTATGGTTCATTATTTAGCTAGCTAGCTACATGTCTAAACAGATTCATGCATGGTGAATGCTACTATGAGTTAGGATTATGGTTCATTATTCAGCTAGCTAGCTACATGTCTAAACAGATGCATGCATGGTGAATGGTACTATGAGTTAGGATTATGGTTCATTATTTAGCTAGCTATTAAATTGGGATTATGGTTCATTATTTAGCTAGCTTGTAAATTGGGATTATGGTTCCTTATTTAGCTAGCTACATGTCTAAACAAAAAGACTCCACTATACCAGTAACCATTTCACTGTACTGTTTACACCTTCTGTATCCTGTGACAAATACACTTGGACTATATTTGAAATAGTGTGTGTTTACCAGAGAATGTAATGCGAAGAACAACATGAACTGCACCAAAGTCAGAGATTAGGGTATAGGCCAAGGACTAGATATAGTATAGTTTTACTACCACTTTTTGCTACTATTTTCACCACTTTTAGTCTTGAAATCTTCAGTGGTTTACTACACTACCTCACTCACTCTGTTTAGCACATGGCCTCACATGTGAATCCTTAAAGAGATGCGTGGGGCTAATGCTTAAGAGGGCGAACAATGCTGAATGGGTGTAGACAAAGAAGAGCTCTCCAGTAGGTGTACCAAAACATTCAAGGGCCATTTTGTCAAAGGTGGGGTTACAAGTTTATCAACTTTGAAAGCAGAATTGGTTTCCCATTGTTCCTCAACTGTACTGTATGATCTACCACCGTCTAACCTGCTTAGTCTAGTTCTATATATAAACCCAATACTGTCTAATCTACTCTGTCTAGTTCTATACATAAACCCAATACTGTCTAATCTACTCTGTCTAGTTCTATACATAAACCCAATACTGTCTAATATACTCTGTCTAGTTCTATACATAAACCCAATACTGTCTAATCTACTCTAGTTCTATACATAAACCCAATACTGTCTAATATACTCTGTCTAGTTCTATACATAAACCCAATACTGTCTAATCTACTCTAGTTCTATACATAAACCCAATACTGTCTAATCTACTCTAGTTATATACATAAACCCAATACTGTCTAATCTACTCTAGTTCTATACATAAACCCAATACTGTCTAATCTACGCTGTCTAGTTCTATACATAAACCCAATACTGTCTAATCTACTCTGTCTAGTTCTATACATAAACCCAACACTGTCTAATCTACTCTGTCTAGTTCTATACATAAACCCAATACTGTCTAATCTACTCTGTCTAGTTCTATACATAAACCCAATACTGTCTAATCTACTCTAGTTCTATACATAAACCCAATACTGTCTAATCTACTCTAGTTCTATACATAAACCCAATACTGTCTAATCTACGCTGTCTAGTTCTATACATAAACCCAATACTGTCTAATCTACGCTGTCTAGTTCTATACATAAACCCAATACTGTCTAATCTACGCTGTCTAGTTCTATACATAAACCCAATACTGTCTAATCTACGCTGTCTAGTTCTATACATAAACCCAATACTGTCTAATCTACGCTGTCTAGTTCTATACATAAACCCAATACTGTCTAATCTACGCTGTCTAGTTCTATACATAAACCCAATACTGTCTAATCTACTCTGTCTAGTTCTATACATAAACCCAAGACTGTCTAATCTACTCTAGTTCTATACATAAACCCAATACTGTCTAATCTACGCTGTCTAGTTCTATACATAAACCCAATACTGTCTAATCTACGCTGTCTAGTTCTATACATAAACCCAATACTGTCTAATCTACTCTGTCTAGTTCTATACATAAACCCAAGACTGTCTAATCTACTCTAGTTCTATACATAAACCCAATACTGTCTTATCTACGCTGTCTAGTTCTATACATAAACCCAATACTGTCTAATCTACGCTGTCTAGTTCTATACATAAACCCAATACTGTCTTATCTACGCTGTCTAGTTCTATACATAAACCCAATACTGTCTAATCTACTCTGTCTAGTTCTATACATAAACCCAATACTGTCTAATCTACTCTAGTTCTATACATAAACCCAATACTGTCTAATCTACGCTGTCTAGTTCTATACATAAACCCAATACTGTCTAATCTACTCTAGTTCTATACATAAACCCAATACTGTCTAATCTACGCTGTCTAGTTCTATACATAAACCCAATACTGTCTAATCTACGCTGTCTAGTTCTATACATAAACCCAATACTGTCTAATCTACGCTGTCTAGTTCTATACATAAACCCAATACTGTCTAATCTACGCTGTCTAGTTCTATACATAAACCCAATACTGTCTTATCTACGCTGTCTAGTTCTATACATAAACCCAATACTGTCTAATCTACTCTAGTTCTATACATAAACCCAATACTGTCTAATCTACTCTAGTTCTATACATAAACCCAATACTGTCTTATCTACGCTGTCTAGTTCTATACATAAACCCAATACTGTCTTATCTACGCTGTCTAGTTCTATACATAAACCCAATACTGTCTAATCTACGCTGTCTAGTTCTATACATAAACCCAATACTGTCTAATCTACGCTGTCTAGTTCTATACATAAACCCAATACTGTCTAATCTACGCTGTCTAGTTCTATACATAAACCCAATACTGTCTAATCTACTCTAGTTCTATACATAAACCCAATACTGTCTTATCTACGCTGTCTAGTTCTATACATAAACCCAATACTGTCTAATCTACTCTAGTTCTATACATAAACCCAATACTGTCTAATCTACTCTAGTTCTATACATAAACCCAATACTGTCTAATCTACTCTAGTTCTATACATAAACCCAATACTGTCTTATCTACGCTGTCTAGTTCTATACATAAACCCAATACTGTCTAATCTACTCTAGTTCTATACATAAACCCAATACTGTCTTATCTACGCTGTCTAGTTCTATACATAAACCCAATACTGTCTAATCTACTCTAGTTCTATACATAAACCCAATACTGTCTAATCTACTCTGTCTAGTTCTATACATAAACCCAAGACTGTCTAATCTACTCTAGTTCTATACATAAACCCAATACTGTCTTATCTACGCTGTCTAGTTCTATACATAAACCCAATACTGTCTAATCTACGCTGTCTAGTTCTATACATAAACCCAATACTGTCTTATCTACGCTGTCTAGTTCTATACATAAACCCAATACTGTCTAATCTACTCTGTCTAGTTCTATACATAAACCCAATACTGCCTAATCTACTCTAGTTCTATACATAAACCCAATACTGTCTAATCTACTCTAGTTCTATACATAAACCCAATACTGTCTAATATTCTCTGTCTAGTTCTATACATAAACCCAATACTGTCTAATCTACGCTGTCTAGTTCTATACATAAACCCAATACTGTCTAATCTACTCTAGTTCTATACATAAACCCAATACTGTCTAATCTACGCTGTCTAGTTCTATACATAAACCCAATACTGTCTAATCTACGCTGTCTAGTTCTATACATAAACCCAATACTGTCTAATCTACGCTGTCTAGTTCTATACATAAACCCAATACTGTCTAATCTACGCTGTCTAGTTCTATACATAAACCCAATACTGTCTTATCTACGCTGTCTAGTTCTATACATAAACCCAATACTGTCTAATCTACTCTAGTTCTATACATAAACCCAATACTGTCTAATCTACTCTAGTTCTATACATAAACCCAATACTGTCTTATCTACGCTGTCTAGTTCTATACATAAACCCAATACTGTCTTATCTACGCTGTCTAGTTATATACATAAACCCAATACTGTCTAATCTACGCTGTCTAGTTCTATACATAAACCCAATACTGTCTAATCTACGCTGTCTAGTTCTATACATAAACCCAATACTGTCTAATCTACTCTAGTTCTATACATAAACCCAATACTGTCTAATCTACGCTGTCTAGTTCTATACATAGACCCAATACTGTCTAATCTACTCTGTCTAGTTCTATACATAAACCCAATACTGTCTAATCTACGCTGTCTAGTTCTATACATAAACCCAATACTGTCTAATCTACGCTGTCTAGTTCTATACATAAACCCAACACTGTCTAATCTACGCTGTCTAGTTCTATACATAAACCCAATACTGTCTAATCTACGCTGTCTAGTTCTATACATAAACCCAATACTGTCTAATCTACGCTGTCTAGTTCTATACATAAACCCAAGACTGTCTAATCTACTCTAGTTCTATACATAAACCCAATACTGTCTAATCTACGCTGTCTAGTTCTATACATAAACCCAATACTGTCTAATCTACTCTAGTTCTATACATAAACCCAATACTGTCTAATCTACGCTGTCTAGTTCTATACATAAACCCAATACTGTCTAATCTACGCTGTCTAGTTCTATACATAAACCCAATACTGTCTAATATACTCTGTCTAGTTCTATACATAAACCCAATACTGTCTAATCTACTCTAGTTCTATACATAAACCCAATACTGTCTAATCTACGCTGTCTAGTTCTATACATAAACCCAATACTGTCTAATCTACTCTAGTTCTATACATAAACCCAATACTGTCTAATCTACTCTGTCTAGTTCTATACATAAACCCAATACTGTCTAATCTACTCTGTCTAGTTCTATACATAAACCCAATACTGTCTAATCTACTCTAGTTCTATACATAAACCCAATACTGTCTAATCTACTCTGTCTAGTTCTATACATAAACCCAATACTGTCTAATCTACTCTGTCTAGTTCTATACATAAACCCAAAACTGTCTAATCTACTCTGTCTAGTTCTATACATAAACCCAATACTGTCTAATCTACTCTAGTTCTATACATAAACCCAATACTGTCTAATCTACTCTGTCTAGTTCTATACATAAACCCAATACTGTCTAATCTACGCTGTCTAGTTCTATACATAAACCCAATACTGTCTAATCTACTCTGTCTAGTTCTATACATAAACCCAACACTGTCTTATCTACTCTGTCTAGTTCTATACATAAACCCAACACTGTCTTATCTACTCTGTCTAGTTCTATACATAAACCCAATACTGTCTAATCTACGCTGTCTAGTTCTATACATAAACCCAAGACTGTCTAATCTACTCTAGTTCTATACATAAACCCAATACTGTCTAATCTACTCTGTCTAGTTCTATACATAAACCCAATACTGTCTAATCTACGCTGTCTAGTTCTATACATAAACCCAATACTGTCTAATCTACTCTAGTTCTATACATAAACCCAATACTGTCTAATCTACTCTAGTTCTATACATAAACCCAATACTGTCTAATCTACGCTGTCTAGTTCTATACATAAACCCAATACTGTCTAATCTACTCTAGTTCTATACATAAACCCAATACTGTCTAATCTACTCTAGTTCTATACATAAACCCAATACTGTCTAATCTACGCTGTCTAGTTCTATACATAAACCCAATACTGTCTAATCTACGCTGTCTAGTTCTATACATAAACCCAATACTGTCTAATCTACGCTGTCTAGTTCTATACATAAACCCAATACTGTCTAATCTACGCTGTCTAGTTCTATACATAAACCCAATACTGTCTAATATACTCTGTCTAGTTCTATACATAAACCCAATACTGTCTAATCTACTCTAGTTCTATACATAAACCCAATACTGTCTAATCTACGCTGTCTAGTTCTATACATAAACCCAATACTGTCTAATCTACTCTAGTTCTATACATAAACCCAATACTGTCTAATCTACTCTGTCTAGTTCTATACATAAACCCAATACTGTCTAATCTACTCTGTCTAGTTCTATACATAAACCCAATACTGTCTAATCTACTCTAGTTCTATACATAAACCCAATACTGTCTAATCTACGCTGTCTAGTTCTATACATAAACCCAATACTGTCTTATCTACGCTGTCTAGTTCTATACATAAACCCAATACTGTCTAATCTACTCTAGTTCTATACATAAACCCAATACTGTCTAATCTACTCTAGTTCTATACATAAACCCAATACTGTCTTATCTACGCTGTCTAGTTCTATACATAAACCCAATACTGTCTTATCTACGCTGTCTAGTTATATACATAAACCCAATACTGTCTAATCTACGCTGTCTAGTTCTATACATAAACCCAATACTGTCTAATCTACGCTGTCTAGTTCTATACATAAACCCAATACTGTCTAATCTACTCTAGTTCTATACATAAACCCAATACTGTCTTATCTACGCTGTCTAGTTCTATACATAGACCCAATACTGTCTAATCTACTCTGTCTAGTTCTATACATAAACCCAATACTGTCTAATCTACGCTGTCTAGTTCTATACATAAACCCAATACTGTCTAATCTACGCTGTCTAGTTCTATACATAAACCCAACACTGTCTAATCTACGCTGTCTAGTTCTATACATAAACCCAATACTGTCTAATCTACGCTGTCTAGTTCTATACATAAACCCAATACTGTCTAATCTACGCTGTCTAGTTCTATACATAAACCCAAGACTGTCTAATCTACTCTAGTTCTATACATAAACCCAATACTGTCTAATCTACGCTGTCTAGTTCTATACATAAACCCAATACTGTCTAATCTACTCTAGTTCTATACATAAACCCAATACTGTCTAATCTACGCTGTCTAGTTCTATACATAAACCCAATACTGTCTAATCTACGCTGTCTAGTTCTATACATAAACCCAATACTGTCTAATATACTCTGTCTAGTTCTATACATAAACCCAATACTGTCTAATCTACTCTAGTTCTATACATAAACCCAATACTGTCTAATCTACGCTGTCTAGTTCTATACATAAACCCAATACTGTCTAATCTACTCTAGTTCTATACATAAACCCAATACTGTCTAATCTACTCTGTCTAGTTCTATACATAAACCCAATACTGTCTAATCTACTCTGTCTAGTTCTATACATAAACCCAATACTGTCTAATCTACTCTAGTTCTATACATAAACCCAATACTGTCTAATCTACTCTGTCTAGTTCTATACATAAACCCAATACTGTCTAATCTACGCTGTCTAGTTCTATACATAAACCCAATACTGTCTAATCTACTCTGTCTAGTTCTATACATAAACCCAACACTGTCTTATCTACTCTGTCTAGTTCTATACATAATCCCAACACTGTCTTATCTACTCTGTCTAGTTCTATACATAAACCCAATACTGTCTAATCTACGCTGTCTAGTTCTATACATAAACCCAAGACTGTCTAATCTACTCTAGTTCTATACATAAACCCAATACTGTCTAATCTACTCTGTCTAGTTCTATACATAAACCCAATACTGTCTAATCTACGCTGTCTAGTTCTATACATAAACCCAATACTGTCTAATCTACTCTAGTTCTATACATAAACCCAATACTGTCTAATCTACTCTAGTTCTATACATAAACCCAATACTGTCTAATCTACTCTGTCTAGTTCTATACATAAACCCAATACTGTCTAATCTACTCTGTCTAGTTCTATACATAAACCCAATACTGTCTAATCTACGCTGTCTAGTTCTATACATAAACCCAATACTGTCTAATATACTCTGTCTAGTTCTATACATAAACCCAAGACTGTCTAATCTACTCTAGTTCTATACATAAACCCAATACTGTCTAATCTACTCTGTCTAGTTCTATACATAAACCCAATACTGTCTAATATACTCTGTCTAGTTCTATACATAAACCCAATACTGTCTAATCTACTCTAGTTCTATACATAAACCCAATACTGTCTAATCTACTCTGTCTAGTTCTATACATAAACCCAATACTGTCTAATCTACTCTGTCTAGTTCTATACATAAACCCAATACTGTCTAATCTACTCTGTCTAGTTCTATACATAAACCCAATACTGTCTAATCTACGCTGTCTAGTTCTATACATAAACCCAATACTGTCTAATCTACGCTGTCTAGTTCTATACATAAACCCAACACTGTCTAATCTACTCTGTCTAGTTCTATACATAAACCCAATACTGTCTAATCTACGCTGTCTAGTTCTATACATAAACCCAATACTGTCTAATATACTCTGTCTAGTTCTATACATAAACCCAAGACTGTCTAATCTACTCTAGTTCTATACATAAACCCAATACTGTCTAATCTACTCTAGTTCTATACATAAACCCAATACTGTCTAATCTACTCTGTCTAGTTCTATACATAAACCCAATACTGTCTAATCTACTCTAGTTCTATACATAAACCCAATACTGTCTAATCTACGCTGTCTAGTTCTATACATAAACCCAATACTGTCTTATCTACGCTGTCTAGTTCTATACATAAACCCAATACTGTCTAATCTACTCTAGTTCTATACATAAACCCAATACTGTCTAATCTACTCTAGTTCTATACATAAACCCAATACTGTCTTATCTACGCTGTCTAGTTCTATACATAAACCCAATACTGTCTTATCTACGCTGTCTAGTTATATACATAAACCCAATACTGTCTAATCTACGCTGTCTAGTTCTATACATAAACCCAATACTGTCTAATCTACGCTGTCTAGTTCTATACATAAACCCAATACTGTCTAATCTACTCTAGTTCTATACATAAACCCAATACTGTCTTATCTACGCTGTCTAGTTCTATACATAGACCCAATACTGTCTAATCTACTCTGTCTAGTTCTATACATAAACCCAATACTGTCTAATCTACGCTGTCTAGTTCTATACATAAACCCAATACTGTCTAATCTACGATGTCTAGTTCTATACATAAACCCAACACTGTCTAATCTACGCTGTCTAGTTCTATACATAAACTCAATACTGTCTAATCTACGCTGTCTAGTTCTATACATAAACCCAATACTGTCTAATCTACGCTGTCTAGTTCTATACATAAACCCAAGACTGTCTAATCTACTCTAGTTCTATACATAAACCCAATACTGTCTAATCTACGCTGTCTAGTTCTATACATAAACCCAATACTGTCTAATCTACTCTAGTTCTATACATAAACCCAATACTGTCTAATCTACGCTGTCTAGTTCTATACATAAACCCAATACTGTCTAATCTACGCTGTCTAGTTCTATACATAAACCCAATACTGTCTAATATACTCTGTCTAGTTCTATACATAAACCCAATACTGTCTAATCTACTCTAGTTCTATACATAAACCCAATACTGTCTAATCTACGCTGTCTAGTTCTATACATAAACCCAATACTGTCTAATCTACTCTAGTTCTATACATAAACCCAATACTGTCTAATCTACTCTGTCTAGTTCTATACATAAACCCAATACTGTCTAATCTACTCTGTCTAGTTCTATACATAAACCCAATACTGTCTAATCTACTCTAGTTCTATACATAAACCCAATACTGTCTAATCTACTCTGTCTAGTTCTATACATAAACCCAATACTGTCTAATCTACGCTGTCTAGTTCTATACATAAACCCAACACTGTCTTATCTACTCTGTCTAGTTCTATACATAAACCCAATACTGTCTAATCTACGCTGTCTAGTTCTATACATAAACCCAAGACTGTCTAATCTACTCTAGTTCTATACATAAACCCAATACTGTCTAATCTACTCTGTCTAGTTCTATACATAAACCCAATACTGTCTAATCTACTCTAGTTCTATACATAAACCCAATACTGTCTAATCTACTCTAGTTCTATACATAAACCCAATACTGTCTAATCTACTCTGTCTAGTTCTATACATAAACCCAATACTGTCTAATCTACTCTGTCTAGTTCTATACATAAACCCAATACTGTCTAATCTACGCTGTCTAGTTCTATACATAAACCCAATACTGTCTAATATACTCTGTCTAGTTCTATACATAAACCCAAGACTGTCTAATCTACTCTAGTTCTATACATAAACCCAATACTGTCTAATCTACTCTGTCTAGTTCTATACATAAACCCAATACTGTCTAATATACTCTGTATAGTTCTATACATAAACCCAATACTGTCTAATCTACTCTAGTTCTATACATAAACCCAATACTGTCTAATCTACTCTGTCTAGTTCTATACATAAACCCAATACTGTCTAATCTACTCTGTCTAGTTCTATACATAAACCCAATACTGTCTAATCTACTCTGTCTAGTTCTATACATAAACCCAATACTGTCTAATCTACGCTGTCTAGTTCTATACATAAACCCAATACTGTCTAATCTACGCTGTCTAGTTCTATACATAAACCCAACACTGTCTAATCTACTCTGTCTAGTTCTATACATAAACCCAATACTGTCTAATCTACGCTGTCTAGTTCTATACATAAACCCAATACTGTCTAATATACTCTGTCTAGTTCTATACATAAACCCAAGACTGTCTAATCTACTCTAGTTCTATACATAAACCCAATACTGTCTAATCTACTCTAGTTCTATACATAAACCCAATACTGTCTAATCTACTCTGTCTAGTTCTATACATAAACCCAATACTGTCTAATCTACTCTGTCTAGTTCTATACATAAACCCAATACTGTCTAATCTACTCTGTCTAGTTCTATACATAAACCCAACACTGTCTAATCTACTCTGTCTAGTTCTATACATAAACCCAATACTGTCTAATCTACGCTGTCTAGTTCTATACATAAACCCAATACTGTCTAATCTACGCTGTCTAGTTCTATACATAAACCCAATACTGTCTAATATACTCTGTCTAGTTCTATACATAAACCCAATACTGTCTAATCTACTCTAGTTCTATACATAAACCCAATACTGTCTAATCTACGCTGTCTAGTTCTATACATAAACCCAATACTGTCTAATCTACTCTAGTTCTATACATAAACCCAATACTGTCTAATCTACTCTGTCTAGTTCTATACATAAACCCAATACTGTCTAATCTACTCTGTCTAGTTCTATACATAAACCCAATACTGTCTAATCTACTCTAGTTCTATACATAAACCCAATACTGTCTAATCTACGCTGTCTAGTTCTATACATAAACCCAATACTGTCTTATCTACGCTGTCTAGTTCTATACATAAACCCAATACTGTCTAATCTACTCTAGTTCTATACATAAACCCAATACTGTCTAATCTACTCTAGTTCTATACATAAACCCAATACTGTCTTATCTACGCTGTCTAGTTCTATACATAAACCCAATACTGTCTTATCTACGCTGTCTAGTTATATACATAAACCCAATACTGTCTAATCTACGCTGTCTAGTTCTATACATAAACCCAATACTGTCTAATCTACGCTGTCTAGTTCTATACATAAACCCAATACTGTCTAATCTACTCTAGTTCTATACATAAACCCAATACTGTCTTATCTACGCTGTCTAGTTCTATACATAGACCCAATACTGTCTAATCTACTCTGTCTAGTTCTATACATAAACCCAATACTGTCTAATCTACGCTGTCTAGTTCTATACATAAACCCAATACTGTCTAATCTACGCTGTCTAGTTCTATACATAAACCCAACACTGTCTAATCTACGCTGTCTAGTTCTATACATAAACCCAATACTGTCTAATCTACGCTGTCTAGTTCTATACATAAACCCAATACTGTCTAATCTACGCTGTCTAGTTCTATACATAAACCCAAGACTGTCTAATCTACTCTAGTTCTATACATAAACCCAATACTGTCTAATCTACGCTGTCTAGTTCTATACATAAACCCAATACTGTCTAATCTACTCTAGTTCTATACATAAACCCAATACTGTCTAATCTACGCTGTCTAGTTCTATACATAAACCCAATACTGTCTAATCTACGCTGTCTAGTTCTATACATAAACCCAATACTGTCTAATATACTCTGTCTAGTTCTATACATAAACCCAATACTGTCTAATCTACTCTAGTTCTATACATAAACCCAATACTGTCTAATCTACGCTGTCTAGTTCTATACATAAACCCAATACTGTCTAATCTACTCTAGTTCTATACATAAACCCAATACTGTCTAATCTACTCTGTCTAGTTCTATACATAAACCCAATACTGTCTAATCTACTCTGTCTAGTTCTATACATAAACCCAATACTGTCTAATCTACTCTAGTTCTATACATAAACCCAATACTGTCTAATCTACTCTGTCTAGTTCTATACATAAACCCAATACTGTCTAATCTACGCTGTCTAGTTCTATACATAAACCCAATACTGTCTAATCTACTCTGTCTAGTTCTATACATAAACCCAACACTGTCTTATCTACTCTGTCTAGTTCTATACATAATCCCAACACTGTCTTATCTACTCTGTCTAGTTCTATACATAAACCCAATACTGTCTAATCTACGCTGTCTAGTTCTATACATAAACCCAAGACTGTCTAATCTACTCTAGTTCTATACATAAACCCAATACTGTCTAATCTACTCTGTCTAGTTCTATACATAAACCCAATACTGTCTAATCTACGCTGTCTAGTTCTATACATAAACCCAATACTGTCTAATCTACTCTAGTTCTATACATAAACCCAATACTGTCTAATCTACTCTAGTTCTATACATAAACCCAATACTGTCTAATCTACTCTGTCTAGTTCTATACATAAACCCAATACTGTCTAATCTACTCTGTCTAGTTCTATACATAAACCCAATACTGTCTAATCTACGCTGTCTAGTTCTATACATAAACCCAATACTGTCTAATATACTCTGTCTAGTTCTATACATAAACCCAAGACTGTCTAATCTACTCTAGTTCTATACATAAACCCAATACTGTCTAATCTACTCTGTCTAGTTCTATACATAAACCCAATACTGTCTAATATACTCTGTCTAGTTCTATACATAAACCCAATACTGTCTAATCTACTCTAGTTCTATACATAAACCCAATACTGTCTAATCTACTCTGTCTAGTTCTATACATAAACCCAATACTGTCTAATCTACTCTGTCTAGTTCTATACATAAACCCAATACTGTCTAATCTACTCTGTCTAGTTCTATACATAAACCCAATACTGTCTAATCTACGCTGTCTAGTTCTATACATAAACCCAATACTGTCTAATCTACGCTGTCTAGTTCTATACATAAACCCAACACTGTCTAATCTACTCTGTCTAGTTCTATACATAAACCCAATACTGTCTAATCTACGCTGTCTAGTTCTATACATAAACCCAATACTGTCTAATATACTCTGTCTAGTTCTATACATAAACCCAAGACTGTCTAATCTACTCTAGTTCTATACATAAACCCAATACTGTCTAATCTACTCTAGTTCTATACATAAACCCAATACTGTCTAATCTACTCTGTCTAGTTCTATACATAAACCCAATACTGTCTAATCTACTCTAGTTCTATACATAAACCCAATACTGTCTAATCTACGCTGTCTAGTTCTATACATAAACCCAATACTGTCTTATCTACGCTGTCTAGTTCTATACATAAACCCAATACTGTCTAATCTACTCTAGTTCTATACATAAACCCAATACTGTCTAATCTACTCTAGTTCTATACATAAACCCAATACTGTCTTATCTACGCTGTCTAGTTCTATACATAAACCCAATACTGTCTTATCTACGCTGTCTAGTTATATACATAAACCCAATACTGTCTAATCTACGCTGTCTAGTTCTATACATAAACCCAATACTGTCTAATCTACGCTGTCTAGTTCTATACATAAACCCAATACTGTCTAATCTACTCTAGTTCTATACATAAACCCAATACTGTCTTATCTACGCTGTCTAGTTCTATACATAGACCCAATACTGTCTAATCTACTCTGTCTAGTTCTATACATAAACCCAATACTGTCTAATCTACGCTGTCTAGTTCTATACATAAACCCAATACTGTCTAATCTACGATGTCTAGTTCTATACATAAACCCAACACTGTCTAATCTACGCTGTCTAGTTCTATACATAAACTCAATACTGTCTAATCTACGCTGTCTAGTTCTATACATAAACCCAATACTGTCTAATCTACGCTGTCTAGTTCTATACATAAACCCAAGACTGTCTAATCTACTCTAGTTCTATACATAAACCCAATACTGTCTAATCTACGCTGTCTAGTTCTATACATAAACCCAATACTGTCTAATCTACTCTAGTTCTATACATAAACCCAATACTGTCTAATCTACGCTGTCTAGTTCTATACATAAACCCAATACTGTCTAATCTACGCTGTCTAGTTCTATACATAAACCCAATACTGTCTAATATACTCTGTCTAGTTCTATACATAAACCCAATACTGTCTAATCTACTCTAGTTCTATACATAAACCCAATACTGTCTAATCTACGCTGTCTAGTTCTATACATAAACCCAATACTGTCTAATCTACTCTAGTTCTATACATAAACCCAATACTGTCTAATCTACTCTGTCTAGTTCTATACATAAACCCAATACTGTCTAATCTACTCTGTCTAGTTCTATACATAAACCCAATACTGTCTAATCTACTCTAGTTCTATACATAAACCCAATACTGTCTAATCTACTCTGTCTAGTTCTATACATAAACCCAATACTGTCTAATCTACGCTGTCTAGTTCTATACATAAACCCAATACTGTCTAATCTACTCTGTCTAGTTCTATACATAAACCCAACACTGTCTTATCTACTCTGTCTAGTTCTATACATAAACCCAACACTGTCTTATCTACTCTGTCTAGTTCTATACATAAACCCAATACTGTCTAATCTACGCTGTCTAGTTCTATACATAAACCCAAGACTGTCTAATCTACTCTAGTTCTATACATAAACCCAATACTGTCTAATCTACTCTGTCTAGTTCTATACATAAACCCAATACTGTCTAATCTACTCTAGTTCTATACATAAACCCAATACTGTCTAATCTACTCTAGTTCTATACATAAACCCAATACTGTCTAATCTACTCTGTCTAGTTCTATACATAAACCCAATACTGTCTAATCTACTCTGTCTAGTTCTATACATAAACCCAATACTGTCTAATCTACGCTGTCTAGTTCTATACATAAACCCAATACTGTCTAATATACTCTGTCTAGTTCTATACATAAACCCAAGACTGTCTAATCTACTCTAGTTCTATACATAAACCCAATACTGTCTAATCTACTCTGTCTAGTTCTATACATAAACCCAATACTGTCTAATATACTCTGTATAGTTCTATACATAAACCCAATACTGTCTAATCTACTCTAGTTCTATACATAAACCCAATACTGTCTAATCTACTCTGTCTAGTTCTATACATAAACCCAATACTGTCTAATCTACTCTGTCTAGTTCTATACATAAACCCAATACTGTCTAATCTACTCTGTCTAGTTCTATACATAAACCCAATACTGTCTAATCTACGCTGTCTAGTTCTATACATAAACCCAATACTGTCTAATCTACGCTGTCTAGTTCTATACATAAACCCAACACTGTCTAATCTACTCTGTCTAGTTCTATACATAAACCCAATACTGTCTAATCTACGCTGTCTAGTTCTATACATAAACCCAATACTGTCTAATATACTCTGTCTAGTTCTATACATAAACCCAAGACTGTCTAATCTACTCTAGTTCTATACATAAACCCAATACTGTCTAATCTACTCTAGTTCTATACATAAACCCAATACTGTCTAATCTACTCTGTCTAGTTCTATACATAAACCCAATACTGTCTAATCTACTCTGTCTAGTTCTATACATAAACCCAATACTGTCTAATCTACTCTGTCTAGTTCTATACATAAACCCAACACTGTCTAATCTACTCTGTCTAGTTCTATACATAAACCCAATACTGTCTAATCTACGCTGTCTAGTTCTATACATAAACCCAACACTGTCTAATCTACTCTGTCTAGTTCTATACATAAACCCAATACTGTCTAATCTACGCTGTCTAGTTCTATACATAAACCCAACACTGTCTAATCTACTCTGTCTAGTTCTATACATAAACCCATTACTGTCTTATCTACTCTGTCTAGTTCTATACATAAACCCAATACTGTCTAATCTACTCTAGTTCTATACATAAACCCAATACTGTCTAATCTACTCTGTCTAGTTCTATACATAAACCCAAGACTGTCTAATCTACTCTAGTTCTATACATAAACCCAATACTGTCTAATCTACTCTGTCTAGTTCTATACATAAACCCAACACTGTCTAATCTACTCTGTCTAGTTCTATACATAAACCCAATACTGTCTAATCTACTCTGTCTAGTTCTGTACATAAACCCAATACTGTCTAATCTACGCTGTCTAGTTCTATACATAAACCCAACACTGTCTAATCTACTCTGTTTAGTTCTATACATAAACCCATTACTGTCTTATCTACTCTGTCTAGTTCTATACATAAACCCAATACTGTCTAATCTACGCTGTCTAGTTCTATACATAAACCCAAGACTGTCTAATCTACTCTAGTTCTATACATAAACCCAATACTGTCTAATCTACTCTGTCTAGTTCTATACATAAACCCAATACTGTCTAATCTACGCTGTCTAGTTCTATACATAAACCCAATACTGTCTAATCTACTCTAGTTCTATACATAAACCCAATACTGTCTAATCTACTCTGTCTAGTTCTATACATAAACCCAATACTGTCTAATCTACTCTGTCTAGTTCTATACATAAACCCAATACTGTCTAATCTACTCTGTCTAGTTCTATACATAAACACAATACTGTCTAATCTACGCTGTCTAGTTCTATACATAAACCCAATACTGTCTAATATACTCTGTCTAGTTCTATACATAAACCCAAGACTGTCTAATCTACTCTAGTTCTATACATAAACCCAATACTGTCTAATCTACTCTGTCTAGTTCTATACATAAACCCAATACTGTCTAATATACTCTGTCTAGTTCTATACATAAACCCAATACTGTCTAATCTACTCTAGTTCTATACATAAACCCAATACTGTTTAATCTACTCTGTCTAGTTCTATACATAAACCCAATACTGTCTAATCTACTCTGTCTAGTTCTATACATAAACCCAATACTGTCTAATCTACTCTGTCTAGTTCTATACATAAACCCAATACTGTCGAATCTACGCTGTCTAGTTCTATACATAAACCCAATACTGTCTAATCTACGCTGTCTAGTTCTATACATAAACCCAATACTGTCTAATCTACTCTGTCTAGTTCTATACATAAACCCAATACTGTCTAATTTACGCTGTCTAGTTCTATACATAAACCCAATACTGTCTAATCTACGCTGTCTAGTTCTATACATAAACCCAACACTGTCTAATCTACTCTGTCTAGTTCTATACATAAACCCATTACTGTCTTATCTACTCTGTCTAGTTCTATACATAAACCCAATACTGTCTAATCTACTCTAGTTCTATACATAAACCCAATACTGTCTAATCTACTCTGTCTAGTTCTATACATAAACCCAATACTGTCTAATCTACTCTGTCTAGTTCTATACATAAACCCAACACTGTCTAATCTACTCTGTCTAGTTCTATACATAAACCCAATACTGTCTAATCTACTCTGTCTAGTTCTGTACATAAACCCAATACTGTCTAATCTACTCTGTCTAGTTCTATACATAAACCCAACACTGTCTAATCTACTCTGTCTAGTTCTATACATAAACCCAATACTGTCTAATCTACGCTGTCTAGTTCTATACATAAACCCAACACTGTCTAATCTACTCTGTCTAGTTCTATACATAAACCCAATACTGTCTAATCTACGCTGTCTAGTTCTATACATAAACCCAACACTGTCTAATCTACTCTGTCTAGTTCTATACATAAACCCATTACTGTCTTATCTACTCTGTCTAGTTCTATACATAAACCCAATACTGTCTAATCTACTCTAGTTCTATACATAAACCCAATACTGTCTAATCTACTCTGTCTAGTTCTATACATAAACCCAACACTGTCTAATCTACTCTGTCTAGTTCTATACATAAACCCAACACTGTCTAATCTACTCTGTCTAGTTCTATACATAAACCCAACACTGTCTAATCTACTCTGTCTAGTTCTATACATAAACCCATTACTGTCTAATCTACTCTAGTTCTATACATAAACCCAATACTGTCTAATCTACTCTGTCTAGTTCTATACATAAACCCAATACTGTCTAATATACTCTGTCTAGTTCTATACATAAACCCAATACTGTCTAATCTACTCTAGTTCTATACATAAACCCAATACTGTTTAATCTACTCTGTCTAGTTCTATACATAAACCCAATACTGTCTAATCTACTCTGTCTAGTTCTATACATAAACCCAATACTGTCTAATCTACTCTGTCTAGTTCTATACATAAACCCAATACTGTCGAATCTACGCTGTCTAGTTCTATACATAAACCCAATACTGTCTAATCTACGCTGTCTAGTTCTATACATAAACCCAATACTGTCTAATCTACTCTGTCTAGTTCTATACATAAACCCAATACTGTCTAATTTACGCTGTCTAGTTCTATACATAAACCCAATACTGTCTAATCTACGCTGTCTAGTTCTATACATAAACCCAACACTGTCTAATCTACTCTGTCTAGTTCTATACATAAACCCATTACTGTCTTATCTACTCTGTCTAGTTCTATACATAAACCCAATACTGTCTAATCTACTCTAGTTCTATACATAAACCCAATACTGTCTAATCTACTCTGTCTAGTTCTATACATAAACCCAATACTGTCTAATCTACTCTGTCTAGTTCTATACATAAACCCAACACTGTCTAATCTACTCTGTCTAGTTCTATACATAAACCCAATACTGTCTAATCTACTCTGTCTAGTTCTGTACATAAACCCAATACTGTCTAATCTACTCTGTCTAGTTCTATACATAAACCCAACACTGTCTAATCTACTCTGTCTAGTTCTATACATAAACCCAATAATGTCTAATCTACGCTGTCTAGTTCTATACATAAACCCAACACTGTCTAATCTACTCTGTCTAGTTCTATACATAAACCCAATACTGTCTAATCTACGCTGTCTAGTTCTATACATAAACCCAACACTGTCTAATCTACTCTGTCTAGTTCTATACATAAACCCATTACTGTCTTATCTACTCTGTCTAGTTCTATACATAAACCCAATACTGTCTAATCTACTCTAGTTCTATACATAAACCCAATACTGTCTAATCTACTCTGTCTAGTTCTATACATAAACCCAACACTGTCTAATCTACTCTGTCTAGTTCTATACATAAACCCAACACTGTCTAATCTACGCTGTCTAGTTCTATACATAAACCCAACACTGTCTAATCTACTCTGTCTAGTTCTATACATAAACCCATTACTGTCTAATCTACTCTAGTTCTATACATAAACCCAATACTGTCTAATCTACTCTGTCTAGTTCTATACATAAACCCAACACTGTCTAATCTACTCTGTCTAGTTCTATACATAAACCCAACACTGTCTAATCTACTCTGTCTAGTTCTATACATAAACCCAATACTGTCTAATCTACGCTGTCTAGTTCTATACATAAACCCAACACTGTCTAATCTACTCTGTCTAGTTCTATACATAAACCCATTACTGTCTTATCTACTCTGTCTAGTTCTATACATAAACCCAATACTGTCTAATCTACTCTAGTTCTATACATAAACCCAATACTGTCTAATCTACTCTGTCTAGTTCTATACATAAACCCAACACTGTCTAATCTACTCTAGTTCTATACATAAACCCAATACTGTCTAATCTACTCTGTCTAGTTCTATACATAAACCCAACACTGTCTAATCTACTCTGTCTAGTTCTATACATAAACCCAACACTGTCTAATCTACTCTGTCTAGTTCTATACATAAACCCAATACTGTCTAATCTACGCTGTCTAGTTCTATACATAAACCCAACACTGTCTAATCTACTCTGTGTAGTTCTATACATAAACCCAGTACTGTCTAATCTACTCTGTCTAGTTCTATACATAAACCCAACACTGTCTAATCTACGCTGTCTAGTTCTATACATAAACCCAATACTGTCTAATCTACGCTGTCTAGTTCTATACATAAACCCATTACTGTCTAATCTACTCTAGTTCTATACATAAACCCAATACTGTCTAATCTACTCTGTCTAGTTCTATACATAAACCCAACACTGTCTAATCTACGCTGTCTAGTTCTATACATAAACCCAACACTGTCTAATCTACTCTGTCTAGTTCTATACATAAACCCAATACTGTCTAATCTACGCTGTCTAGTTCTATACATAAACCCAATACTGTCTAATATACTCTGTCTAGTTCTATACATAAACCCAAGACTGTCTAATCTACTCTAGTTCTATACATAAACCCAATACTGTCTAATCTACTCTAGTTCTATACATAAACCCAATACTGTCTAATCTACTCTGTCTAGTTCTATACATAAACCCAATACTGTCTAATCTACTCTGTCTAGTTCTATACATAAACCCAATACTGTCTAATCTACTCTGTCTAGTTCTATACATAAACCCAACACTGTCTAATCTACTCTGTCTAGTTCTATACATAAACCCAATACTGTCTAATCTACGCTGTCTAGTTCTATACATAAACCCAACACTGTCTAATCTACTCTGTCTAGTTCTATACATAAACCCAATACTGTCTAATCTACGCTGTCTAGTTCTATACATAAACCCAACACTGTCTAATCTACTCTGTCTAGTTCTATACATAAACCCATTACTGTCTTATCTACTCTGTCTAGTTCTATACATAAACCCAATACTGTCTAATCTACTCTAGTTCTATACATAAACCCAATACTGTCTAATCTACTCTGTCTAGTTCTATACATAAACCCAACACTGTCTAATCTACTCTGTCTAGTTCTATACATAAACCCAACACTGTCTAATCTACTCTGTCTAGTTCTATACATAAACCCAATACTGTCTAATATACTCTGTCTAGTTCTATACATAAACCCAAGACTGTCTAATCTACTCTAGTTCTATACATAAACCCAATACTGTCTAATCTACTCTGTCTAGTTCTATACATAAACCCAACACTGTCTAATCTACTCTGTCTAGTTCTATACATAAACCCAATACTGTCTAATCTACTCTGTCTAGTTCTGTACATAAACCCAATACTGTCTAATCTACTCTGTCTAGTTCTATACATAAACCCAACACTGTCTAATCTACTCTGTCTAGTTCTATACATAAACCCAATACTGTCTAATCTACGCTGTCTAGTTCTATACATAAACCCAACACTGTCTAATCTACTCTGTCTAGTTCTATACATAAACCCAATACTGTCTAATCTACGCTGTCTAGTTCTATACATAAACCCAACACTGTCTAATCTACTCTGTCTAGTTCTATACATAAACCCATTACTGTCTTATCTACTCTGTCTAGTTCTATACATAAACCCAATACTGTCTAATCTACGCTGTCTAGTTCTATACATAAACCCAAGACTGTCTAATCTACTCTAGTTCTATACATAAACCCAATACTGTCTAATCTACTCTGTCTAGTTCTATACATAAACCCAATACTGTCTAATCTACGCTGTCTAGTTCTATACATAAACCCAATACTGTCTAATCTACTCTAGTTCTATACATAAACCCAATACTGTCTAATCTACTCTGTCTAGTTCTATACATAAACCCAATACTGTCTAATCTACTCTGTCTAGTTCTATACATAAACCCAATACTGTCTAATCTACTCTGTCTAGTTCTATACATAAACACAATACTGTCTAATCTACGCTGTCTAGTTCTATACATAAACCCAATACTGTCTAATATACTCTGTCTAGTTCTATACATAAACCCAAGACTGTCTAATCTACTCTAGTTCTATACATAAACCCAATACTGTCTAATCTACTCTGTCTAGTTCTATACATAAACCCAATACTGTCTAATATACTCTGTCTAGTTCTATACATAAACCCAATACTGTCTAATCTACTCTAGTTCTATACATAAACCCAATACTGTTTAATCTACTCTGTCTAGTTCTATACATAAACCCAATACTGTCTAATCTACTCTGTCTAGTTCTATACATAAACCCAATACTGTCTAATCTACTCTGTCTAGTTCTATACATAAACCCAATACTGTCGAATCTACGCTGTCTAGTTCTATACATAAACCCAATACTGTCTAATCTACGCTGTCTAGTTCTATACATAAACCCAATACTGTCTAATCTACTCTGTCTAGTTCTATACATAAACCCAATACTGTCTAATTTACGCTGTCTAGTTCTATACATAAACCCAATACTGTCTAATCTACGCTGTCTAGTTCTATACATAAACCCAACACTGTCTAATCTACTCTGTCTAGTTCTATACATAAACCCATTACTGTCTTATCTACTCTGTCTAGTTCTATACATAAACCCAATACTGTCTAATCTACTCTAGTTCTATACATAAACCCAATACTGTCTAATCTACTCTGTCTAGTTCTATACATAAACCCAATACTGTCTAATCTACTCTGTCTAGTTCTATACATAAACCCAACACTGTCTAATCTACTCTGTCTAGTTCTATACATAAACCCAATACTGTCTAATCTACTCTGTCTAGTTCTGTACATAAACCCAATACTGTCTAATCTACTCTGTCTAGTTCTATACATAAACCTAACACTGTCTAATCTACTCTGTCTAGTTCTATACATAAACCCAATACTGTCTAATCTACGCTGTCTAGTTCTATACATAAACCCAACACTGTCTAATCTACTCTGTCTAGTTCTATACATAAACCCAATACTGTCTAATCTACGCTGTCTAGTTCTATACATAAACCCAACACTGTCTAATCTACTCTGTCTAGTTCTATACATAAACCCATTACTGTCTTATCTACTCTGTCTAGTTCTATACATAAACCCAATACTGTCTAATCTACTCTGTCTAGTTCTATACATTAACCCAACACTGTCTAATCTACTCTGTCTAGTTCTATACATAAACCCAACACTGTCTAATCTACTCTGTCTAGTTCTATACATAAACCCAACACTGTCTAATCTACTCTGTCTAGTTCTATACATAAACCCATTACTGTCTAATCTACTCTAGTTCTATACATAAACCCAATACTGTCTAATCTACTCTGTCTAGTTCTATACATAAACCCAATACTGTCTAATATACTCTGTCTAGTTCTATACATAAACCCAATACTGTCTAATCTACTCTAGTTCTATACATAAACCCAATACTGTTTAATCTACTCTGTCTAGTTCTATACATAAACCCAATACTGTCTAATCTACTCTGTCTAGTTCTATACATAAACCCAATACTGTCTAATCTACTCTGTCTAGTTCTATACATAAACCCAATACTGTCGAATCTACGCTGTCTAGTTCTATACATAAACCCAATACTGTCTAATCTACGCTGTCTAGTTCTATACATAAACCCAATACTGTCTAATCTACTCTGTCTAGTTCTATACATAAACCCAATACTGTCTAATTTACGCTGTCTAGTTCTATACATAAACCCAATACTGTCTAATCTACGCTGTCTAGTTCTATACATAAACCCAACACTGTCTAATCTACTCTGTCTAGTTCTATACATAAACCCATTACTGTCTTATCTACTCTGTCTAGTTCTATACATAAACCCAATACTGTCTAATCTACTCTAGTTCTATACATAAACCCAATACTGTCTAATCTACTCTGTCTAGTTCTATACATAAACCCAATACTGTCTAATCTACTCTGTCTAGTTCTATACATAAACCCAACACTGTCTAATCTACTCTGTCTAGTTCTATACATAAACCCAATACTGTCTAATCTACTCTGTCTAGTTCTGTACATAAACCCAATACTGTCTAATCTACTCTGTCTAGTTCTATACATAAACCCAACACTGTCTAATCTACTCTGTCTAGTTCTATACATAAACCCAATACTGTCTAATCTACGCTGTCTAGTTCTATACATAAACCCAACACTGTCTAATCTACTCTGTCTAGTTCTATACATAAACCCAATACTGTCTAATCTACGCTGTCTAGTTCTATACATAAACCCAACACTGTCTAATCTACTCTGTCTAGTTCTATACATAAACCCATTACTGTCTTATCTACTCTGTCTAGTTCTATACATAAACCCAATACTGTCTAATCTACTCTAGTTCTATACATAAACCCAATACTGTCTAATCTACTCTGTCTAGTTCTATACATAAACCCAACACTGTCTAATCTACTCTGTCTAGTTCTATACATAAACCCAACACTGTCTAATCTACTCTGTCTAGTTCTATACATAAACCCAACACTGTCTAATCTACTCTGTCTAGTTCTATACATAAACCCATTACTGTCTAATCTACTCTAGTTCTATACATAAACCCAATACTGTCTAATCTACTCTGTCTAGTTCTATACATAAACCCAACACTGTCTAATCTACTCTGTCTAGTTCTATACATAAACCCAACACTGTCTAATCTACTCTGTCTAGTTCTATACATAAACCCAATACTGTCTAATCTACGCTGTCTAGTTCTATACATAAACCCAACACTGTCTAATCTACTCTGTCTAGTTCTATACATAAACCCATTACTGTCTTATCTACTCTGTCTAGTTCTATACATAAACCCAATACTGTCTAATCTACTCTAGTTCTATACATAAACCCAATACTGTCTAATCTACTCTGTCTAGTTCTGTACATAAACCCAACACTGTCTAATCTACTCTAGTTCTATACATAAACCCAATACTGTCTAATCTACTCTGTCTAGTTCTATACATAAACCCAACACTGTCTAATCTACTCTGTCTAGTTCTATACATAAACCCAACACTGTCTAATCTACTCTGTCTAGTTCTATACATAAACCCAATACTGTCTAATCTACGCTGTCTAGTTCTATACATAAACCCAACACTGTCTAATCTACTCTGTCTAGTTCTATACATAAACCCATTACTGTCTTATCTACTCTGTCTAGTTCTATACATAAACCCAATACTGTCTAATCTACTCTAGTTCTATACATAAACC
Organism: Oncorhynchus mykiss; assembly: GCF_013265735.2. Lineage (NCBI taxonomy): Eukaryota > Metazoa > Chordata > Actinopteri > Salmoniformes > Salmonidae > Oncorhynchus > Oncorhynchus mykiss. The sequence continues at coordinate 924,463 of NC_048572.1, forward strand.
CAACACTGTCTAATCTACTCTGTGTAGTTCTATACATAAACCCAGTACTGTCTTATCTACTCTGTCTAGTTCTATACATAAACCCAACACTGTCTAATCTACGCTGTCTAGTTCTATACATAAACCCAATACTGTCTAATCTACGCTGTCTAGTTCTATACATAAACCCATTACTGTCTAATCTACTCTAGTTCTATACATAAACCCAATACTGTCTAATCTACTCTGTCTAGTTCTATACATAAACCCAACACTGTCTAATCTACTCTGTCTAGTTCTATACATAAACCCAATACTGTCTAATCTACGCTGTCTAGTTCTATACATAAACCCAACACTGTCTAATCTACTCTGTCTAGTTCTATACATAAACCCAACACTGTTTAATCTACTCTGTCTAGTTCTATACATAAACCCAATACTGTCTAATCTACGCTGTCTAGTTCTATACATAAACCCAACACTGTCTAATCTACTCTGTCTAGTTCTATACATAAACCCATTACTGTCTTATCTACTCTGTCTAGTTCTATACATAAACCCAATACTGTCTAATCTACTCTAGTTCTATACATAAACCCAATACTGTCTAATCTACTCTGTCTAGTTCTATACATAAACCCAACACTGTCTAATCTACTCTGTCTAGTTCTATACATAAACCCAATACTGTCTAATCTACTCTGTCTAGTTCTATACATAAACCCAATACTGTCTAATCTACGCTGTCTAGTTCTATACATAAACCCAAGACTGTCTAATCTACGCTGTCTAGTTCTATACATAAACCCAATACTGTCTAATCTACTCTGTCTAGTTCTATACATAAACCCAATACTGTCTAATCTACGCTGTCTAGTTCTATACATAAACCCAATACTGTCTAATCTACTCTGTCTAGTTCTATACATAAACCCAATACTGTCTAATCTACTCTGTCTAGTTCTATACATAAAACCAATACTGTCTAATCTACTCTAGTTCTATACATAAACCCAATACTGTCTAATCTACTCTGTCTAGTTCTATACAGTTCATTCAGAAAGTATTCAGATGCCTTTTGTTTTACACATTTTGTACAGCCTGATTCTAAAATGGATTAAATAAATGTTTTTCATGTTCAATCTACACACAATACCCCATAATGACATCACAATACCCCATAATGACATCACAATACCCCATAATGACATCACAACACCCCATAATGACAATGTGAAGGTGTTTAGACATTTTGGCACATTTTTAAAAACAAAAACAGAAATACCTTATTTATAGTATTCAGACCCTTTGCTATGAGACTTGAAATTGAGCTCAGGTGCATCCTGTTTCCATTGATCATCCTTGAGATGTTTCTACAACTTGACTGGAGTCCACCTGTGGTAAATTAAATATATTGGACATGATTTGGAAAGGCACACACCTGTCTATATGTGACTGACCGCCTTGATTCGGTCTTATGTAGCAAATTTGAAATGTAAAAGTAGAGACATGGAGCTACAAAATGGTTTCACTACAGTTGAGGAACAATGGGATACACTCCCCTCAGAGAGAAAGACACAGCTTAATAAGAGCTCACATTTTTCAACATGTTTTTTTACAAAAGGATAGATTTGGAGTTAGATAAACTTGGATTTTTCGCAGGTACATATGCAGGATGCTACACTCCACAGTCTTCACTCCAGATCAAAACTCCAAACCTACAACCTAATTTTGACCAAAATTAACCGGAGAGATTACTGCTTCCAAGGATTTATTTTTCCAAGCTATACGAAGGGTGCTCTAGCCAAAAAAAACGCAGAGACCTGAGGACACCATTACAACCTGGAACTGAGCCAGATACAAATTCAATTAGCACTAAGGTGTGAAATAAAAGGCCTTTGGGCCCAACAAGTGTCAGGAGTCTTTGAAGCGTCCTCTGTAGCCCCCTCCTGCTGTTCAGAGACTATCCACTGCCATTTTCTACATGTCTGCCTCCAGAAATATAAGCTTCTCCCAAGTGGGTGTGACACCTACTCCCACTGCCTGCTGGACTGCTGCTTGGATTCCACCTGGCAATCTGTTCACCGTCTGCCCTGGTCTGTCTCCCCCTGTCTGGTACAGGTACCTCCACTACACTCCCCCCTCTCTGTTCACCGTCTGCCCTGGTCTGTCTCCCCCTGTCTGGTACAGGTACCAGTCTGCCCTGGTCTGTCTCCCCCTGTCTGGTACAGGTACCAGTCTGCCCTGGTCTGTCTCCCCCTGTCTGGTACAGGTACCAGTCTGCCCTGGTCTGTCTCCCCCTGTCTGGTACAGGTACCAGTCTGCCCTGGTCTGTCTCCCCCTGTCTGGTACAGGTACCAGTCTGCCCTGGTCTGTCTCCCCCTGTCTGGTACAGGTACCAGTCTGCCCTGGTCTGTCTCCCCCTGTCTGGTACAGGTACCAGTCTGCCCTGGTCTGTCTCCCCCTGTCTGGTACAAGTACCACACTTTTTCTTGTGCATTTCGCTATTTGCCTCATGACTCCTGCATACTTTGTTGACTATGAACTTTCTTGTTTACCCGACCGTGGGACAGACTGTTTGTTCCCACCCTCGGGACTCTGACTCTCTATTGGTTACACAGACTCTAGGCCTCCCATCCCGTTCTAACCACCTCTCCACGGCTTTGTATTCATGTTACCCGATGAAATTTCTGTACAATACGATCTTGTTGCCATCTGATGCAAATTCAAATGTCATAAATCAACACTGCAGAGCTCTCCTTGTCCTCTGCCGTACCTTGATTGTATTACTGTTGTTGATATCTGGATATGTGCATGTACACCCTGGCCTATCTACTGTTGCTAGCCCCAATTCTGACTTGTGCTCTGATATCTGCTTCACTGATTTCTGATCTCGTAAAAGCCTGGGTTTTCTGCACGTTAACACCTAATTGAAAGTGTGGGTTCAGAGCTCCAATCCAGATGTGTTGGTCATTACTGAGATGTGGTTAAGAAACAGTGTTTTGAATACTGATGTTAACCTTTCTGGTTATAACCTTTTTCAGCAAGACAGATCCTCCAAAGGTGGCCCCTTACACCTGAATGTGTCTTGCTCAGTGACCTAAACTGGGACATGCTTAAACCACCTGACCAAGTCCCAGTCTGGTGTTTTCTGCAATGACCTGTTTTACAGCCTGTGTTCATAATGGCTGCTCAGTGACACGACCAGTCCTGATTTGTCAGACGCTTGTTAAAAAAACTTTAATGAGCAAGCCTTCCTTCGTTAACTGGCCTCTGTAAAATGGTATAGAATCAGCTTTCATCTCCTCTGTCGAAGATGTTTGGACCTTCTTTTTTGATATTGTCAGTGGTTTTGTTAACAAACACGCCCCCAAAAAGAAAATTAGAATAAAAACAGGTTCAGCTCCTGGTCAGACCATGATCTTGCAGAGTTACTCCAACTCAAGAATTGCATTTGGCGAAAGGCTCGGCACACACACTCAGGCTGACTGGCTCTCGATCAGGCAAATGAGAAATAAGTGCACTCAGGCTATACGGAAGGCCAAAGTTAGTTACTTTAAGGAGCATTTCTCACTCTGTGGGTCTAACCCCAAGAAGTTCTGGAAAACGGTTAATTCTTGTGACTCTCAAACCCGGATCCGGGAGCGTAATCATCGCCTGACACCAATTAGCATAACGCAACGGACATAAATCTTCCTAGAAACTATTCCTATTCATGAAAATCACAAGTGAAATATATTGGAACACAGCTTAGCCTTTTGTTAATCACCCTGTCGTCTCAGATTTTCAAAATATGCTTTACAGCCAACGCTAGACAAGCATTTGTGTAAGTTTATCATAGCCTAGCATAGCATTATACCTTGCTAACAGCAGGAAACCTTGTCACGGAAATCAGAAAAGCAATCAAATTAAATCGTTTACCTTTGTTGAACTTCGGATGTTTTCACTCACGAGACTCCCAGGTAGATAGCCAAAGTTCATTTTTTCCCAAAATATTATTTTTGTAGGCGAAACAGCTCCATTTGTTCTTCACGTTTGGCTGAGAAATTGCCAGGAAATTGCGGTCACCACAACGCCGAAAAATATTCCAAATTAGCTCCATAATATCAGAAACATGGCAAAAGTTGTTTAGAATCCATCCTCAAGGTGTTTTTCTAATATCTATTCGATAATATATCCGTCGGGACAATTCGTTTTTCACTAGGACCGATTGGAGTAATGGCTACCTCTGTATTTTACGCGAGGATCTCTCTCGGAGCCACCATGTGACCACTTACGCAATGTGGCCGCCTACGGCTATTCTTGCGTAAAACTACGCCACAATGCTGTAGACACCTTGGGGAATACGTAGAAAGCGTAAGCTCGTTGATGGTACATTCACAGCTGAATAGGGAGTCATTGGAACGCAGCGCTTTCAAAACCTGGGGCACTTCCGGATTGGATTTTTCTCAGGCTTTCGCCTGCAACATCAGTTCTGTTATACTTACAGACAATATCTTTACAGTTTTGGAAACGTTAGTGTTTTCTATCCAAATCTGTCAATTATATGCATATTCTAGCATATTTTCCTGACAAAATGTTTCATTTTTCTTCCAAAAATGAAAATACTGCCCCCTAGCACCAACAGGTTAAAGACCTGGAGAATAAACCCTCCTCATCACAGCTGTCCATGTCCCTTAATGTTGAAGATGTGGTTGTTACTGACGAGGAGCACATGGCTAAGCTCTTTAATTAACCACCACTTCATTAAGTCAAGATTCCTATTTGACTCAGCCATGTCTCCTTGCCCATCCAACATTTCCTCATGTTCCACCACTTCTAATGCGACTATCCCTGATGCCTCTTGCTCTTTTTTCCCTGCCCCGCAACAAATTTTCTCCCTGAAGGCAGTCACTGAGTCCGAGGTGCTAAAGGAGCTCCTTAAACTTGACCCCCAAAAAACATCTGGGTCAGATGGTTTAGACCCTTTCTTCTTTAAGGTTGCTGCCCCTATCATCGCCAAGCCTATCTCTGACCTTTTTAACCTGTCTCTCCTTTCTGAGTAGGTTCCTATTGCTTGAAAGGCAGCCACAGTTTGCCCTTCATTTTAAAGGGGGAGATTATAGGCCTATTTCTATTTTTTCCCTGTTTATCAAAAGTGTTGGAAAAACTTGTCAATAATCAACTGACTGGCTTTCTTGATGTCTAAAGTATTCTCTCGGGTATGCACTCTGGTTTCTGCTCAGGTTATGGATGTGTCACTGCAACCTTAAAGGTCCTAAATGATGTCCCAATTGCCCTTGATTCTAAGCAATATTGTGCTACTATTTTTATTGAAATGGTCAAAGCTTTTGATATGGTAGACCATTCCATTCTTGTGAACTATCTTAGGAGTATTGGTGTCTCTGGGGGGTCTTTGGCCTGGTTTTCTAACTACCCCCTCAAAGAGTGCAGTGTATAAAGTCAGAAAATCTGCTGTTTCAGCAACTGCCTGTCACCAAGGGAGTACCCCAAGGCTCAATCCTAGGCCCCATGCTCTTCTCAATTTATATCAACAACACAGCTCAGGCAGTAGGAAGCTCTCTCATCCATTTATATGCAGATGATAGTCTTTTACTAAGCGGGCACCTCCCCGGATTTTGTTTTAAATGCTCTACAACAGAGCTTTCTTATTGTCAAACAAGCTTTCTCTGCCCTTAACCTTGTTCTGAACACCTCCAAGCAAAGGTCATGTGGTTTGGTAAGAAGAATGCCCCTCTTTCCACAGGTGTTATTACTACCTCTGAGGGTTTAGAGCTTGAGATTGTCACCTCATACAAGTACTTGGGAGTATGGCTAGACGATACACTGTCCTTCTCTCAGCTCATATCAAAGCTGCCGGCTAAATTTAAATCTAGACTTGGTTTCCTCTTAGTTTCCTCGTAATCGCTCCTCTTTCACCCCAGCTGCCAAACTAACCCTGATTCAGATGACCATCCTACCCATGCTAGATTACGGAGACAGAATTTATAGATTGGCAGGTAAGGATGCTCTCAAGCGGCTAGATGTTCTTTACCATTCTGCCATCAGATTTGCCACCAATGCTCCTTATAGGTCACATCACTGCACTCTATACTCGTCTGTAAACTGGTCATCTCCATATACCTGTTGCAAGACCCACTGGTTGACGCTTGTTTATAAAACCCTCTTAGGCCTCACTCCCCCCTATCTGACTGTGGCCAATGTTTGTACCATGTTTTGTGCTGCTTCCATGTTGTATTGCCACCATGCTGTGTTGTCATGTGTTGCTGCCTTGCTATGTTGTCTTAGGTCTCTCTTGTCGTGATGTGTGTTTTGTCCTATATTTATATTGTATTTATTTATTTTAATCCCAGGCCCCCATCCCCGCAGGTGGACTTTTGCCTCTTGGTAGGCCATCATTGTAAATAAGAATTTGTTCTTAACTGACTTGCCTAGTTAAATAAAAAAATAAAAAAGTAATTCTGCTTTGAAAGTTGATAAACTTGTAACTCCACTTTTTGAGAAAATTGCCCTTGAATGTTTTGGTACACCCACTGGAGAGCTCTTTTTTTTGTCTACACCCATTCAGTATTGTTCACACACTCTTAAACCAGCCCCACCCATCTCTTTAAGGATTCACATGTGAGGTCACGGCTGAAACAGTGAGTAGTATAGTAAAGATTAAGACTGAAAGTAGTAGCCAACAATAAGGAAACATTCCAGGTAAACAGAAAGTATCCAGATATAAATATTTGATAGTTATTAGACGACTCTTACCCAGACACACTACATTACCCAGACACACTACATTACCCAGACACACTACATTACCCAGACACACTACATTACCCAGACACACTACATTACCCAGACTCGATACATTGCCCAGACTCGATACATTACCCAGACACACTACATTACCCAGACACACTACATTACCCAGACACACTACTACATTACCCAGACACACTACTACATTACCCAGACACACTACATTACCCAGACACACTACATTACCCAGACACAATACATTACCCAGACACACTACATTACCCAGACACACTACTACATTACCCAGACACACTACATTACCCAGACACACTACATTACCCAGACACACTAGCTGGACACAATGCTATCGATAAACTTATACAAATGCTTGTCTTGCTTTGGCTGTAAAGCATAATTTCAAAATCTGAGATGACAGGGTGATTAACAAAAGGCTAAACTGTGTTTCACTATATTTCACTTGTGATTTCATGAATGAATATTTTCTAGTAAGTTTTCCATTGCATTATGCTAATTAGATATTCTTCTGATGGCACTCCAAAAGGTCCCAGTTACATCACAAATTGTCCTTTTGTTCGATAGTGTCCTTCTTTATGTCCCAAAAGTTTCAATTTATTTGGTGCATTTGATTCAGAAATACACCGGTTTCAACTCGCCCAATATGCCTAAAACGTATCTAATAAATTACCTGTAAACTTGGTCAAAACATTTCAAACAACATTCCTAATCCGACCTCAGGTATCCTAAAATGTAAATTATCTATAAAATTTAAGACGGAATAAACTGTTTCTAATACCGGATAAAAACAACGTGAAGCGCACTCCTGTTCACGCGCATCAAAACAGTGGAGTCCACCTGGAGTTGACACTTACAATGAATAGCACTACTTCTTCATTTCTGAAAAGAAAAACACTGAACTATTTCTAAAGAGTGTTGACATCTAGTGGAAGCCATAGGATCTGCAACCTGGTTCCTAATATATAGGGCTTCCCATAGAAAACCATTGGAAAACACAATGACCTCAAAACATGTTTTCCCTGGATGGATTGTGCTCGGGGTTTCACCTGCCAAATCAGTTCTGTTATACTCACAGATATTATTTTAACAGTTTTGAAATGTCAGTGTTTATCTATCGGAGTGTCTATCTAAATCTACCAATTATATGGATATCCTAGCTTCTGGGCCTGAGTAGCAGGCTGTTTATTCTGGTCACGCTTTTCATATGGATGTCAAAATATTGCTCCCTACCCAAAGATGTTTTAAGCCAGTCAAACAGGTTTGTTGTTTACCTAGCTAGGTTTGTTGTTTACCTAGCTAGGTTTGTTGTTTACCTAGCTAGGTTCGTTGTTTACCTAGCTAGGTTCGTTGTTTACCTAGCTAGGTTCATTGTTTACCTATGCTAGGTTCATTGTTTACCTATGCTAGGTTCATTGTTTACCGGATCTAGGTTCATTGTTTACCTAGCAATGTTCATTGTTTAACTAGCTAGGTTCGATGTTTACCTAGCTAGGTTTGATGTTTACCGACCTAGGTTCGTTGTTTACCTAGCTAGGTTCGTTGTTTACCTAGCTAGCTAGCTACATGTCTTAAGCTAAAGTGTACAACACCTGTTGAATATGGCAGGTGTCAGTAAACGTCAGCAAAAAAGAGCAATGACATTTTGTTCTTCAGAGCTGGTTAGGCTGTTTTCATTTTATCCCGAGAGCAAAGCGAAATGGGTGGGGCTAAAGCTTAAGAGGGTGTGAACGATGCTGAATAGGGTGTAAACAAAGAAGAGCTCGTCACTCGATACGAAAACATTCAAAGGGAATGTCTCAAAAGTGAGTTTATAAATGTATCAACTTTCAAAGCAGAATTACTTTCCCATTGTTCCTCAACTGTAGTGTATAACATACCATTTTGTAGCTCTGAGTCTCTACTCACCTGGTGAGTGTCTTATCCAACCAGATCTCTCCTCTTCAGTCTCACTGAGGGAGACTCCAAACACACCGTCACCGTGCCGACGAACGCCCGCACCATCACCTGGTGAGTGTTAACGGAAGGCAGCAACATGTAGAATCATGGTTTAGAATGGCTTGTTCAACATGTAGAATCATGGATTAGAATGGTGTTCAACATGTAGACTCATGGTTTAGAATGGTGTTCAACATGTAGAATCATGGATTAGAATGGTGTTCAACATGTAGACTCATGGATTAGAATGGTGTTCAACATGTAGACTCATGGTTTAGAATGGTGTTCAACATGTAGAATCATGGATTAGAATGGCTTGTTCAACATGTAGAATCATGGATTAGAATGGCGTTCAACATGTAGACTCATGGTTTAGAATGGTGTTCAACATGTAGAATCATGGATTAGAATGGCTTGTTCAACATGTAGAATCATGGATTAGAATGGTGTTCAACATGTAGATTCATGGATTAGAATGGTGTTCAACATGTAGAATCATGGATTAGAATGGTGTTCAACATGTAGAATCATGGTTTAGAATGGTGTTCAACATGTAGAATCATGGTTTAGAATGGTGTTCAACATGTAGAATCATGGATTAGAATGGTGTTCAACATGTAGAATCATGGATTAGAATGGCTTGTTCAACATGTAGAATCATGGATTAGAATGGTGTTCAACATGTAGAATCATGGTTTAGAATGGTGTTCAACATGTAGAATCATGGTTAAGAATGGTGTTCAACATGTAGACTCATGGTTTAGAATGGTGTGGTCAATGTGTAGAATCATGGTTAAAAATGGCTTGTTCATCATGTAGAACCATGGATTAGAATGGCTTGTTCAACATGTAGACTCATGGATTAAAATGGTTTTCAACACGTCAATCATGGTGTCTATTGGTGTCTATTCAGCAGTCTGATGGTAGAAACAGCTGGCTAGTGGTGTCTATTCAGCAGCCTGATGGTCTGGGGGTAGAAACATCTGACTAGTTGTGCCTATTCAGCAGCCTGATGGTAGAAACAGCTGACTAGTGGTGTCTATTCAGAAGTCTGATGGTCTGGGGGTAGAAACAGCTGACTAGTGGTGTCTGTTCAGCAGTCTGATGGTCTGGGGGTAGAAACAGCTGACTAGTGGTGTCTATTCAGCAGCCTGATGGTCTGGGGATAGAAACAGCTAACTAATGGTGTCTACTCAGCAGTCTGATTGTCTGGGGGTAGAAACAGCTGACTAGTGGTGTCTATTCAGCAGCCTGATGGTCTGTGGGTAGAAACAGCTGACTAGTGGTGTCTATTCAGCAGCCTGATGGTCTGGGGGTAGAAACATCTGACTAGTTGTGCCTATTCAGCAGCCTGATGGTAGAAACAGCTGACTAGTGGTGTCTATTCAGCAGCCTGATGGTCTGGGGGTAGAAACAGCTGACTAATGGTGTCTACTCAGCAGTCTGATGGTCTGGGGGTAGAAACAGCTGACTAGTGGTGTCTATTCAGCAGTCTGATGGTCTGGGGGTAGAAACAGCTGACTAGTGGTGTCTATTCAGCAGTCTGAGGGTCTGGGGGTAGAAACAGCTGATTAGTGGTGTCTATTCAGCAGTCTGATGGTCTGGGGGTAGAAACAGCTGACTAGTGGTGTCTATTCAGCAGCCTGATGGTCTGGGGGTAGAAACAGCTGACTAGTGGTGTCTATTCAGCAGTCTGATGGTCTGGGGGTAGAAACAGCTGACTAGTGGTGTCTATTCAGCAGCCTGATGGTCTGTGGGTAGAAACAGCTGACTAGTGGTGTCTATTCAGCAGTCTGATGGTAGAAACAGCTGACTAGTGGTGTCTATTCCGCAGCCGGATGGTAGAAACAGCTAACTAGTGGTGTCTAGTCAGCAACCTGATGGTAGAAACAGCTGACTAGTGGTGTCTATTCAGCAGCCTGATGGTCTGGGGGTAGAAACAGCTGACTAGTGGTGTCTATTCAGCAGCCTGATGGTAGAAACAGCTGACTAGTAGTGTCTATTCAGCAGTCTGATATTCTGGGGGTAGAAAAAGCTGACTAGTGGTGTCTATTCAACAGCCTGATGGTCTGGGGGTAGAAACAGCTAACTAGTGGTGTCTATTCAGCAGTCTGATGGTAGAAACAGCTGACTAGTGGTGTCTATTCAGCATTCTGATGGTCTGGGGGTAGAAACAGCTGACTCGATGTGTCTATTCAGCAGCCTGATGGTCTGGGGGTAGAAACAGATGACTAACGTCATTTCCGGTCACGACTTGCAGACTTGTTTTTGAGTTGCTGTGCGTTTTGTTGCCAACCTGTTTGCTACCTGACAAATTTACGGTTTTTACTTTTTAATTACCGTTTATATTTTTGTTTTTTCCTCCTCAACTTTTTCACTCCGGACGCTTTATCTGGACACGATTCGTCAGGACCTCCAACAGCCGAAGCTAAGTAGTAACATTAACATGATGCCTTCTAATTGCAGTCGCTGTACTCGCCTTACGGCGAGGATAGCTGTGCTACAAGCCCAGCTTCAGACGCAATCGCTAGGCAAGGGTAATTTCAGTGTAGGAAAGGCTGAAACAGCGTCTGTGCCACCAGTAAGTACAGATAGTAGTATAAATCCCCTGGCACAGTCCCCGCAGCCGGACAACTTTCTCACGGTTTCTGGAAGGAAATGCTGTAGGAACGCTCAACCGGTGTCGCTCATTCAGCCGACAGAAACTTTCAACCGGTTTTCCCCATTAAGCAGCGGGTCGGAGTCAGAGGCCGAGTCTTCTCTGGTCTCTACTCCTCCCGTTACGGGGTCTGAGACGCCGAAGCTTCCCACCATTAGCTCTGACAAATTGAAAACTCTAGTCATTGGCGACTCCATTACCCGCAGTATTAGACTTGAGAATCATCCAGCGATCATACACTGTTTACCGGGGGGCAGGGCTACCGACGTTAAGGCTAATCTGAAGATGGTGCTGGCTAAAGCTAAAACTGGCGAGTGTAGAGAGTATAGAGATATTGTTATCCACGTCGGCACCAACGATGTTAGGATGAAACAGTCAGAGATCACCAAGCGCAACATAGCTTCTGCGTGTAAATCAGCTAGAAAGATGTGTCGGCATCGAGTAATTGTCTCTGGCCCCCTCCCAGTTAGGGGGAGTGATGAGCTCTACAGCAGAGTCTCACAACTCAATCGCTGGTTGAAAACTGTTTTCTGCCCCTCCCAAAAGATAGAATTTGTAGATAATTGGCCCTCTTTCTGGGACTCACCCACAAACAGGACCAAGCCTGACCTGCTGAGGAGTGACGGACTCCATCCTAGCTGGAGGGGTGCTCTCATTTTATCTACCAACATAGACAGGGCTCTAACTCCTCTAGCTCCACAATGAAATAGGGTGCAGGCCAGGCAGCAGGCTGTTAGCCAGCCTGCCAGCATAGTGGAGTCTGCCACTAGCACAGTCAGTGTAGTCAGCTCAGCTATCACCATTGAGACCGTGTCTGTGCCTCGACCTAGGTTGGGCAAAACTAAACATGGCGGTGTTCGCCTTAGCAATCTCACTAGGATAAAGACCACCTCCATTCCTGTCATTATTGAAAGAGATCATGATACCTCACATCTCAAAATAGGGCTACTTAATGTTAGATCCCTTACTTCAAAGGCAATTATAGTCAATGAACTAATCACTGATCATAATCTTGATGTGATTGGCCTGACTGAAACATGGCTTAAGCCTGATGAATTTACTGTGTTAAATGAGGCCTCACCTCCTGGCTACACTAGTGACCATATCCCCCGTGCATCCCGCAAAGGCGGAGGTGTTGCTAACATTTACGATAGCAAATTTCAATTTACAAAAAAAAAAATGACGTTTTCGTCTTTTGAGCTTCTAGTCATGAAATCTATGCAGCCTACTCAATCACTTTTTATAGCTACTGTTTACAGGCCTCCTGGGCCATATACAGCGTTCCTCACTGAGTTCCCTGAATTCCTATCGGACCTTGTAGTCATAGCGGATAATATTCTAATCTTTGGTGACTTTAATATTCACATGGAAAAGTCCACAGACCCACTCCAAAAGGCTTTCTGAGCCATCATCGACTCAGTGGGTTTTGTCCAACATGTCTCTGGACCCACTCACTGTCACAGTCATACGCTGGACCTAGTTTTGTCCCATGGAATAAATGTTGTGGATCTTAATGTTTTTCCTCATAATCCTGGACTATCGGACCACCATTTTATTACGTTTGCAATTGCAACAAATAATCTGCTCAGACCCCAACCAAGGATCATCAAAAGTCGTGCTATAAATTCACAGACAACACAAAGATTCCTTGATGTCCTTCCAGACTCCTTCTGCCTACCCAAGGACGCCAGAGGACAAAAATCAGTTAACCACCTAACTGAGGAACTCAACTTAACCTTGCGCAATACCCTAGATGCAGTTGCACCCCTAAAAACTAAAAACATTTCTCATAAGAAACTAGCTCCCTGGTACACAGAAAATACCCGAGCTCTGAAGCAAGCTTCCAGAAAATTGGAACGGAAATGGCGCCACACCAAACTGGAAGTCTTCCGACTAGCTTGGAAAGACAGTACTGTGCAGTACCGAAGAGCCCTTACTGCTGCTCGATCATCCTACTTTTCTAACTTAATTGAGGAAAATAAGAACAATCCGAAATTCCTTTTTGATACTGTCGCAAAGCTAACTAAAAAGCAGCATTCCCCAAGAGAGGATGACTTTCACTTTAGCAGTGATAAATTCATGAACTTCTTTGAGGAAAAGATTATGATTATTAGAAAGCAAATTACGGACTCTTCCTTAAATCTGCGTATTCCTTCAAAGCTCAGTTGTCCTGAGTCTGCACAACTCTGCCAGGACCTAGGATCAAGAGAGACACTCAAGTGTTTTAGTACTATATCTCTTGACACAATGATGAAAATAATCATGGCCTCTAAACCTTCAAGCTGCATACTGGACCCTATTCCAACTAAACTACTGAAAGAGCTGCTTCCTGTGCTTGGCCCTCCTATGTTGAACATAATAAACGGCTCTCTATCCACCGGATGTGTACCAAACTCACTAAAAGTGGCAGTAATAAAGCCTCTCTTGAAAAAGCCAAACCTTGACCCAGAAAATATAAAAAACTATCGGCCTATATCGAATCTTCCATTCCTCTCAAAAATTTTAGAAAAGGCTGTTGCGCAACAACTCACTGCCTTCCTGAAGACAAACAATGTATACGAAATGCTTCAGTCTGGTTTTAGACCCCATCATAGCACTGAGACGGCACTTGTGAAGGTGGTAAATGACATTTTAATGGCATCGGACCGAGGCTCTGCATCTGTCCTCGTGCTCCTAGACCTTAGTGCTGCTTTTGATACCATCGATCACCACATTCTTTTGGAGAGATTGGAAACCCAAATTGGTCTACACGGACAAGTTCTGGCCTGGTTTAGATCTTATCTGTCGGAAAGATATCAGTTTGTCTCTGTGAATGGTCTGTCCTCTGACAAATCAACTGTAAATTTCGGTGTTCCTCAAGGTTCCGTTTTAGGACCACTATTGTTTTCACTATATATTTTACCTCTTGGGGATGTTATTCGAAAACATAATGTTAACTTTCACTGCTATGCGGATGACACACAGCTGTACATTTCAATTAAACATGGTGAAGCCCCAAAATTGCCCTTGCTAGAAGAATGTGTTTCAGACATAAGGAAGTGGATGGCTGCAAACTTTCTACTTTTAAACTCGGACAAAACAGAGATGCTTGTTCTAGGTCCCAAGAAACAAAGAGATCTTCTGTTGAATCTGACAATTAATCTTAATGGTTGTACAGTCGTCTCAAATAAAACTGTGAAGGACCTCGGCGTTACTCTGGACCCTGATCTCTCTTTTGAAGAACATATCAAGACCATTTCAAGGACAGCTTTTTTCCATCTACGTAACATTGCAAAAATCAGGAACTTTCTGTCCAAAAATGATGCAGAAAAATGAATCCATGCTTTTGTCACTTCCAGGTTAGACTACTGCAATGCTCTACTTTCCGGCTACCCGGATAAAGCACTAAATAAACTTCAGTTAGTGCTAAATACGGCTGCTAGAATCCTGACTAGAACCAAAAAATTTGATCATATTACTCCAGTGCTAGCCTCTCTACACTGGCTTCCTGTCAAAGCAAGGGCTGATTTCAAGGTTTTACTGCTAACCTACAAAGCATTACATGGGCTTGCTCCTATCTATCTCTCTGATTTGGTCCTGCCGTACATACCTACACGTACGCTACGGTCACAAGACGCAGGCCTCCTAATTGTCCCTAGAATTTTTAAGCAAACAGCTGGAGGCAGGGCTTTCTCCTATAGAGCTCAATTTTTATGGAACGGTCTGCCTACCCATGTCAGAGACGCAAACTCGGTCTCAACCTTTAAGTCTCTACTGAAGACTCATCTCTTCAGTGGGTCATATGATTGAGTGTAGTCTGGCCCAGGAGTGGGAGGGTGAACGGAAAGGCTCTGGAGCAACGAACCACCCTTGCTGTCTCTGCCTGGCCGGTTCCCCTCTTTCCACTGGGATTCTCTGCCTCTAACCCTATTACAGGGGCTGAGTCACTGGCTTTACTGGGGCTCTCTCATGCCGTCCCTGGAGGAGGTGCGTCACCTGAGTGGGTTGAGTCACTGATGTGGTCATCCTGTCTGGGTTGGGCCCCCCCCCCCCCTTAAGTTGTGCCGTGGCGGAGGTCTTTGTGGGCTATACTCAGCCTTGTCTCAGGATGGTAAGTTGGTGGTTGAAGATATCCCTCTAGTGGTGTGGGGGCTGTGCTTTGGCAAAGTGGGTGGGGTTATATCCTTCCTGTTTGGCCCTGTCCGGGGGTGTCCTCGGAGTGGGCCACAGTGTCTCCTGACCCCTCCTGTCTCAGCCTCCAGTATTTATGCTGCAGTAGTTTATGTGTCGGGGGGCTAGGGTCAGTTTGTTATATCTGGAGTACTTCTCCTGTCCTATTCGGTGTCCTGTGTGAATCTAAGTGTGCGTTCTCTAATTCTCTCCTTCTCTCTTTCTCTCTCTCGGAGGACCTGAGCCCTAGGACCATGCCCCAGGACTACCTGACATGATGACTCCTTGCTGTCCCCAGTCCACCTGGCTGTGCTGCTGCTCCAGTTTCAACTGTTCTGCCTTATTATTATTCGACCATGCTGATCATTTATGAACATTTGAACATCTTGGCCATGTTCTGTTATAATCTCCACCCGGCACAGCCAGAAGAGGACTGGCCATCCCACATATGCTCTCTCTAATTCTCTCTTTCTTTCTCTCTCTCGGAGGACCTGAGCCCTAGGACCATGCCCCAGGAATACCTGACATGATGACTCCTTGCTGTCCCCAGTCCACCTGACTGTGCTGCTGCTCCAGTTTCAACTATTCTGCCTTATTATTATTCGACCATGCTGGTCATTTATGAACATTTGAACATCTTGACCATGTTTTGTTATAATCTCCACCCGGCACAGCCAGAAGAGGACTGGCCACCCCACATAGCCTGGTTCCTCTCTAGGTTTCTTCCTAGGTTTTGGCCTTTCTAGGGAGTTTTTCCTAGCCACCGTGCTTCTTCACCTGCATTGCTTGCTGTTTGGGGTTTTAGGCTGGGTTTCTGTACAGCACTTTGAGATATCAGCTGATGTACGAAGGGCTATATAAAATAAATAAAATAAAAATAGTGGTGTCTAATTAGCAGCCTGGTTGTAGAAACAGCTGACTAGTGGTGTCTATTCAGCAGCCTGATGGTCTGGAGATAGAAACAGCTGACTATTGGTGGCTATTCAGCAGTCTGATGGTAGAAACAGCTGACTAGTGGTGTCTACTCAGCAGTTTGAGGTTCTGGGGGTAGAAACAGCTGACTAGTGGTGTCTATTCAGCAGCCTGATGGTCTGGGGGTAGAAACAGCTGACTAGTGGTGTCTATTTAGCAGTCTGATGGTAGAAACAGCTGACTAATGGTGTCTACTCAGCAGTCTGATGGTCTGGGGGTAGAAACAGCTGACTAGTGGTGTCTTTTCAGCAGCCTGATGGTCTGGGGGTAGAAACAGCTGACTAGTGGTGTCTATTAAGCAGTCTGATGGTCTGGGGTGGAAACAGCTGACTAGTGGTGTCTATTCAGCAGCCTGATGGTCTGGGGGTAGAAACAGCTGACTAGTGGTGTCTATTCAGCAGTATCATGGTAGAAACAGCTGACTAGTGATGTCTACTCAGCAGTCTGATGGTCTGGGGGTAGAAAAATCTGACTAGTGGTGTCTATTCAACAGCCTGATGGTCTGGGGGTAGAAACAGCTGACTAGTGGTGTCTAATTAGCAGTCTGATGGTAGAAACAGCTGACTAGTGGTGTCTACTCAGCAGTTTGAGGTTCTGGGGGTAGAAACAGCTGACTAGTGGTGTCTATTCAGCAGCCTGATAGTCTGGGGGTAGAAACAGCTGACTAGTGGTGTCTACTCAGCAGTCTGATGGTCTGGGGGTAGAAACAGCTGACTAGTGGTGTCTTTTCAGCAGCCTGATGGTCTGGGCTGACTAGTGGTGTCTATTAAGCAGTCTGATGGTCTGGGGTGGAAACAGCTGACTAGTGGTGTCTATTCAGCAGCCTGATGGTCTGGGGGTAGAAACAGCTGACTAGTGGTGTCTATTCAGCAGTCTCATGGTTGAAACAGCTGACTAGTGATGTCTACTCAGCAGTCTGATGGTCTGGGGGTAGAAAAATCTGACTAGTGGTGTCTATTCAACAGCCTGATGGTCTGGGGGTAGAAACAGGTGACTAGTGGTGTCAATTCAGCAGCCTGATGGTCTGGGGGTAGAAACAACTGACTTGTGGTGTCTATTCAGCAGTCTGATGGTAGAAACAGCTGACTAATGGTGTCTACTCAGCAGTCTGATGGTCTGGGGGTAGAAACAGCTGACTAGTGGTGTCTATTCAGCAGCCTGATGGTCTGGGGGTAGAAACAGCTGACTAGTGGTGTCTATTCAGCAGCCTGATGGTCTGGGGGTAGAAACAACTGACTAGTGGTGTCTATTCAGCAGCCTGATGGTCTGGGGGTAGAAACAGCTGACTAGTGGTGTCTATTCAGCAATCTAAAGGTAGAAACAGCTGACTAGTGGTGTCTATTCAGCAGCCGGATGGTAGAAACAGCTAACTAGTGGTGTCTATTCAGCAGTTTGAGGTTCTGGGGGTAGAAACAGCTGACTAGTGGTGTCTATTCAGCAGCCTGATGGTCTGGGGGTAGAAACAGCTGACTAGTGGTGTCTATTTAGCAGTCTGATGGTAGAAACAGCTGACTAGTGGTGTCTACTCAGCAGTTTGAGGTTCTGGGGGTAGAAACAGCTGACTAGTGGTGTCTACTCAGCAGCCTGATGGTCTGGGGGTAGAAACAGCTGACTAGTGGTGTCTATTTAGCAGTCTGATTGTAGAAACAGCTGACTAATGGTGTCTACTCAGCAGTCTGATGGTCTGGGGGTAGAAACAGCTGACTAGTGGTGTCTTTTCAGCAGCCTGATGATCTGGGGGTAGAAACAGCTGACTAGTGGTGTCTATTAAGCAGTCTGATGGTCTGGGGTGGAAACAGCTGACTAGTGGTGTCTATTCAGCAGCCTGATGGTCTGGGGGTAGAAACAGCTGACTAGTGGTGTCTATTCAGCAGTCTCATGGTAGAAACAGCTGACTAGTGATGTCTACTCAGCAGCCTGATGGTCTGGGGGTAGAAAAATCGGACTAGCGGTGTCTATTCAACAGCCTGATGGTCTGGGGGTAGAAACAGCTGACTAGTGGTGTCTATTCAGCAGCCTGATGGTCTGGGGGTAGAAACAACTGACTTGTGGTGTCTATTCAGCAGTCTGATGGTAGAAACAGCTGACTAATGGTGTCTACTCAGCAGTCTGATGGTCTGGGGGTAGAAACAGCTGACTAGTGGTGTCTATTCAGCAGCCTGATGGTCTGGGGGTAGAAACAGCTGACTAGTGGTGTCTATTCAGCAGTCTGATGGTCTGGGGGTAGAAACAACTGACTAGTGGTGTCTATTCAGCAGCCTGATGGTCTGGGGGTAGAAACAGCTGACTAGTGGTGTCTATTCAGCAATCTAAAGGTAGAAACAGCTGACTAGTGGTGTCTATTCAGCAGCCGGATGGTAGAAACAGCTAACTAGTGGTGTCTATTCAGCAACCTGATGGTAAAAACAGCTGACTAGTGGTGTCTTTTCAGCAGTCTGATGGTCTGGGGGTAGAAAAAGCTGACTAGTGGTGTCTATTCAGTAGTTTGATGGTCTGGGGGTAGAAAAAGCTGACTAGTGGTGTCTATTCAACAGCCTGATGGTCTGGGGGTAGAAACAGCTGACTAGTGGTGTCTATTCAGCAGCCTGATGGTAGAAACAGCTGACCAGTGGTGTCTATTCAGCAGCCTGATGGTCTGGGGGTAGAAACAGCTGACTAGTGGTGTCTATTCAGCAGCCTGATGGTAGAAACAGCTGACTAGTGGTGTATATTCAACAGCCTGATGGTAGAAACAGCTGACTAGTGGTGTCTATTCAGCAGCCTGATGGTAGAAACAGCTGACTAGTGGTGTCTATTCAGCATTCTGATGGTCTGGGGGTAGAAACAGCTGACTCGATTTGTCTATTCAGCAGCCTGATGGTCTGGGGGTAGAAACAGCTGACTAGTGGTGTCTATTTTGCAGTCTGATGGTAGAAACAGCTGACTAGTGGTGTCTACTCAGCAGCCTGATGGTCTGGGGGTAGAAACAGCCGACTAGTGGTGTCTATTTTGCAGCCTGATGGTAGAAATAGCTGACTAGTGGTGTCTATTCAGCAGTCTGATGGTCTGGAGATAGAAGCTTTTAGTTTTAGTCATGATGCTCCTGTACTGGCCGCGTCAGTGTGATGGAAGTGTGGAAAACAGGCAGTGGCTTGGGTGGCTGAGGTCAGCCGACATCTCCCAATGTCAGCCTCCAGTGTCTCTCATTACATTATCCTTCATGGTTGATATATTCATTCAGCCACCAGTCTCTCCTCTTCACATTATCCTTCATGGTTGATATATTCATTCAGCCACTAGTGTCTCTCCTCCTCACATTATCCTTCATGGTTGATATATTCATTCAGCCACTAGTGTCTCTCCTCCTCACATTATCCTTCATGGTTGATATATTCATTCAGCCACTAGTGTCTCTCCTCTTCACATTATCCTTCATGATTTGGTCTACTTGAAGCATCCTCCTGACGAGACCGAGGAGGAGCCAGAGGAGGAGACAGAGAAACAGAGGAGGAGACAGAGGAGGAGACAGAGAAACAGAGGAGGAGACAGAGGAGGAGACAGAGAAACAGAGGAGGAGACAGAGGAGGAGACAGAGAAACAGTGGAGGAGACAGAGGAGGAGACAGAGGAGGCGACAGAGAAACAGAGGAGGAGACAGAGGAGGAGACAGAGAAACAGAGGAGGAGACAGAGGAGGAGACAGAGAAACAGAGGAGGAGACAGAGGAGGAGACAGAGAAACAGAGGAGGAGACAGAGGAGGAGACAGATAAACAGTGGAGGAGACAGAGGAGGAGACAGAGGAGGCGACAGAGAAACAGAGGAGGAGACAGAGGAGGAGACAGAGAAACAGTGGAGGAGACAGAGTAACAGAGGAGGAGCCAGAGAAACAGAGGAGGAGACAGAGAAACAGAGGAGGAGACAGAGAAACAGAGGAGGAGACAGAGAAACAGAGGAGGAGACAGAGAAACAGAGGAGGAGACAGAGAAACAGAGGAGTTGACAGAGAAACAGAGGAGGAGGCAGAGGAGGAGGCAGAGGAGGAGACAGAGGAGGAGACAGAGGAGGAGACCAGAGGAAGAGACAGGACGAGACCAGAGGACGAGACCAGAGGACGAGACCAGAGGACGAGACCAGAGGACGAGACCAGAGGAGGAGACAGAGGAGGAGACAGAGGAGGAGACAGAGGAGGAGACAGAGAAACAGAGGAGGAGAAAGATGGGAGACAGAGAAACAGTAGAGGAGACAGAGGAGGAGACAGAGGAGACAGAGGAGGAGACAGAGGAGGAGACAGAGAAACAGAGGAGGAGACAGAGAAACAGAGGAGGAGACAGAGAAACAGAGGAGACAGAGTAACAGAGAAGGAGCCAGAGAAACAGAGGAAAACAGAGGAGGAGAAAGAGGAGGAGACAGAGGAGCAGAGGAGGAGACAGAGGAGGAGACAGAGGAACAGAGGAACAGAGGAGGAGACAGAGGAACAGAGGAGGAGAAAGAGAAACAGAGGAGGAGAAAGAGGAGGAGACAGAGGAACAGAGGAGGAGAAAGAGGAACAGAGGAGACAGAGAAACAGAGGAGGAGAAAGAGGAGGAGACAGAGGAGGAGACAGAGAAACAGAGGAGGAGATAGAGGAGGAGACAGAGGGACAGAGGAACAGAGAAGGAGAAAGAGGAACAGAGGAGGAGATAGAGGAGGAGACAGAGGGACAGAGGAGGAGACAGAGGTATTTGCTTACCCCCCAAATAGGTCCACAGACGATGCAATCTCAACCACACTGCACACTGCCCTAACCCATCTGGACAAGAGGAATACCTATGTGAGAATGCTGTTCATTGACCACAGTTCAGCATTTAACACCATAGTACCCTCCAAACTCGTCATCAAGCTCGAGACCCTGGGTCTCGACCCCGCCCTGTGCAACTGGGTACTGGACTTCCTGACAGGCCGCCCCCAGGTTGTGAGGGTAGGTAACAACATCTCCACCCCGCTGATCCTCAACACTGGGGCCCCACAAGGGTGTGTTCTGAGCCCTCTCCTGTACTCCCTGTTCACCCACAACTGCGTGGCCACGCACGCCTCCAACTCAATCATCAAGTTTGCGGACGACACAACAGTGGTAGGCTTGATTACCAACAATGACGAGACGGCCTACAGGGAGGAGGTGAGGGCCCTCGGAGTGTGGTGTCAGGAAAAAACCTCACACTCAACGTCAACAAAACTAAGGAGATGATTGTGGACTTTAGGAAACAGCAGAGGGAACACCCCCCTATCCACATCGATGGAACAGTAGTGGAGAGGGTAGTAAGTTTTAAGTTCCTCGGTGTCCACATCACAGACAAACTGAATTTGTCCACCCACACAGACAGCATCGTGAAGAAGGCGCAGCAGCGCCTCTTCAACCTCAGGAGACTGAAGAAATTTGGCTTGTCACCAAAAGCACTCACAAACTTCTAAAGATGCACAATCGATAGCATCCTGTCGGGCTGTATCACCGCCTGGTACCGCAACTGCTCCGCCCACAACCGTAAGGCTCTCCAGAGGGAGGTGAGGTCTGCACAACGCATCACTGGGGGCAAACTACCTGCCCTCCAGGACACCTACACCACCCGATGTCACAGGAAGGCCATAAAGATCATCAAGGACAACAACCACCCGAGCCACTGCCTGTTCACCCCGCTATCATCCAGAAGGCGAGGTCAGTACAGGTGCATCAAAGCTGGGACCGAGAGACTGAAAAACAGCTTCTATTTCAAGGCCATCAGACTGTTAAACAGCCACCACTAACATTGCAAAATTATTCAGCCCCCTTAAGTTAATACTTTGTAGCGCCAGCTTTTGCTGCGATTACAGCTGTAAGTCGCTTGGGGTATGTCTCTATCAGTTTTGCACATCGAGAGACTGACATTTTTTCCCATTCCTCCCTGCAAAACAGCTCGAGCTCAGTGAGGTTGGATGGAGAGCATTTGTGAACAGCAGTTTTCAGTTCTTTCCACAGATTCTCGATTGGATTCAGGTCTGGACTTTGACTTGGCCATTCTAACACCTGGATATGTTTATTTTTGAACCATTCCATTGTAGATTTTGCTTTATGTTTTGGATCATTGTCTTGTTGGAAGACAAATCTCCGTCCCAGTCTCAGGTCTTTTGCAGACTCCATCAGGTTTTCTTCCAGAATGGTCCTGTATTTGGCTCCATCCATCTTCCCATCAATTTTAACCATCTTCCCTGTCCCTGCTGAAGAAAAGCTGGCCCGAACCATGATGCTGCCACCACCATGTTTGACAGTGGGGATGGTGTGTTCAGTGTGATGAGCTGTGTTGCTTTTACGCCAAACGTAACGTTTTGCATTGTTGCCAAAAAGTTAAATTTTGGTTTCATCTGACCAGAGCACCTTCTTCCACATGTTTGGTGTGTCTCCCAGGTGGCTTGTGGCAAACTTTAAACAACACTTTTTCTTTAAGAAATGGCTTTCTTCTTGCCACTCTTCCATAAAGGCCAGATTTGTGCAATATACGACTGATTGTTGTCCTATGGACAGAGTCTCCCACCTCAGCTGTAGATCTCTGCACTTCATCCAGAGTGATCATGGGCCTCTTGGCTGCATCTCTGATCAGTCTTCTCCTTGTATGAGCTGAAAGTTTAGAGGGACGGCCAGGTCTTGGTAGATTTGCAGTGGTCTGATACTCCTTCCATTTCAATATTTTCGCTTGCACAGTGCTCCTTGGGATGTTTAAAGCTTGGGAAATATTTTTGTATCCAAATCCGGCTTTAAACTTCTTCACAACAGTTTTTGATTTGTTAAAAAAGTTTGAAATATCCAATAAATGTTGTTCCACTTCATGATTGTGTCCCACTTGTTGTTGATTCTTCACAAAAAAATACAGTTTTATATCTTTATGTTTGAAGCCTGAAATGTGGCAAAAGGTCGCAAAGTTCAAGGGGGCTGAATACTTTCGCAAGGCACTGTAATGTTTACATACCCTACATTACTCATCTCATTATATATGTATATACTGTACTCTATATCATCTCCTGCATCTTTATGTAATACATGTATCACTAGCGACTTTAACTATGCCACTTTGTTTACATACTCATCTCATATGTATATACTGTACTCGATACCATCTACTGCATCTTGCCTATGCCGCTCTGTACCATCACTCATTCATATATCTTTATGTACATATTCTTTATCCCTTTACACTTGTGTGTATAAGGTAGTAGTTTTGGAATTGTTAGTTAGATTACTCGTTGGTTATTACTGCATTGTCGGAACTAGAAGCACAAGCATGTCGCTACACTCGCATTAACATCTGCTAACCATGTTTATGTGACAAATACAATTTGGTTTGATTTGATTTGAGACAGAGAAACAGAGGAGGAGACAGAGGAGGAGACAGAGGAGGTGGCAGAGGGACAGAGGAGGAGACAGGGGAACAGAGGAGGAAACAGGGGAACAGAGGAGGAGACAGAGGAACAGAGGAGGAGACAGAGGAACAGAGGAGGAGAAAGAGGAGGAGTCAGACGAACAGAGGAGGAGATAGGACGAGAAAGAGGAGGAGACATGAACAGAGGTCGAGACAGAGGAGGAGACAGAGGAACAGAGGAGGAGACAGAAAAAGAGAGGAGGAGACAGAAAAAGAGAGGAGGAGACAGAAAAAGAGAGGAGGAGACAGAAAAACAGAGGAGGAGACAGAAAAACAGAGGAGACAGAGGATGAGAAAGAGGAGGAGACAGAGGAACTGAGGAGGAGACAGAGAAACAGAGGAGGAGACAGAGGAACAGAGGAGGAGACAGAGGAACAGAGGAGGCAAAGGAACAGAGGAGGAGACAGAAAAACAGAGGAGGAGACAGAAAAAGAGAGGAGGAGACAGGGAAACAGAGGAGGAGACAGAGGAACAGAGGAGGAGACAGAGGAACAGAGGAGGAGACAGAGGAACAGAGGAGGAGACAGAGGAACAGATGAGGAGACAGAGGAACAGAGGAGGATACAGAGGAACAGAGGAGGAGACAGAGGAATAGACAGAGGAACAGAGGAGGAGACAGAGGAATAGACAGAGGAACAGAGGAGGGGACAGAGGAATAGACAGAGGAACAGAGGAGGAGACAGAGGAACAGAGGAGGAGACATAGGAATAGACAGAGGAACAGAGGAGGAGACAGAGGAACAGAGGAGGAGAAAGAGGAAAAGAGGAGATGGAGGGATTAGGAACAGAGGAGGAGACAGAGGAGGAGACAGAGGAACAGAGGACGAGAAAGAGGAGGAGAGAGAGGAAGAGAGGAGGAGTTAGAGGATGAGAAAGAGGAGGAGTCAGAGGAACAGAGGAGACAGAGAAACAGAGGACAAGACAGAGGAGGAGACAGAGAAACAGATGAGGAGAAACAGGAGACAGAGGAACAGAGGACGAGACAGAGAAACAGAGAACGAGAAAGAGGAGGAGAGAGAGGAAGAGAGAAGGAAACAGAGGAACAGAGGAGGAGAGAGAGGAACAGAGGAGGAGACAGAAAAACAGAGGAGGAGACAGAAAAACAGAGGACGAGACAGAAGAGGAGACAGAGGAAAAGAAGAGGAGGCAGAGAAACAGAGGAGGACCAGGAGGAGACAGAGGAACAGAGGACGAGAAAGAGAAACAGCAAATGAGAAAGAGGAGGAGACAGAGGAAGGGAGGAGGAGATAGAAGAGGAGAGGGAAGAGTAGAGAGTGAGTGGAGAAAAAAAGTAGCATTTATGGTAGTGGTAGTAGTAGTAGTGATGGTGGTACTGGTAGTAGTAGTGACGGTGTTAGTAGTAGTGATGGTGGTAGTAGTAGTGATTCTCCATCATGTCAGATCCTTATGACTTCTTACATTTCTTATCATGTCAAGAGCCTCTCTCTCTCTATGTCACGGTTTTCTTCCTGGGAAGGAGAGGCGCACCAAAACGCAGCATGGTTATAGTTCATGTTTTTTTAATAAGAGAACTAAACATGAACAGAATGCAAAATAATAAACGTGAAAACCGAAACAGTCCTAACTGGTGCATAAAACAACCACCCACAAAACCCAACACAAAACAGGATACCTAAATATGGTTCCCAATCAGAGACAATGACTAACACCTGCCTCTGATTGAGAACCATATCAGGCCAAACACAGAAACAGACAAACTAGACATCCAACATAAAATGCCCACTCAGATCACTCCCTGACCAAACAAAACATAGAAACATACAAAGCAAACTATGGTCAGGATGTGACACTCGATGATGTGTGTAAGTGGATGAGGGAGAGAGAGAGAGAGAGAGAGAGAGAGAAAGGAAAACCTCCATGTCCTTAGAGATGATAGATGTCCCTCTATTCTGTCTGCAGACATCACTGAAATCATTTTCCTCCTCTCTTCCCTTGTTTTCCTTGTCTTATTTCACTCCGCCCACAAAGGACTTGTAGACGTCAGTTAAATGCCTTGTTAAACAGAAAGGAACTCTAACATCTCTCCTTGTTCTCTTCCCCTCAAGGGACAATGTTATTTTCCTCAGCTCTCTCTCCCACTCTCTATTCTTCCCACCCTGCCTCCCTCACTCTCTCTCCCTCTCTCTACTATCTCCACTGCCTCTCTCTCCCTCTCTACTATCTCTATCTAGACTCCCTCTCTACTCTTCCCTCTCTCTCTCTCTCTCCCACTCTCTACTATCTCCACTCCCTCTCTACTCTTCCCTCCCTCTCTCTCTCCCTCTCTACTATCTCCACTCCCTCTCTACTCTTCCCTCCCTCTCTCTCTCTCCCCCACTCTCTACTATCTCCACTCCCTCTCTACTCTTCCCTCCCTCTCTCTCTCTCTCTCTCTCCCCCTCTCTACTATCTCCACTCCCTCTCTACTCTTCCCTCCCTCTCTCTCTCTCTCCCTCTCTCTCTACTATCTCCACTCCCTCTCTACTCTTCCCTCCCCCTCTCTCTCTCTCTCTCTCCCCCTCTCTACTATCTCCACTCCCTCTCTACTCTTCCCTCCCTCCCTCTATCTCTCTCTCTCCTAGACTGTTTTCTGAGACAGCACATACAGCTGTTTTCACCAGACAATGTGCTCCAGATTCAACTGTTCTGCCTGTGGCTATGGAACTCTGACCTGTTCACTGGATTCCTTGTAGTGATGGTTCTGGTAATAGTGATGGTGGTAGTGGTAGTAGTAGTAGCAGTGATGGTAGTGGTAGTAGTAGTAGCAGTGATGGTAGTGGTAGTAGTAGCAGTGATGGTAGTGGTAGTAGTAGAGATGGTGGTAGTGGTAGTAGTAGTAGCAGTGATGGTAGTGGTAGTAGTAGTAGCAGTGATGGTAGTGGTAGTAGTTATGATGGTGGTAGTGGTAGTAGTAGTAGCAGTGATGGTAGTGGTAGTAGTAGTAGCAGTGATGGTAGTGGTAGTAGTAGCAGTGATGGTAGTGGTAGTAGTAGTGATGGTGGTAGTGGTAGTAGTAGTAGCAGTGATGGTAGTGGTAGTAGTAGTAGCAGTGATGGTAGTGGTAGTAGTATTAGTGATGGTGGTAGTAGTAGTGATGGTGGTAGTAGTAGTGATGGAAGTGGCAGTAGTAGTAATGATGATGATAGTGATAGTAGTAGTTGCAGTGATGGTAGAATTGATAGCAGTAGTAGTGATGGTGGTAGTGGTAGTAGTAGTGATGGTGGTAGTGGTAGTAGTAGTGATGGTGGTAGTGGTAGTGGTGGTAGTAGTAGTGATGATGGTAGTGGTAGTAGTAGTAATGATGGTGGTAGTGGTAGTAGTAGTGATGGTGGTAGTAGTAGTGATGGTGGTAGTGCTAGTAGAGAGAGGAAGGTAGGAGTAGTGATGGTGGTAGTGGTAGTAGAGAGAGGAAGGTAGGAGTAGTGATGGTGGTAGTGGTAGTAGAGAGAGGAAGGCAGGAGTAGTGATGGTGGTAGTTGTAGTAGAGAGAGGAAGGTAGGAGTAGTGATGGTGGTAGTTGTAGTAGAGAGAGGAAGGTAGGAGTAGTGATGGTGGTAGTAGATAGAGGAAGGTAGGAGTAGTGATGGTAGTGTGGTAATAGAGAGAGGAAGGTAGGAGTAGTGATGGTGGTAGTAGAGATAGGAAGGTAGGAGTAGTGATGGTGGTAGTAGTAGTCGTAGTGATGGTGGTAGTAGTAGTAGTAGTGATGGTGGTAGTAATAGTGATGGTGGTAGTGGTAGTAGTAGCAGTGATGGTAGTGGTAGTAGTAGTGACGGTGGTAGTAGTAGTGATGGTGGTAGTAGTAGTGATGGTGGTAGTAGTAGTGATGGTTGTAGTGGTAGTGATGGTGGTAGTGGTAGTAGTAGTAGTGATGGTGGTAGTGGTGGTAGTAGTAGTAATGATGATGGTAGTGATAGTAGTAGTAGCAGTGATGGTACTGGTAGTGGAAGTAGTAGTGATGGTGGTAGTGGTAGTGGTGGTGGTAGTAGTAATGATGGTGGTAGTAGCAGTGATGGTGGTAGTAGTAGTGAGGGTGGTAGTGGTAGTGATGGTAATGATGGTGGTAGTAGTAGTGATGGTGGTAGTAGTAGTGATGGTAGTAGTGGTAATGATGGTGGTAGTAGTAGTGATGGTGGTAGTAGTAGTGATGGTGGTAGTGCTAGTAGTAGTGATGGTGGTAGTAGTAGTGATGGTGGTAGTGGTAGTAGAGAGAGGAAGGTAGGAGTAGTGATGGTGGTAGTGGTAGTAGAGAGAGGAAGGCAGGAGTAGTGATGGTGGTAGTTGTAGTAGAGAGAGGAAGGTAGGAGTAGTGATGGTGGTAGTAGATAGAGGAAGGTAGGAGTAGTGATGGTAGTGTGGTAATAGAGAGAGGAAGGTAGGAGTAGTGATGGTGATAGTAGAGATAGGAAGGTAGGAGTAGTGATGGTGGTAGTTGTAGTAGAGAGAGGAAGGTAGGAGTAGTGATGGTGGTAGTGGTAGTAGAGAGAGGAAGGTAGGAGTAGTGAAGGTGGTAGTGGTAGTAGAGAGAGGAAGGTAGGAGTAGTGATGGTGGTAGTAGTAGTAGAGATAGGAAGGTAGGAGTAGTGATGGTTGTAGTGGTAGTAGAGATAGGAAGGTAGGAGTAGTGATGGTGGTAGTTGTAGTAGAGAGAGGAAGGTAGGAGTAGTGATGGTGGTAGTGCTAGTAGAGAAAGGAAGGTAGGAGTAGTGATGGTGGTAGTGGTAGTAGAGATAGGAAGGTAGGAGTAGTGATGGTGGTAGTGGTAGTAGAGATAGGAAGGTAGGAGTAGTGATGGTGGTAGTGGTAGTAGAGAGAGGAAGGTAGGAGTAGTGATGGTGGTAGTGGTAGTAGAGAGAGGAAGGTAGGAGTAGTGATGGTGGTAGTAGAGAGAGGAAGGTAGGAGTAGTGATGGTGGTAGTGGTAGTAGAGAGAGGAAGGTAGGAGTAGTGATGGTGGTAGGGGTAGTAGAGAGAGGACGGTAGGAGTAGTGATGGTGGTAGTGGTAGTAGAGAAAGGAAGGTAGGAGTAGTGATGGTGGTAGTGGTAGTAGAGAAAGGAAGGTAGTAGTAGTGATGGTGGTAGTGCTAGTAGAGAGAGGAAGGTAGGAGTAGTGATGGTGGTAGTGGTAGTAGAGAGAGGAAGGTAGGAGTAGTGATGGTGGTAGTGGTAGTAGTAGTGATGGTGGTAGTAGTAGTGATGGTGGTAGTGGTAGTAGAGAGAGGAAGGTAGGAGTAGTGATGGTGGTAGTGGTAGTAGATAGAGGAAGGTAGGAGTAGTGATGGTGGTAATAGAGAGAGGAAGGTAGGAGTAGTGATGGTGGTAGTGGTAGATGGTGGTAGTAGTAGTGATGGTGGTAGTGGTAGTAGTAGTGATGGTGGTAGTAGTAGTGATGGTGGTAGTGCTAGTAGAGAGAGGAAGGTAGGAGTAGTGATGGTGGTAGTGGTAGTAGAGAGAGGAAGGTAGGAGTAGTGATGGTGGTAGTTGTAGTAGAGAGAGGAAGGTAGGAGTAGTGATGGTGGTAGTGCTAGTAGAGAAAGGAAGGTAGGAGTAGTGATGGTGGTAGTGCTAGTAGAGAAAGGAAGGTAGGAGTAGTGATGGTGGTAGTAGAGAGAGGAAGGTAGGAGTAGTGATGGTGGTAGTGGTAGTAGAGATAGGAAGGTAGGAGTAGTGATGGTGGTAGTGGTAGTAGAGAGAGGAAGGTAGGAGTAGTGATGGTGGTAGTGCTAGTAGAGAGAGGAAGGTAGGAGTAGTGATGGTGGTAGTTGTAGTAGAGAAAGGAAGGTAGGAGTAGTGATGGTGGTAGTGGTAGTAGAGAAAGGAAGGTAGGAGTAGTGATGGTGTTAGTGGTAGTAGAGAGAGGAAGGTAGGCGTAGTGATGGTGGTAGTGGTAGTAGAGAGAGGAAGGTAGGAGTAGTGATGGTGGTAGTGGTAGTAGAGAAAGGAAGGTAGGAGTAGTGATGGTGATAGTAGAGAAAGGAAGGTAGGAGTAGTGATGGTGGTAGTGGTAGTAGAGAGAGGAAGGTAGGAGTAGTGATGGTGCTAGTAGATAGAGGAAGGTAGGAGTAGTGAGGGTGGTAGTGGTAGTGATGGTAATGATGGTGGTAGTAGTAGTGATGGTGGTAGTAGTAGTGATGGTAGTAGTGGTAATGATGGTGGTAGTAGTAGTGATGGTGGTAGTAGTAGTGATGGTGGTAGTTGTAGTAGAGAGAGGAAGGTAGGAGTAGTGATGGTGGTAGTGGTAGATGGTGGTAGTAGTAGTGATGGTGGTAGTGGTAGTGATGGTGGTAGTAGTAGTGATGGTGGTAGTAGTAGTGATGGTGGTAGTGGTAGTAGAGAGAGGAAGGTAGGAGTAGTGATGGTGGTAGTGGTAGTAGAGAGAGGAAGGTAGTAGTAGTGATGGTGGTAGTGCTAGTAGAGAGAGGAAGGTAGGAGTAGTGATGGTGGTAGTGGTAGTAGAGAGAGGAAGGTAGGAGTAGTGATGGTGGTAGTGGTAGATGGTGGTAGTAGTAGTGATGGTGGTAGTGGTAGTAGTAGTGATGGTGGTAGTGGTAGTAGTAGTGATGTTGGTAGTAGTAGTGATGGTGGTAGTGCTAGTAGAGAGAGGAAGGTAGGCGTAGTGATGGTGGTAGTGGTAGTAGAGAGAGGAAGGTAGGAGTAGTGATGGTGGTAGTGGTAGTAGAGAGAGGAAGGTAGGAGTAGTGATGGTGGTAGTGGTAGTAGAGAGAGGAAGGTAGGAGTAGTGATGGTGGTAGTGGTAGTAGAGAGAGGAAGGTAGGAGTAGTGATGGTGGTAGTGGTAGTAGAGAGAGGAAGGTAGGCGTAGTGATGGTGGTAGTGGTAGTAGAGAGAGGAAGGTAGGAGTAGTGATGGTGGTAGTGCTAGTAGAGAAAGGAAGGTAGGAGTAGTGATGGTGGTAGTGGTAGTAGAGAGAGGAAGGTAGGAGTAGTGATGGTGGTAGTGGTAGTAGAGATAGGAAGGTAGGAGTAGTGATGGTGGTAGTGGTAGTAGAGAGAGGAAGGTAGGAGTAGTGATGGTGGTAGTGCTAGTAGAGAGAGGAAGGTAGGAGTAGTGATGGTGGTAGTTGTAGTAGAGAAAGGAAGGTTGGAGTAGTGATGGTGGTAGTGGTAGTAGAGAGAGGAAGGTAGGAGTAGTGAAATAGATGTGACATGTTGAGTGGTACTTTCTCTTCACTTATAGAGAGAGGAGGAGGAAGAGACCAGGAGAGGAGGAGATTAGGAGAGGAGGAGGAGGAGACCAGGAGAGGAGACTAGTAGAGGAGGAGACTATGAGAGGAGACTAGGAGAGGAGGAGACTATGAGAGGAGACCAGGAGAGGAGGAGACTATGAGTGGAGGAAAGGTGGAGATGAGGAGACTATGAGAGGAGGAAACTATGAGAGGAGACCAGGAGACGAGGAGACTATGAGAGGAGACTAGGAGAGGAGAAGACTATGAGAGGAGACTAGGAGAGGAGGACACTATGAGAGGAGGAGAATAGGAGAGGAGAAGACTATGAGAGGAGGAGACTAGGAGAGGAGACTAGGAGAGGAGAAGACTATGAGAGGAGACTAGGAGAGGAGGAGACTATGAGAGGAGACCAGGAGAGGAGAAGACTATGAGAGGAGACTAGGAGAGGAGAAGACTATGAGAAGAGACTAGGAGAGGAGGAGACTAGGAGAGGAGAAGACTATGAGAGGAGACTAGGAGAGGAGGAGACTATGAGAGGAGACCAGGAGAGGAGGAGACTATGAGAGGAGGAGACCAGGAGAGGAGAAGACTATGAGAGGAGGAGATATGGAGAGGAGAAGACTATGAGAGGAGACTAGGAGAGGAGGAGAGATGGAGAGAAGGAGAGATGGAGAGGAAGAGATTAGGAGAGGAGGAGAGATGGAGAGGAGGAGAGATGGAGAGGAAGAGACAAGGAGAGGAGGAGAGATGGAGAGGAGGAGACCAGGAGAGGAGGAGACCAGGAGAGGAGAAGACCAGGAGAGGAGGAGATGTGGAGAGGCGAGGAGGAGAGATGCAGAGGGGGGAGGAGGAGTGAAAAGGAGTAGAGGAGGAAGGAGAGAGGAGGAAAGGTGGAGGAATAAGAGAGGTGGAGAGGTAAAGGCCATTGTCCAATGGCGATAGCAAGATATAGAGGGATAGAGAGAGGGAGGAGAAGAGAGATGAATGGAGGAGAGGTGAGGAGAGATGGAGGGAGGAGAGATGGAGGGAGGAGAGGTGGAGGGAGGAGAAGAGAGATGAAGGGAGGAGAGGTGAGGAGAGATGGAGGGAGGAGAGATGAGAGAGATGGAAGTAGGAGAGATGGAGGGAGGAGAGGAGAGATGGACTGATGAGAGGTAAGGAGAGATGGAGGGAGGAGAGGAGAGGAAGCATATGGAGCCCTTCACCTCAGCCTGTCCATAGAGACGAAATTACTCTGCACTCACTCTCTCTCACGCACGCATGCAAAAACGCACGCAGGCAAACACATAAACACACACGCACACACATGCACACACACGCACACACATGCACACACACAAGCTGGATTTTTGAGTCTTAGGATGGGTTCACTACTTTTGACCAGGGCTTGTAGGCAATAGGGTGCAGACTTAGAGTTAGCATGATTGACAAGCCGCTACAAATAGATAGAAAATTATGGAGAGACAGAGAAGGAGAGAGGGAGGGATGGAGCAGAATACTGATAGGATGTTTAGTTGTTTTCACTGGTTTTCAGAAAGTGGTTCTATCATTTGCTTCGAAGTGTTGGCCTGAATGGGCACATCACTGTCATGTGACAACATCAAAACATTCTCTCTATACAGTGGCTTGTGAAAGTATTCACCCCCGTTGGCATTTTTCGCATTTTGTTGCCTTACAACTTGAAATTAAAATAGATTTTTGGGGGATGATGTAACATTTGATTTACACAACATGCCTACCACTTTGAAGGTTCAAAATATTTTTATTGCGAAAAAAATTGAAATAAGACTAAACCTAGAAAACCTTAGAGTGCATAACTATTCACCCCCCAAATGCAATACTTTGTAGAACCACCTTTTGCAGCAATTACAGCTGCAAGTATCTTGGGGTGTCTCTATAAGCTTGGCACATCTAAGCCACTAGGATTTTTGCCCATTCTTCAAGGAAAAACTGCTCCATCTCCTTCAAGTTGGATTGGTTCTGCTGGTGTACAGCAATCTTTAAATCATACCACCGATTCTCAATTGGATTGAGGTACAGGCTTTGACTAGACCAAGACATTTACATGTTTCCCCTTAAACCACTGAGTGTTGCTTTATCAGTATGTTTAGGGTCATTGTTCTGCTGGAAGGTGAACCTCCGTCCCAGTCTAAAATCTCTGGAAGACTGAAACCGGTTTCCCTGTATTTAGCTACATCCAACATTCCTTAAATTCTGACCAGTTTCACAGACTCCACCAATGAAGAACATCCCCACAGCATGATGCTGCCACCACCATGCGGGGATGGTGATCTCTGGGTGATGAGAGGTGTTTTGGTTTCTGCCAAACATAGCATTTTCCATGATGGCCAAGATGCTCAATTTTAGTTTCATCTGACCAGAGAACCTACTTCCATATGTTTAGGAGTCTCCCACATGCCTTTTGGAGAACACCAAACGTGTTTGCTTATTTTTTTCTTCAAGCAATGGATTTTTTCTGGCCACTCTTCTGTAAAGCTCAGCTCTGTGGAGTGTATTACTTAAAATCTTACTATGAACAGAGAATCCAATCTCCGCTGTGCAGCTTTGCAGCTCCTTCAGGGTTATCTTTGATATCTTTATTGCCTCTTTGATTACAGCCCTCTTTGCCTGGTCTGTGAGTTTTGGTGGGCAGCCCTCTCTTGACAGGTTTGTTGTGGTGCCATATTCTTTCAAATTTATAATAATGGATTTAATGGTGCTCCTTGGGATGTTCAAAGTTTCAGATATCTTTTTATAACTCAACCCTGATCGGAACTTCTCCACTACTTTGTCCCTGACCTGTTTGGAGAGCTCCTTGGTCTTCATGGTGCCGCTTGCTTGGTGGTGCCCCTTGCTTAGTGGTGTTGCAGACTGGGGCATTTCAGAACAGGTGTATATATACTGAGATCATGTGACACTTAGATTGCACACAGGTGGACTTTATTTAACTAATGATGTGACTTCTGAAGGTAATTGATTGTACCAGATGTTATTTAGGGGCTTCATAGCAAAGGGGTGTGATGCATTCCCACATTTTATTTAATTGTAATTTTTTTAAGTAATTGTTTTAATTTCACTTCACCAATTTGGACTATTTTGTTTATGTCCATTACATGAAATCCAAATAAAAATCCATTTAAATTACAGGTTGTAATGCAACAAAATAGGAAAAACGCCAAGGGGGATGAAACCTTTTGCCAGGCCCTGTATCTGTCTTCATCTGTCTTCTTCCATATCTTCTCTCACGTTGGCTTCTTCCCTACATCTCTCCAGCTCTCCCTCTATCCTTGAATCTCACTCTCTCCATCCATCCATATTTCATTCCTTCCCTCCAGCTCTCTCTCTCTCTCTGTAAATCCCAGCGGTCCAATCTGGTCTTCCCTGTATTAATATTAATGGAATCACAATCAGTGTATAAAACACTGTCTATTTACCCAGTATTACACACTGTGTGTGTGTGTGTGTGTGTGTGTGTGTCAGTGGAGGCTGGTGGGAGGAGCTTTAGGAGGATGGGCTCATTGTAATGGCTGGGATGTAGTAAATGGAACATAGTCAAACATTTTACATGTTTGATGTGTTTGATACCGTTCCATTTACTATATTACAGCCATTACAATGAGCTCATCCTCCTAAAGCTCCTCCCAACCGCCCTCTCTGGTGTGTGTGTGTGTGTGTGTGTGTGTGTGTGTCGCCTAGTGAGAGAATGAACAAAAGTTTCAGCACCAGAAAAGAACAGATGCATCATCTCTCTACTTCCCTCTCCTCTCTTTCTCTCTCTCCTTCCCTCTCCTCTCTTTCTCTCTCTCCTTCCCGCTTCTCTCTTTCTCACTCTCCTTCCCTCTCCTCTCTTTCTCTCTCTCCTTCCCGCTCCTCTCTTTCTCTCTCTCTCCTTCCCTCTCCTCTCTTTCTCTCTCTCCTTCCCGCTCCTCTCTTTCTCTCTCTCCTTCCCTCTCCTCTCTTTCTCTCTCTCCTTCCCTCTCTTTCTCTCTCCTTCCATCTCATCTCTTTCTCTCTCTCTCCTTCCATCTCCTCTCTTTCTCTCTCTCTCCTTCCCGCTCCTCTCTTTCTCTCTCTCCTTCCCTCTCCTCTCTTTCTCTCTCTCCTTCCCTCTCCTCTCTTTCTCTCTCTCCTTCCCTCTCCTCTCTCTCTCTCTCTCCTTCCCTCTCCTCTCTTTCTCTCTCTCCTTCCCTCTCCTCTCTTTCTCTCTCTCCTTCCCTCTCCTCTCTTTCTCTCTCTCCTTCCCTCTCCATCCCTCTCTCTCACTATCCTCCCCACTCTCCTCCTCCCTTTTGTTAAAAATGTCTACATAGCCTACATATATAATTGTAGAGACCAGCTGATTATTTTACATGTAGAGACCAGCTGAATATTATACATGTAGAGACCAGGTGACTTCTCTTTCATAATTGATATCATCATCTCCTCTGGAATGCCCTGCTACACTTCCTCCCTCTCTTTATCCTGTCCTCTCTCTTCCTCCAACCTTCCCCCATCCTTCTCCCCCTTCCTTCATTTTTTCAATCCCATCCCTCAATCCCATCTGTGTTGATGTCACTGCTCTAGATGACACTGGGACAACATCACTTGTGACAGACAGACAGACAGACAGACAGACAGACACATTTTGTTCTCCAAACAATCTAGTGTTGTTTATTTGGTCTTGATGGTAGATATCTCAGGGAGATAGAGTGAGCGAGGGAAACGGAGAACGAGAGGTGGTAACCAAACTTAAGGAAAGTTTTGACTATCTACAGACTCGGAGAGTATAGCCTTGCTATTGAGAAAGGCCGCCGTAGGCAGACCTGGCTCTCAATAGAAGACAAGCAATGTGCACACTGCCCACAACATGAGGTGGAAACTGAGCTGCACCTCCTAACCTCCTGCCCAATGTATGACCATATTAGAGAGACATATTTCCCTCAGATTACACAGACCCGCAAATAATTCCAAATCAAATCCAATTTTGATAAACTCCCATATCTATTGGGTGAAAAACCACAGTTTGCAATCACAGCAACAAGATGTGTGTTCCGATGCCATGAGAAAAGGGCGACCAGTGAAGAACACACAAGACTGTAAAATCACCTATATTAATCACGTTGTAACATAAAGAATCAAATTGAATCATGTAGTAACATGTAAAATCAAATGGAATCATTTAGAATCATATGGAATCATGTAACATAAAGAATCATGTAGTAACATGTAGAAACATGTAGAATCATGTAGTAACATGTAGAATCATATGGAATCATGTAGTAACATGTAGAATCATATGGAATCATGTAGTAACATGTAGAATCATAGTCAGTGTGTGGGGGTACAGGTTAGTAATGAGGCTATAGACAGGGGGTACCGGTACCGAGTCAATGTGTGGGGGTACAGGTTAGAGGTAATTTGTACATGTAGGTAGGGGTAAAGTGGCTATGCATAGATAATAAACAGCGAGTAGCAGCAGTGTAAAAACAAATGGAGGGTACTGGTACCGCTTGCCGTGCGGCAACAGAGAGAACAGTCTATGACTAGGGAGGCTGGAGTATCTCATCTGTTCTTATGAATCAACTCTTGATGAGGCATTTCCCTCTCCCTCCCTCCATCTTCCCCTTGTTCACCCCCCCCCCCCCCCTTCCACACTCCCACTCTCTTTATCTCTGAAGAGAGAGTCTTGTGGTTCAGGTGTGTAGATAAGGGACTTAGCTCCATTAAACAGAGCTCCTCTGAAGAGTCGTCTGTTATCTGATTTAGAAACAGTGGAGGGGAGTGGGGTAGGACTGTACCTGTTATCTGATTTAGAAACAGTGGAGGGGAGTGGGGTAGAGTTGTACCTGTTATCTGATTTAGAAACAGTGGAGGGGAGTGGGGTAGAGCTGCTGTGGGAATGACACTGATCTGATTCATGGTCAACCCCCTGAGACTCACGCACATACAGTGCATTTGGAAAGTATTCAGACCCCTTGACATTGTCCACTGTTTTTATGTTACAGCCTTATTCTAAAATGGATTAAATGATGTTTTACACACAGTACTCCATAATGACAAAATGAAAACAGGTTTAGACATTTTTTCTAATTTATAAAAAATGAAAAACAAATACATTATTTACATAAGTATTTCAGACCCTATGCTAAGAGACTCGAAATTGAGCTCAGGTGCATCCTGATTCCATTGATCATCCACCTGTGGTAAATTCAATTGTTTGGACATGATTTGGAAAGGCACACACCTGTCTATATAAGGTCCCACAGTTAACAGTGCATGTCAGAGAAAAAACCAAGCCATGAGGTCGAAGGAAGTTTGGAACCATGAAGACTCTCCCTAGATCTAGAGAAGGTCGTCGCCCCCCCCCCCATCTTGACTCCACCTCTTGGTAATGTCTCAGTCTCGCCCCCCTGTCGGTCTCTGTCTTTGACTCGGTCTCACCCCTCCTCTCAGTGTTGACTCGGTCTCTCACCCCTCCTCTCGGTCTTGACTCGGTCTCACCCCTCCTCTCAGTGTTGACTCGGTCTCTCACCCCTCCTCTCAGTGTTGACTCGGTCTCACCCCTCCTCTCAGTGTTGACTCGGTCTCTCACCCCTCCTCTCGGTCTTGACTAGGTCTCTCACCCCTCCTCTCGGTCTTGACTCGGTCTCTCACCCCTCGTCTCGGTCTTGACTCGGTCTCACCCCTCCTCTCGGTCTTGACTCGGTCTCTCACCCCTCGTCTCGGTCTTGACTCGGTCTCACCCCTCGTCTCGGTCTTGACTCGGTCTCTCACCCCTCGTCTCGGTCTTGACTCGGTCTCACCCCTCCTCTCGGTCTTGACTCGGTCTCTCACCCCTCCTCTCGGTCTTGACTCGGTCTCACCCCTCCTCTCAGTGTTGACTCGGTCTCTCACCCCTCCTCTCAGTGTTGACTCGGTCTCACCCCTCCTCTCAGTGTTGACTCGGTCTCTCACCCCTCCTCTCGGTCTTGACTAGGTCTCTCACCCCTCCTCTCGGTCTTGACTCGGTCTCTCACCCCTCGTCTCGGTCTTGACTTGGTCTCACCCCTCCTCTCGGTCTTGACTCGGTCTCTCACCCCTCGTCTCGGTCTTGACTCGGTCTCACCCCTCGTCTCGGTCTTGACTCGGTCTCTCACCCCTCGTCTCGGTCTTGACTCGGTCTCACCCCTCCTCTCGGTCTTGACTCGGTCTCTCACCCCTCCTCTCGGTCTTGACTCGGTCTCACCCCTCCTCTCAGTGTTGACTCGGTCTCTCACCCCTCCTTTCGGTCTTGACTCGGTCTCACCCCTCCTCTCAGTGTTGACTCGGTCTCTCACCCCTCCTCTCGGTCTTGACTCGGTCTCACCCCTCTCGGTGTTGACTCGGTCTCACCCCTCCTCTCAGTGTTGACTCGGTCTCACCCCTCCTCTCAGTGTTGACTCGGTCTCTCACCCCTCGTCTCGGTCTTGACTCGGTCTCACCCCTCCTCTCGGTCTTGACTCGGTCTCACCCCTCCTCTCGGTCTTGACTCTGTCTCACCCCTCCTCTCGGTGTTGACTCGGTCTCACCCCTCCTCTCGGTCTTGACTCGGTCTCACCCCTCCTCTCGGTCATGACTCGGTCTCTCACCCCTCCTCTCGGTCTTGACTCGGTCTCTCACCCCTCTCGGTCTTGACTCGGTCTCTCACCCCTCCTCTCGGTCTTGACTCGGTCTCACCCCTCCTCTCGGTCATGACTCGGTCTCACCCCTCCTCTCGGTCATGACTCGGTCTCACCCCTCCTCTCAGTGTTGACTCGGTCTCTCACCCCTCCTCTCGGTCATGACTCGGTCTCTCACCCCTCCTCTCGGTCATGACTCGGTCTCACCCCTCCTCTCGGTCATGACTCGGTCTCACCCCTCCTCTCAGTGTTGACTCGGTCTCTCACCCCTCCTCTCGGTCTTGACTCGGTCTCACCCCTCCTCTCAGTGTTGACTCGGTCTCTCACCCCTCCTCTCGGTCTTGACTCGGTCTCACCCCTCCTCTCAGTGTTGACTCGGTCTCACCCCTCCTCTCGGTCTTGACTCGGTCTAGTTCCACCTCTCAGTGTTGACTCGGTCTCACCCCTCCTCTCAGTCTTGACTCGGTCTCACCCCTCCTCTCGGTCTTGACTCGGTCTCACCCCTCCTCTCAGTGTTGACTCAGTCTCACCCCCGATCTCAGTCTTGCCCCCCAGATACAAAGACATAGACCCAGATACTAAAATATAGACCCAGATACATAGACCCAGACAGTACATAGATATAGACCCAGATACATAGATATAGACCCAGATACATAGACCCAGACAGTACATAGATATAGACCCAGATACATAGATATAGACCCAGATACATAGACCCAGACAGTACATAGATAAAGACCCAGATACATAAATATAGACCCAGATACATAGACCCAGACAGTACATAGATAAAGACCCAGATACATAGATATAGACCCAGATACATAGACCCAGACAGTACATAGATAAAGACCCAGATATATAGACCCAGATGCATAGACATACAGTAGACCCAGACGCAAACATTCTGTTAAGAATAGCGAATGGTCACAACGACAGAAACGCTTGCATGCACGCAAAAGCACACACACACACACCCTCCCAGACAGCCGTGTGGTGCTGGTCCAAAAAACCCCAACACAATTCAATCTGACTGTCCCATGCTCCAGTGGACTCATTTCAACAGCTTTTAAATTACAACTGTTCAGAGAAAAACAGAGCTCTCTTCTTCTCCAACTCTAATATCATCAAGTAAAAGAACATTATAGCGATTATCAAACATCCAGCCAGCAATACCCATAGAATAGTATAAATGCTAATATCACCCAGTAATACATACAGAATACTGTTAATGCTAATATCACCCAGTAATACATACAGATTACTGTTAATGCTAATATCACCCAGTAATACATACAGACGTTTCTCGTCAGCTCTGGGCTTGTAACCCCCTTGGCGTTTTTCCTATTTTGTTGCATTACAACCTGTAATTTAAATGGATTTTTATTTGTGTTTCATGTCATGGACAAACACAAAATAGTCTAACTTGGTGAAGTGGGAAAACATGTATTGTTTCAAAAAGTTCTAAAAAACACCAAATGGAAAAGTGGCATGTGTACTCACCCCTTTGCTATGAAGCCACTATGAAGATCTGGTGCCACCAATTACCTTCAGAAGTCACATAATTAAATAAAGTCCACCTGTGTGCAATCTAAGTGTCACATGATCTCAGTAAATATGCATCTGTTCTGAAAGGCCCCAGAGTCTGCAACACCACTAAGCAAACGGCACCATGAAGACCAAGGAACTCTCCAAACATGTCAGGGACAAAGTTGTGGAGAAGTACAGATCAGGGTTGGGTTATAAAAAAGTATCAGAAACTTTGAACATCCCACGGAGCACCATTACATCCAATATAAAAACATGGAAAGAATATGGCACCACAACAAACCTGCCACAACAAACCTAATCAGAGAGGCAACAAAGTGACCAAAGATAACCCTGAAGGAGCTGCAAAGCTCCACAGCGGAGTTTGGAGTATCTGTCCATAGGACCAGTTTAAGCCGTACACTCCACATAGCTGGGCTTTAAGGAAGAGTGGCAAGGAAAAAGACATAGCTTGAAGAAGAAAATAAGCAAACATGTTTGGTGTTTGCCAAAAGGCATGTGGGAGACTCCCCAACATATGGAAGAAGGTTCTCTGGTCAGAATAGACTAAAATTGAGATTTTTGACCATCAAGGAAAACACTATGTCTGGCGCAAACCCTACACCTCTCATCATTTCGAGAACAACATCCCCACAGTGAAGCATGGTGGTGGCAGCATCCCCACGGTGAAGCATGGTGGTGGCAGCATCCCTACGGTGAAGCATGGTGGTGGCAGCATCCCCACGGTGAAGCATGGTGGTGTCAGCATCCCTACGGTGAAGCATGGTGGTGTCAGCATCCCTACGGTGAAGCATGGTGGTGGCAGCATCCCCACAGTGAAGCATGGTGGTGTCAGCATCGTGCCGTGGTGATGTTTTTCATCGGCAGGGACTGGGAGAAATTCTTGAGGGAAACCTGTTTCAGTCTTCCAGAGATTTGAGACTGGGACGGACGTTCACCTTCCAGCAGGACAATGACCCTAAACATACTGCTAAAGCAGCATCAATGCTGCCCAGACCTCAATCCAAATGAGAATCTGTGGTATGATTTAAAGATTGCTGTACACCAGCAGAACCCATCCAACTTGAAGGAGCTGGAGCAGTTTTGCACTGAAAAATTATTTTTAAAAATCCCAGTGGCTAGATAGTGGCTAGATGTGCCAAGCTTATAGAGACACTTGCAGCTCTAATTGCTGCAACACTACCAATGTTTTTGACTTTGGGGTTTGAATAGTTATGCACGCTCAAGTTCTGTTTTTTTTTTGTCTTATATCTTGTTCATTCACAATAAAAATAGTTTGCATCTTCAAAGTGGCAGGCATGTTGTGTAAATCAACAAAATTAATTCCAGATTGTAAGGCAACAAAATAGGAAAAATGCCAAGTGGGTACTTTCACAAGCCAATGTACACAAACAAGTGTGCGGGTTAATATTGTCAAAAAGCACGATACATTTCTTTCCACAGCATGAGCCCCACCTTCTTCAACATATACATCAACGAAATGGTGAGGGCACTAGAAAAGTCTGCAGCACCCGGCCTCACCCTACTAGAATCTGAAGACAAATGTCTACTGTTTGCTGATGATCTGGTGCTTCTGTCACCAACCAAGGAGGGCCTACAGCAGCACCTAGATCTTCTGCACAGATTCTGTCAGACCTGGGCCCTGACAGTAAATCTCAGTCAGGCAAAAACAGTGGTGTTCTTAAAAATATCCAGTTGCTAGTACCACAAATACAAATTCAATCGAGACACAGTTGCCCTAGAGCACACACAACCACCTAAAAGGAAGCGATTCCCAAACCTTCCATAACAAAGCCATCACCTACAGAGAGATGAACCTAGAGAAGAGTCCCCGAAGCAAGCTGGTCCTGGGGCTCTGCTCACAAACACAAACAGACCCCACAAAGCCCCAGGACAGCAACACAATTAGACCCAACCAAATAATGAGAAAACAAAAAGATAATTACTTGATACGTTGGAAAGAATTTACAAAACTTTAATGCTATTTGGCCGTAAACATAAAATACCTGACCACTGTGACTGACCCAAAATTAAGGAAAGCTTTGACTATGTACAGACTAAGTGAGCATAGCATTGCTATTGCTAGAAGTGGCCGTAGGCAGATTGGCTCTCAAGAGAAGACAGGCTTTGTACCCACTGCCCACAAAATGAGATGGAAACTGAGCTGCACCTTCCTAACCTCCTGCCAAATGTATGACCATATTAGAGAGACATATTTCCCTCAGATTTCAGAGACCCACAAATAATTCTTAAACGAACCCAATTGTGTTAAACTCCCATATCTACTGGGTGAAATTCCACACTGTGCCATCACAGCAGCAACACTTTTTGACCTGTTGCCAAGAAAAGGGCAACCAGTGAAGAACACACACCATTGTAAATACAACCTGTAGATACAACCTGTAAATACCTGTAAATACAACCTGTATATACAACCTGTAAATACAACTGTAGATACAACCTGTAAATACAACTGTAGATACAACCTGTAGATACAACCTGTAGATACAACCTGTAAATACAACCTGTAGATACAACCTGTAGATACAACCTGTAGATACAACCTGTAGATACAACCTGTAGATACAACCTGTAGATACAACCTGTAGATACAACCTGTAGATACAACCTGTAAATACAACTGTAGATACAACCTGTAAATACCTGTAAATACAACTGTAGATACAACCTGTAAATACCTGTAGATACAACCTGTAGATACAACCTGTAAATACCTGTAAATACCTGTAGATACAACCTGTAGATACAACCTGTAAATACCTGTAGATACAACCTGTAAATACCTGTAAATACAACCTGTAGATACAACCTGTAAATACCTGTCAATACAACTGTAGATACAACCTGTAAATACAACCTGTAAATACAACTGTAAATACAACCTGTAAATACAACCTGTAAATACAACCTGTAAATACAACCTGTAGATACAACCTGTAAATACCTGTAAATACAACTGTAGATACAACCTGTAAATACCTGTAAATACAACTGTAGATACAACCTGTAAATACCTGTAGATACAACCTGTAGATACAACCTGTAAATACCTGTAAATAC
The DNA here is from genome assembly GCF_013265735.2 of Oncorhynchus mykiss. Taxonomy (NCBI): domain Eukaryota; kingdom Metazoa; phylum Chordata; class Actinopteri; order Salmoniformes; family Salmonidae; genus Oncorhynchus; species Oncorhynchus mykiss. Next base: position 967,779 of record NC_048572.1, read on the forward strand.
AACCTGTAAATACAACCTGTAAATACAACCTGTAAATACAACCTGTAAATACCTGTAGATACAACCTGTAAATACCTGTAAATACAACCTGTAGATACAACCTGTAAATACCTGTCAATACAACTGTAGATACAACCTGTAAATACAACCTGTAAATACAACTGTAGATACAACCTGTAAATACAACCTGTAAATACAACCTGTAAATACCTGTAAATACAACTGTAGATACAACCTGTAAATACAACTGTGAATACCTGTAAATACAACCTGTAAATACAACCTGTAAATACCTGTAGATACAACCTGTAGATACAACCTGTAAATACCTGTAAATACAACCTGTAAATACAACTGTAGATACAACCTGTAGATACAACCTGTAGATACAACTGTGAATACCTGTAAATACAACTGTAGATACAACCTGTAGATACAACCTGTAAATACCTGTAAATACAACCTGTAAATACAACCTGTAAATACAACCTGTAAATACAACCTGTAAATACCTGTAAATACAACTGTAAATACAACTGTGAATACCTGTAAATACAACCTGTAGATACAACCTGTAAATACCTGTAGATACAACCTGTAGATACAACCTGTAAATACCTGTAAATACAACCTGTAAATACCTGTAGATACAACCTGTAGATACAACCTGTAAATACAACTGTTGATACAACCTGTAAATACCTGTAAATACAACTGTAGATACAACCTGTAAATACGGTTTTCAAAAACCGAAACAGCCTATACTTGTGTAAACTAACACAGAACAAGGACATCAGGACACTAAGGACAATCACCCACCCCAAACTCAAAGAATATGGCTGCCTAAATATGGTTCCCAATCAGAGACAATGATAAACACCTGCCTCTGATTGAGAACCACTTCAGACAGCCATAGACTTAACTAGAACACCCCACTAGCTACAATCCCCATACAAACACACCACATACAAAAACCCATGCCACACCCTGGCCTGACCAAATAAATAAAGATAAACACAAAATACTTCGACCAGGGCGTGACAACCTGTAGATACAACCTGTAAATACCTGTAGATACAACCTGTAAATTCAACCTGTAAATACCTGTAAATACCTGTAGATACAACCTGTAAATACCTGTAAATACCTGTAGATACAACCTGTAAATACCTGTAAATACAACCTGTAGATACAACCTGTAAATACCTGTAAATACAACTGTAGATACAACCTGTAAATACCTGTAAATACAACCTGTATATACAACCTGTAAATACCTGTAAATACAACTCGTAGATACAACCTGTAAATATCTGTAAATACAACCTGTAGATACAACCTGTAAATACCTGTAAATAAAACTGTAGATACAACCTGTACATACCTGTAAATACAACTGTAGATACAACCTGTAAATACCTGTAGATACAACCTGTAAATACCTGTAGATACAACCTGTAAATACCTGTAGATACAACCTGTAAATACCTGTAGATACAACCTGTAAATACCTGTAGATACAACCTGTAAATACCTGTAGATACAACCTGTAAATACCTGTAGATACAACCTGTAAATACCTGTAAATACAACCTGTAAATACCTGTAAATACAACTGTAGATACAACATGTAAATACCTGTAAATACAACCTGTAGATACAACCTGTAAATACCTGTGGATACAACCTGCAAATACCTGTAAATACAACCTGTAGATACAACCTGTAAATACCTGTAAATACAACTGTAGATACAACCTGTACATACCTGTAAATACAACCTGTAGATACAACCTGTAAATACCTGTAAATACAACTCTAGATACAACCTGTAAATACCTGTAAATACAACCTGTAGATACAACCTGTATATACCTGTAAATAAAACTGTAGATACAACCTGTACATACCTGTAAATACAACTGTAGATACAACCTGTAAATACCTGTAGATACAACCTGTAAATACCTGTAGATACAACCTGTAAATACCTGTAGATACAACCTGTAAATAACTGTAAATACAATCTGTAGATACAACCTGTAAATACCTGTAGATACAACCTGCAAATACCTGTAAATACAACCTGTAGATACAACCTGTAAATACCTGTAAATACAACTGTAGATACAACCTGTAAATACCTGTAAATACAACTGTAGATACAACCTGTAAATACCTGTAGATACAACCTGTAAATACCTGTAGATACAACCTGTAAATACCTGTAGATACAACCTGTAAATACCTGTAGATACAACCTGTAAATACCTGTAAATAAAACCTGTAAATACCTGTAAATACAACTGTAGATACAACCTGTAAATACTTGTAAATACAACCTGTAGATACAACCTGTAAATACTTGTAAATACAACCTGTAGATACAACCTGTAAATACCTGTAAATACAACTGTAGATACAACCTGTAAATACCTGTAAATACAACCTGTAGATACAACCTGTAAATACTTGTAAATACAACCTGTAGATACAACCTGTAAATACTTGTAAATACAACCTGTAGATACAACCTGTAAATACCTGTAAATACAACTGTAGATACAACCTGTAAATACCTGTAAATACAACCTGTAGATACAACCTGTAAATACCTGTAAATACAACCTGTAAATACCTGTAAATGTCTGTAAATACCTGTAGATACAACCTGTAAATACAACTGTAGATACAACCTGTACATACCTGTAAATACAACTGTAGATACAACCTGTAAATACAACTGTAGATACAACCTGTAAATACCTGCAGATACAACCTGTAAATACCTGTAGATACAACCTGTAAATACCTGTAGATACAACCTGTAAATACCTGTAGATACAACCTGTAAATACCTGTAGATACAACCTGTAAATACCTGTAAATAAAACCTGTAAATACCTGTAAATACAACTGTAGATACAACCTGTAAATACTTGTACATATACTTGGAACAGAGGGAGGTGAGAGAGCAGGAGAGAGGAGGAGAGAGGAGGAGGGGAGAAGCGAGGAACAGAGGAACGTGTGAGACTGAGGAGAAGAGGAGGAGAAAGGAAAAGCAAGGAACAGAGGGAGGTGTGAGACTGAGGAGAAGAGGAGGAGAGAGCAGGAGAGAGGAGGAGAGAGGAGAAGCGTGGAACAGAGGGACGTGTGAGACTGAGGAGAAGAGGAGGAGAGAGCAGGAGAGAGGCGAAGAGGGGAACAGAGGGACGTGTGAGACTGAGGAGAAGAGCAGGAGAGAGGAGAAGCGAGGAACAGAGGGAGGTGAGAGAGCAGGAGAGAGGAGGAGAGAGGAGAAGCAAGGAACAGAGGGAGGTGTGAGACTGAGGAGAAGAGGAGGAGAGAGCAGGAGAGAGGAGGAGAAGAGAAGGAGAGAGCAGGAGAGAGCAGGAGAGAGGGGTAAAAAAAGAAAGGCGAGAAAGGAGAAGAGCGGAACAGAAGGTTGTGATGTTGAGAGGGAGTGACATTCCAAGACAATACCCTGCAGTGTTAATATTAAACAACTAGAGAGTGGCTCTCACTGCTGTAGCACACTCACACACACACACACACACACGCCTTGTCACTTTCCCTCAACTCTTATGCATATACAGTACTTCAGGTACCTTGTACCCCTGATCCTCCCTGTATATACAGTACCTCATTTACATCGTACCCTTGGTCTGGTACTCCCTGTATATACAGTACCTTGTACCCCTGCACAGAGATCTGGTACTCCCTGTATATACAGTACCTTGTACCCCTGCACAGAGATCTGGTACTCCCTGTATATACAGTACCTTGTACCCCTGCACAGAGATCTGGTACTCCCTGTATATACAGTACCTCGTTCTCCTAAACAGAGATCTGGTACTCCCTGTATATACAGTACCTTGTACCCCTGCGCAGAGATCTGGTACTCCCTGTATATACAGTACCTCGTTCTCCTAAACAGAGATCTGGTACTCCCTGTATATACAGTACCTTGTACCCCTGCACAGAGATCTGGTACTCCCTGTATATACAGTACCTCGTTCTCCTAAACAGAGATCTGGTACTCCCTGTATATACAGTACCTTGTACCCCTGCACAGAGATCTGGTACTCCCTGTATATACAGTACCTCGTTCTCCTAAACAGAGATCTGGTACTCCCTGTATATACAGTACCTTGTACCCCTGCACAGAGATCTGGTACTCCCTGTATATACAGTACCTTGTTCTCCTAAACAGAGATCTGGTACTCCCTGTATATACAGTACCTTGTACCCCTGCACAGAGATCTGGTACTCCTTGTATATACAGTACCTTGTACCCCTGCACAGAGATCTGGTACTCCCTGTATATACAGTACCTTGTACCCCTGCACAGAGATCTGGTACTCCCTGTATATACAGTACCTCGTTCTCCTAAACAGAGATCTGGTACTCCCTGTATATACAGTACCTCGTTCTCCTAAACAGAGATCTGGTACTCCCTGTATATACAGTACCTTGTACCCCTGCACAGAGATCTGGTACTCCCTGTATATACAGTACCTCGTTCTCCTAAACAGAGATCTGGTACTCCCTGTATATACAGTACCTTGTACCCCTGCACAGAGATCTGGTACTCCCTGTATATACAGTACCTCGTTCTCCTAAACAGAGATCTGGTACTCCCTGTATATACAGTACCTTGTACCCCTGCACAGAGATCTGGTACTCCCTGTATATACAGTACCTCGTTCTCCTAAACAGAGATCTGGTACTCCCTGTATATACAGTACCTTGTACCCCTGCACAGAGATCTGGTACTCCCTGTATATACAGTACCTCGTTCTCCTAAACAGAGATCTGGTACTCCCTGTATATACAGTACCTTGTACCCCTGCACAGAGATCTGGTACTCCCTGTATATACAGTACCTTGTACCCCTGCACAGAGATCTGGTACTCCCTGTATATACAGTACCTTGTACCCCTGCGCAGAGATCTGGTACTCCCTGTATATACAGTACCTCGTTCTCCTAAACAGAGATCTGGTACTCCCTGTATATACAGTACCTTGTACCCATGCGCAGAGATCTGGTACTCCCTGTATATACAGTACCTCGTTCTCCTAAACAGAGATCTGGTACTCCCTGTATATACAGTACCTTGTACCCCTGCACAGAGATCTGGTACTCCCTGTATATACAGTACCTTGTACCCCTGCACAGAGATCTGGTACTCCCTGTATATACAGTACCTTGTACCCATGCGCAGAGATCTGGTACTCCCTGTATATACAGTACCTCGTTCTCCTAAACAGAGATCTGGTACTCCCTGTATATACAGTACCTTGTACCCCTGCGCAGAGATCTGGTACTCCCTGTATATACAGTACCTCGTTCTCCTAAACAGAGATCTGGTACTCCCTGTATATACTGTACCTTGTACCCATGCGCAGAGATCTGGTACTCCCTGTATATACAGTACCTCGTTCTCCTAAACAGAGATCTGGTATTCCCTGTATATACAGTACATTGTACCCCTGCACAGAGATCTGGTACTCCCTGTATATACAGTACCTTGTACCCCTGCACAGAGATCTGGTACTCCCTGTATATACAGTACCTCGTTCTCCTAAACAGAGATCTGGTACTCCCTGTATATACAGTACCTTGTACCCCTGCACAGAGATCTGGTACTCCCTGTATATACTGTACCTTGTACCCCTGCACAGAGATCTGGTACTCCCTGTATATACTGTACCTTGTTCTCCTAAACAGAGATCTGGTACTCCCTGTATATACAGTACCTTGTACCCCTGCACAGAGATCTGGTACTCCCTGTATATACAGTACCTTGTACCCCTGCACAGAGATCTGGTACTCCCTGTATATACAGTACCTCGTTCTCCTAAACAGAGATCTGGTACTCCCTGTATATACAGTACCTCGTTCTCCTAAACAGAGATCTGGTACTCCCTGTATATACAGTACCTTGTACCCCTGCACAGAGATCTGGTACTCCCTGTATATACAGTACCTCGTTCTCCTAAACAGAGATCTGGTACTCCCTGTATATACAGTACCTTGTACCCCTGCACAGAGATCTGGTACTCCCTGTATATACAGTACCTCGTTCTCCTAAACAGAGATCTGGTACTCCCTGTATATACAGTACCTTGTACCCCTGCACAGAGATCTGGTACTCCCTGTATATACAGTACCTCGTTCTCCTAAACAGAGATCTGGTACTCCCTGTATATACAGTACCTTGTACCCCTGCACAGAGATCTGGTACTCCCTGTATATACAGTACCTCGTTCTCCTAAACAGAGATCTGGTACTCCCTGTATATACAGTACCTTGTACCCCTGCACAGAGATCTGGTACTCCCTGTATATACAGTACCTTGTACCCCTGCACAGAGATCTGGTACTCCCTGTATATACAGTACCTTGTACCCCTGCGCAGAGATCTGGTACTCCCTGTATATACAGTACCTCGTTCTCCTAAACAGAGATCTGGTACTCCCTGTATATACAGTACCTTGTACCCATGCGCAGAGATCTGGTACTCCCTGTATATACAGTACCTCGTTCTCCTAAACAGAGATCTGGTACTCCCTGTATATACAGTACCTTGTACCCCTGCACAGAGATCTGGTACTCCCTGTATATACAGTACCTTGTACCCCTGCACAGAGATCTGGTACTCCCTGTATATACAGTACCTTGTACCCATGCGCAGAGATCTGGTACTCCCTGTATATACAGTACCTCGTTCTCCTAAACAGAGATCTGGTACTCCCTGTATATACAGTACCTTGTACCCCTGCGCAGAGATCTGGTACTCCCTGTATATACAGTACCTCGTTCTCCTAAACAGAGATCTGGTACTCCCTGTATATACTGTACCTTGTACCCATGCGCAGAGATCTGGTACTCCCTGTATATACAGTACCTCGTTCTCCTAAACAGAGATCTGGTATTCCCTGTATATACAGTACATTGTACCCCTGCACAGAGATCTGGTACTCCCTGTATATACAGTACCTTGTACCCCTGCACAGAGATCTGGTACTCCCTGTATATACAGTACCTTGTACCCCTGCACAGAGATCTGGTACTCCCTGTATACAGCTCCAATAGTGCGCATTTTATTTATCGTTGTTCCTCATGTTAACATATCATAATTCTTGTCTTTTGTTTATTTTTACTCTGCCTCATTGGGGAGGGCTTGTAACGAAGCATTTCAACAGTAAAGTCTACAACTGTTATATTTGGCGCATATGGGATAAATAAAATGTGATTTGATGTGACACACAACAGCTCGCTCACACACGGTCTTAATGCGAGGAGACAAGTGCCAGAAGTGACTAGCGTCAGTTTGCTAACAAAGAAACACAGTCCTCCATGATGGTGCCACAATAACACATCAGCTACCAGTAACACTTTAGGGTTAGAACGAACTCTGATCTGAAGTGAGGGCCAGAACTGGGCCTGGGTTGGGTGACCTGATGCTAACTCTGATCTGAAACGAGGGACAGAACTGGGCCGGGCTGACCTGATGCTAACTCTGATCTGAAGTGAGGGCCAGAACTGGGCCTGGGTTGGGTGACCTGATGCTAACTCTGATCTGAAGTGAGGGCTAGAACTGGGCCGGAGTGACCTGATGCTAACTCTGATCTGAAGTGAGGGCCAGAACTTGGCATGGGTTGGGTGACCTGATGCTAACTGTCATCTGAAGCAAGGGCTAGAACTGGGCATGGGTGACCTGATGCTAACTCTGATCTGAAGTGAGGGCCAGAACTGGGCCTGGGCCGGGGTGACCTGATAGTAACTCTGATCTGAAGCGAGGGCCAGAACTGGGCCGGAGTGACCTGATGCTAACTCTGATCTGAACCGAAGGCCAGAACTGGGCCGGAGTGACCTGATGCTAACCCTGATCTGAAGCGAGGACCAGAACTGGGCCGGAGTGACCTGATGCTAACTCTGATCTGAAGCGAGGGACAGATCTGGGCCTGATGACCTGATGCTAACTCTGATCTGAAGCGAGGGCCAGAACTGGGCCAGGGTGACCTGATGCTAACTCTCATTTGAAGCGAGGGCCAGAACTGGGCCGGGGTGACCTGATGCTAACTCTCATCTGAAGCAAGGGCTTGAACTGGGCCTGGGTTGGGTGACCTGATGCTAACTCTCATCTGAAGCGAGGGCTAGAACTGGGCCTGGGTGACCTGATGCTAACTCTGATCTGAAGTGAGGGCGAGAACTGGGCCTGGGCCGGGGTGACCTGATAGTAACTCTGATCTGAAGCAAGGGCCAGAACTGGGCCGGAGTGACCTGATGCTAACTCTGATCTGAAGTGAAGGCCAGAACTGGACCCGAGTGACCTGATGCTAACTCTGATCTGAAGCGAGGGACAGAGCTGGGCCGGAGTGACCTGATGCTAACCCTGATCTGAAGGGAGGGCCAGAACTTGGCCGGGGTGACCTGATGCTAACTCTCATTTGAAGCGAGGGCCAGAACTGGGCCGGGGTGACCTGATGCTAACTCTGATCTGAAGCAAGGGCTAGAACTGGGCCTGGTTTGGGTGACCTGATGCTAACTCTGATCTGAAGCGAGGGCTAGAACTGGGCCGGGGTGACCTGATGCTAACTCTGATCTGAAGCGAGGGGCCAGAACTGGGCCTGGGTTGGGTGACCTGATGCTAACTCTGATCTGAAGTGAGGGCTAGAACTGGGCCGGGGTGACCTGATGCTAACTCTGATCTGAAGCCAGGGCTAGAACTGGGCCGGAGTGACCTGATGCTAACTCTCATCTGAAGCTAGGGCTAGAAATGGGCCTGGGTAACCTGATGCTAACTCTGATCTGAAGTGAGTGCCATAACTGGGCCTGGGCCGGAGTGACCTGATGCTAACTCTGATCTGAAGCGAGGGCCAGAACTGGGCCGGAGTGACCTGATGCTAACTCTGATCTGAAGCGAAGGCCAGAACTGGACCCGAGTGACCTGATGCTAACTCTGATCTGAAGCGAGGGACAGAGCTGGGCCGGAGTGACCTGATGCTAACACTGATCTGAAGGGAGGGCCAGAACTGGGCCGGGGTGACCTGATGCTAACTCTCATTTGAAGCGAGGGCCAGAACTGGGCCGGGGTGACCTGATGCTAACTCTCATCTGAAGCAAGGGCTAGAACTGGGCCTGGGTTGGGTGACCTGATTCTAACTCTGATCTGAAGCGAGGGCTACAACTGGGCCGGGGTGACCTGATGCTAACTCTGATCTGAAGCGAGGGGCCAGAACTGGGCCTGGGTTGGGTGACCTGATGCTAACTCTGATCTGAAGTGAGGGCTAGAACTGGGCCGGGGTGACCTGATGCTAACTCTGATCTGAAGCGAGGGCTAGAACTGGGCCGGGGTGACCTGATGCTAACTCTCATCTGAAGCGAGGGCTAGAACTGGGCCTGGGTAACCTGATGCTAACTCTGATCTGAAGCGAGGGCCAGAACTGGGCCTGGGCCAGGGTGACCTGATGCTAACTCTGATCTGAAGTGAGGGCCAGAACTGGGCCGGGATGACCTGATGCTAACTCTGATCTGAAGCGAGGGCCAGAACTGGGCCGGAGTGACCTGATGCTAACTCTGATCTGAAGCGAGGGCTAGAACTGGGCCTGGGTTGGGTGACCTGATGCTAACTCTGATCTGAAGCGAGGGCCAGAACTGGGCCGGGGTGACCTGATGCTAACTCTGATCTGAAGCGAGGGCCAGAACTGGGCCTGGGCCAGGGTGACCTGATGCTAACTCTGATCTGAAGTGAGGGCCAGAACTGGGCCGGGGTGACCTGATGCTAACTCTGATCTGAAACGAGGGCCAGAACTGGGCCGGAGTGACCTGATGCTAACTCTGATCTGAAACGAGGGCCAGAACTGGGCCGGGGTGACCTGATGCTAACTCTGATCTGAAGCGAGGGCCAGAACTGGGCCGGAGTGACCTGATGCTAACTCTGATCTGAAGCGAGGGCTAGAACTGGGCCTGGGTTGGTTGACCTGATGCTAACTCTGATCTGAATCGAGGGCCAGAACTGGGCCGGGTTGACCTGATGCTAACTCTGATCTGAAACGAGGGCCAGAACTGGGCCGGGGTGACCTGATGCTAACTCTGATCTGAAGCGAGGGCCAGAACTGGGCCTGGGCCTGGGCCAGGGTGACCTGATGCTAACTCTGATCTGAAGCGAGGGCCAGAACTGGGCCGGGGTGACCTGATGCTAACTCTGATCTGAAGCGAGGGCCAGAACTGGGCCTGGGCCAGGGTGACCTGATGCTAACTCTGATCTGAAGTGAGGGCCAGAACTGGGCCGGGGTGACCTGATGCTAACTCTGATCTGAAACGAGGGCCAGAACTGGGCCGGAGTGACCTGATGCTAACTCTGATCTGAAGCGAGGGCCAGAACTGGGCCTGGGTTGGGTGACCTGATGCTAACTCTGATCTGAAGCGAGGGCCAGAACTGGGCCGGGTTGACCTGATGCTAACTCTGATCTGAAGCGAGGGCCAGAACTGGGCCGGAGTGACCTGATGCTAACTCTGATCTGAAGCGAGGGCTAGAACTGGGCCTGGGTTGGGTGACCTGATGCTAACTCTGATCTGAAGCGAGGGCCAGAACTGGGCTGGGTTGACCTGATGCTAACTCTGATCTGAAACGAGGGCCAGAACTGGGCCGGGGTGACCTGATGCTAACTCTGATCTGAAGCGAGGGCCAGAACTGGGCCTGGGCCAGGGTGACCTGATGCTAACTCTGATCTGAAGTGAGGGCCAGAACTGGGCCGGGGTGACCTGATGCTAACTCTGATCTGAAGCGAGGGCCAGAACTGGGCCGGAGTGACCTGATGCTAACTCTGATCTGAAGCGAGGGCTAGAACTGGAACTGGGTTGGGTGACCTGATGCTAACTCTGATCTGAAGCGAGGGCCAGAACTGGGCCGGGGTGACCTGATGCTAACTCTGATCTGAAGCGAGGGCCAGAACTGGGCCTGGGCCAGGTTGACCTGATGCTAACTCTGATCTGAAGTGAGGGCCAGAACTGGGCCGGGGTGACCTGATGCTAACTCTGATCTGAAACGAGGGCCAGAACTGGGCCGGAGTGACCTGATGCTAACTCTGATCTGAAGCGAGGGCCAGAACTGGGCCTGGGCCAGGGTGACCTGATGCTAACTCTGATCTGAAGTGAGGGCCAGAACTGGGCCGGGATGACCTGATGCTAACTCTGATCTGAAGCGAGGGCCAGAACTGGGCCGGAGTGACCTGATGCTAACTCTGATCTGAAGCGAGGGCTAGAACTGGGCCTGGGTTGGGTGACCTGATGCTAACTCTGATCTGAAGCGAGGGCCAGAACTGGGCCGGGGTGACCTGATGCTAACTCTGATCTGAAGCGAGGGCCAGAACTGGGCCTGGGCCAGGGTGACCTGATGCTAACTCTGATCTGAAGTGAGGGCCAGAACTGGGCCGGGGTGACCTGATGCTAACTCTGATCTGAAACGAGGGCCAGAACTGGGCCGGAGTGACCTGATGCTAACTCTGATCTGAAGCGAGGGCCAGAACTGGGCCTGGGCCAGGGTGACCTGATGCTAACTCTGATCTGAAGTGAGGGCCAGAACTGGGCCGGGATGACCTGATGCTAACTCTGATCTGAAGCGAGGGCCAGAACTGGGCCGGAGTGACCTGATGCTAACTCTGATCTGAAGCGAGGGCTAGAACTGGGCCTGGGTTGGGTGACCTGATGCTAACTCTGATCTGAAGCGAGGGCCAGAACTGGGCCGGGGTGACCTGATGCTAACTCTGATCTGAAGCGAGGGCCAGAACTGGGCCTGGGCCAGGGTGACCTGATGCTAACTCTGATCTGAAGTGAGGGCCAGAACTGGGCCGGGGTGACCTGATGCTAACTCTGATCTGAAACGAGGGCCAGAACTGGGCCGGGGTGACCTGATGCTAACTCTGATCTGAAACGAGGGCCAGAACTGGGCCTGGGACGATGTGACCTGATGCTAAATCCGATCTGAAGCGAGGGCTAGAACTGGGCCGTGGTGACATGATGCTAACTCTGATCTGATGCGAGTGCCAGAACTGGGCCGGATTGACCTGATGCTAACTCTTATCTGAAGAGAGGGACAGAACTGGGCCGGGGTGACATGATGCTAACTCTGATCTGAAGCGAGTGCCAGAACTGGGCCGGATTGACCTGATGCTAACTCTGATCTGAAGCGAGGGCCAGAACTGGGCCGGAGTCACCTGATGCTAACTCTGATCTGAAGCGAGGGCTAGAACTGGGCCTGGGCCGGGGTGACCTGATAATAACTGATCTGAAGCGAGGGCCAGAACAGGGCCGGAGTGACCTGATGCTAACTCTGATCTGAAGCGAGGGCCAGAACTGGGCCGGAGTGACCTGATGCTAACTCTGATCTGAAGCGAGGGCTAGAACTGGGCCTGGGTTGGGTGACCTGATGCTAACTCTGATCTGAAGCGAGGGCCAGAACTGGGCCGGGTTGACCTGATGCTAACTCTGATCTGAAACGAGGGCCAGAACTGGGCCGGGGTGACCTGATGCTAACTCTGATCTGAAACGAGGGCCAGAACTGGGCCTGGGCCAGGGTGACCTGATGCTAACTCTGATCTGAAGTGAGGGCCAGAACTGGGCCGAGGTGAGCTGATGCTAACTCTGATCTGAAACGAGGGCCAGAACTGGGCCGGGGTGACCTGATGCTAACTCTGATCTGAAACGAGGGCCAGAACTGGGCCTGGGCCGGTGTGACCTGATGCTAAATCTGATCTGAAGCGAGGGCTAGAACTGGGCCGGGGTGACATGATGCTAACTCTGATCTGAAGCGAGTGCCAGAACTGGGCCGGAATGACCTGATGCTAACTCTGATCTGAAGCGAGGGACAGAACTGGGCCGGGGTGACCTGATGCGAACTCTGATCTGAAGCGAGGGCTAGAACTGAGCCGCTGTGACCTGATGCTAACTCTGATCTGAAACGAGGGCCAGAACTGGGCCGGAGTGACCTGATGCTAACTCTGATCTGAAGTGAGGGCCAGAACTGGGCCGGGGTGACCTGATGCTAACTCTGATCTGAAACGAGGGCAAGAACTGGGCCTGGGCCGGTGTGACCTGATGCTAACTCTGATCTGAAGCGAGGGCTAGAACTGGGCCGTGGTGACATGATGCTAACTCTGATCTGAAGCGAGTGCCAGAACTGGGCCGGATTGACCTGATGCTAACTCTGATCTGAAGCGAGGGACAGAACTGGGCCGGGGTTACCTGATGCTAACTCTGATCTGAAGCGAGGGCTAGAACTGAGCCGTTGTGACCTGATGCTAACTCTGATCTGAAACGAGGGCCAGAACTGGGCCGGAGTGACCTGATGCTAACTCTGATCTGAAGCGAGGGCCAGAACTGGGCCTGGGGACCTGAGGTATAATAAATATAGTACAGTGAAAATAAGCCCTCAAATTGTCTCTACTTTTGCATATTTTTTTATACTGAATGTTATCAGAACTTCAACCAAAACCTAATATTAGATATAAAAAAAACAACTAATAAAGCTATGAAACACCTAATTAACCTTTTGTGAAAAAGTAATTGCCCTCTTTACACTCAATAACTGGTGGTGCCACCTTTAGCTGCAATGACTCCTACCAAACACTTCCTGTAGTTGTTGATCAGTCTCACACATGTCTGTTGAGGAATGTTGTCCCACTCTGCCATGCAGGAACTGATCTGAAGCCCACTCTGCCATGCATTAACTGATATGAAGTCCACTCTGCCGTGCAGGAACTGATCTGAAGCCCACTCTGCCATGCAGGAACTGATCTGAAGCCCACTCTGCCATGCAGGAACTGATCTGAAGCCCACTCTGCCATGCAGGAACTGATATGAAGCCCACTCTGCCATGCAGGAACTGATCTGAAGCCCACTCTGCCGTGCAGGAACTGATCTGAAGCCCACTCTGCCATGCAGGAACTGATCTGAAGCCCACTCTGCCGTGCAGGAACTGATCTGAAGCCCACTCTGCCATGCAGAAACTGATCTGAAGCCCACTCTGCCATGCAGGAACTGATATGAAGCCCACTCTGCCGTGCAGGAACTGATCTGAAGCCCACTCTGCCGTGCAGGAACTGATCTGAAGCCCACTCTGCCATGCAGGAACTGATCTGAAGCCCACTCTGCCATGCAGGAACTGATCTGAAGCCCACTCTGCCATGCAGGAACTGATATGAAGCCCACTCTGCCATGCAGGAACTGATCTGAAGCCCACTCTGCCGTGCAGGAACTGATCTGAAGCCCACTCTGCCATGCAGGAACTGATCTGAAGCCCACTCTGCCGTGCAGGAACTGATCTGAAGCCCACTCTGCCATGCAGAAACTGATCTGAAGCCCACTCTGCCATGCAGGAACTGATATGAAGCCCACTCTGCCGTGCAGGAACTGATCTGAAGCCCACTCTGCCATGCAGGAACTGATCTGACGCCCACTCTGCCATGCCTGAACTGATCTGAAGCCCACTCTGCCGTGCAGGAACTGATCTGAAGCCCACTCTGCCATGCAGGAACTGATCTGAAGCCCACTCTGCCATGCAGGAACTGATCTGAAGCACACTCTGCCATGCAGAAACTGATCTGAAGCCCACTCTGCCATGCAGGAACTGATATGAAGCCCACTCTGCCGTGCAGGAACTGATCTGAAGCCCACTCTGCCATGCAGGAACTGATCTGAAGCCCACTCTGCCATGCAGGAACTGATCTGAAGCCCACTCTGCCATGCAGGAACTGATCTGAAGCCCACTCTGCCATGCAGGAACTGATCTGAAGCCCACTCTGCCATGCAGGAACTGATGCTGCTTTAATTCCGGTTTGGCCATCATTGTAATGAAGAAGAATTTATTCTTAACTGACTTTCCTGGTTATACTTTTTCCAACATACACTGTGAATGTTTAAATGATGTATTCAATATAGAAGAAAAAAAACTAATGTGTGTGTTAATAGTTTAAGCAGACTGTCTTTGTCTATTGTTGTGACTTAGATGAAGATCAGATCAAATTTTATGACCAATTTATACCGAAATACCTTCCAAAGGGTTCACATGCTTTTTCTTGCCACTGTAACACATTACATCTGGTAAAAGATAATACAAAGAAAAAAAATACCATTTATATGTATTTTATCTTCATATCTGAAATGTAAGAGAAAGGCCATAATGCAATTGCATAATGCAGCGCAATTGCAATTTCGATTTTGGCCACTAGATGGTAGCAGTGTGTGTGCAAAGTTTTAGACTGATGCAATGAACCATTGCATTTCTCTTCTGTTCATGTGCCTAAATTGTTATTTAATAACTTGTCATGTTCAAAACTGTGCACTCTCCTCAACCAATAGCATGGTATTATTTCACAGTAATCTACTGTAAATTGGACAGTGCAGTTCGATTAACAATAATTTAATATTTCTGCCAATATCAGATATGTCTATGTCCTGGGAAAATGTCTTCTAACTTACAACATCATGCTAATCGCATTAGCCCACGTTAAACCAACTGTCCCGCAAGGGACCCACCAATCCTGAAGAAGTTTTAAGGCAAGTCATCCAGGTCCTTGGGCAGCGAAGCCCAAACCCTACCATCACTATGCTTGACCGTTGGTACAGTATGAAGTCCAGTGTTCTGTTTTTGCAAGACATTATAGGACCCATCTCGTCCAAAGGTTGACTCAAGTTTTCCAAAAAGCATCTGGAGGCACCTGGATGATCATCAAGATTCTTGGAAATATGTTCTATAGACAGATTAGTCAAAAGTATAACTTTTTGGACGATATGGGTCCCATTAAGACCAACGATAGAAAGTTGCTTATGAGATTTTTGTTTTAAGCCTGTCCCAAACCTTAACCCTTACCTTAAAAAAAATCAGAGTGGATTCCTAAAGTTAACCTTAAACACTTAGAAATTTGACTTTTACAATAACTTTTACATTTGACGTTTGAGAAAAAAAATTCTAATTTTGACGTGAGACTTTGAGTGCATCGTGCAATGGGCTCGCTTGAGCAGATCACTTTGGTGAAGTCGGTGACCATTGTTAGTCACTGGCTTTCAAAGTGTGTTGCATTAGTGGAAAATAAATAGTTTTACAATTAAACTGAATGAACTTTACTAACATCGTATGATCAAAGGTCATGAAGTTTAGACTGCAGTCGACTGCAAGTTTCTGCAGTGTCTCTTCATCAACTTTCTCCTCCAGACCTCACCTGCACTGTGGGAGGCTCTATTGTCAACCAATCATCAGTTGTTTTTTTTAGGCACTACTGTCAACCAATCATTAGTGGGGTTTTGTTTGAGGCTCTATTGTTAACCAATCATTAGGGGAAGTTTGTTTGAGACTCTATTGTCAACCAATCATCAGGGGAGAGCATTGCAGTAGTCAAGCCTGCTTGTAATAAAAGCATGGATGAGTCTCTCTGTATCAGCCTGAGAGAGAAACGGCCACACCTTGGCAATGTTCCTTGGGTGGTAAAAAGCTATTTTGATCACATTCCTGTGTTTCGAAATTGAGTTCAGAATCTAAAAAACACAAGTTTTTTATTTTACCTGGTATTTTATCTGGATTTTTACCTGGTGTTTTATCTGGAATTTTACCTTTATCTTTATTGACTTGAAACATGATATTGCAACCGGGACTGTTGCTTTTTCAATAGAAGAGAGAGTAACAATGGCTGCCCCACTCTGCGAACAACAAGCTATCCACTGACGCAATGTTTTCTTTCTCGCTCATTTTTCTAAATAAACGCCTAAAACTATGTCTAAAGACTGTTGACACCTTGAGGAAGCCATAGGAAAATGAATCTGGTTTACAGTGCCTTGCGAAAGTATTCGGCCCCCTTGAACTTTGCGACCTTTTGCCACATTTCAGGCTTCAAACATAAAGATATAAAACTGTATTTTTTTGTGAAGAATCAACAACAAGTGGGACACAATCATGAAGTGGAACGACATTTATTGGATATTTCAAACTTTTTTAACAAATCAAAAACTGAAAAATTGGGCGTGCAAAATTATTCAGCCCCCTTAAGTTAATACTTTGTAGCGCCACCTTTTGCTGCGATTGCAGCTGTAAGTCGCTTGGGGTATGTCTCTATCAGTTTTGCACATCGAGAGACTGACATTTTTTCCCATTCCTCCTTGCAAAATAGCTCGAGCTCAGTGAGATTGGATGGAGAGCATTTGTGAACAGCAGTTTTCAGTTCTTTCCACAGATTCTCGATTGGATTCAGGTCTGGACTTTGACTTGGCCATTCTAACACCTGGATATGTTTATTTTTTAACCATTCCATTGTAGATTTTGCTTTATGTTTTGGATCATTGTCTTGTTGGAAGACAAATCTCCGTCCCAGTCTCAGGTCTTTTGCAGACTCCATCAGGTTTTCTTCCAGAATGGTCCTGTATTTGGCTCCATCCATCTTCCCATCAATTTGAACCATCTTCCCTGTCCCTGCTGAAGAAAAGCAGGCCCAAACCATGATGCTGCCACCACCATGTTTGACAGTGGGGATGGTGTGGTCAGCTGTGTTGCTTTTACGCCAAACATAACGTTTTGCATTGTTGCCAAAAAGTTCAATTTTGGTTTCATCTGACCAGAGCACCTTCTTCCACATGTTTGGTGTGTCTCCCAGGTGGCTTGTGGCAAACTTTAAACAACACTTTTTATGGATATCTTTAAGAAATGGCTTTCTTCTTGCCACTCTTCCATGAAGGCCAGATTTGTGCAATATACGAGTGATTGTTGTCCTATTGACAGAGTCTCCCACCTCAGCTGTATATCTCTGCAGTTCATCCAGAGTGATCATGGGCCTCTTGGCTGCATCTCTGATCAGTCTTCTCCTTGTATGAGCTGAAAGTTTAGAGGGACGGCCAGGTCTTGGTAGATTTGCAGTGGTCTGATACTCCTTCCATTTCAATATTATCGCTTGCACAGTGCTCCTTGGGATGTTTAAAGCTTGGGAAATTTTTAAGTTTTTTAAGTTTTTGTATCCAAATCCGGCTTTAAACTTCTTCACAACAGTATCTCGGACCTGCCTGGTGTGTTCCTTGTTCTTCATGATGCTCTCTGCGCTTTTAACGGACCTCTGAGACTATCACAGTGCAGGTGCATTTATACAGAGACTTGATTACACACAGGTGGATTGTATTTATCATCATTAGTCATTTAGGTCAACATTGGATCATTCAGAGATCGTCACTGAACTTCTGGAGAGAGTTTGCTGCACTGAAAGTAAAGGGGCTGAATAATTTTGCACGCCCAATTTTTCAATTTTTGATTTGTTAAAAAAGTTTGAAATATCCAATAAATGTCGTTCCACTTGATGATTGTGTCCCACTTGTTGTTGATTCTTCACAAAGAAATACAGTTTTATATCTTTATGTTTGAAGCCTGAAATGGGGCAAAAGGTCGCAAAGTTCAAAGGGGCCGAATACTTTCGCAAGGCACTGTAGAATACGTGGACAACTACAAATACCTGGGTGTCTGGTTTGACTGTAAACTCTCCTTCCAGACTCATATTAAACATCTCCAATCGAAATTCAAATCTAGAATCGGCTTTCTATTTCGTAACAAACCTCCTTCACTCACGTCGCCAAACTTATCCTAGTAAAACTGACTATCCTACCGATCCTCGACTTCGGCGATGTCATCTACAAATAGTTTCCAATACTCTACTCAGCAAACTGGATGCAGTCTATCACAGTGCCATCCGTTTTGTTACCAAAGCCCCTTATATCACCCAGCACTGCGACCTGTATGCTCTCGTTGGCTGGCCCTCGCTACATATTCATCGCCAAACCCACTGGCTCCAGGTCATCTATAAGTCTATGCTAGGTAAAGCTCCGCCTTATCTCAGCTCTCTGGTCACGATAACAACACCCACCCGTAGCACGCGCTCCAGCAGGTATATTTCACTGGTCATCCCCAAAGCCATCTCCTCCTTTGACCGCCTGTGTAATGGCTTTCTTTGGGTGAAGTAGAGTCGGACCAAAATGTGGCGTGTAGATTGCGATCCATGTTTATTAAACTGAAGCAACATGAATCTAAATACAAACACTACAAAACAATAAACGTAACGAAAACCGAAACAGCCTAATACTCGTGCACATAAACACAGAATACGGACACTATGGACAATCACCCACAAACACACAGTGAAACCCAGGCTACCTAAATATGGTTCCCAATCAGAGACAATTACTAACACCTGCCTCTGATTGAGAACCATACAGACCATACAGGCCAGACATAGAAATAGACAAACAAGACATCCAACATAGAATGCCCACCCAGCTCACGTCCTGGCCAACACTAAAACAAGGAAAATACACACGAACGATGGTCAGAACGTGACAGCCTGTCCTTCCAGTTCTCAGCTGCCAGTGACTGGAACGAACTGCAAAAATCGCTGAAGCTGGATGGAGACTTACATTTCCCTCACTAACTTTAATCATCAGCTATCTGAGCAGCTAACCAATCGCTGCAGCTGTACATAGTCCATCTGTAAATAGCCCACCCAATCTACCTACCTCATCCCCATATTGTTGTTATTTACTTTTCTGCTCTTTTGCACCCCAGTTTTTCTACCTGCACATCATCATCTGCTCATTTATCACTCCAGTGTTAATCTGCTAAATTGTAATTACTTTGCTACTATGGCCTATTATTGCCTTACCTCCTCACGCCATTTGCACACACTGTATATAGACTTGTTTTTTTCTATTGTGTTATTGACTGTATGCTTGTTTATTCCATGTGTAACTCGGTGTTGTTTGTGTCGCACTGCTATGCTTTATCTTGGCCAGGTCGCAGTTGTAAATGAGAACAGCGTACCTGGTTAAATAAAGGTGTCCTCAACTAGCCTACCTGGTTAAATAAAGGTGAAATAAAAAAATTAAAAAATGCAGTTGATCATCTTATTCTCTCTCTTTCTCTCTCTCTTTCCCCCGAGAGAGAAGGAAAGAGGAGGAAATGGAGCGGGTGAGGGCGAGGGCGATAGAGAAAGGGAGAGAATAAAGTAATTAATTTCAACAGTCTCAGTGTGATTTAACAGTTCAGAGAGCAGCTGAAGGGGGTGTGATTTAACACTTCAGAGAGCGGCTGATTTCTAAAACTCAAACTATGAAAGCAAGACATGATCCTGTCACACAGACTATATTAATACAGTATATTAATACACTGTAGACAGACAGAGACAGAGACAGACAGACAGACAGACAGACAGACAGACAGACAGACACAGACAGACAGACAGACAGACACAGACAGACAGACAGACAGACAGACAGACAGACAGACAGACAGACAGACAGACAGACAGACAGACAGACAGACAGACAGACAGACAGACAGACAGAGAGACAGACAGACAGACACAGTACTGATAAAGCAGAATTCAGGGTCTTATTATACAGAGTATATTACAGTTTTTTACAATCTCTTACACACTAAATGTTGTACTTGAAGCACGCTCAGTGAAACCATTAACTCCTAATCTTCAGACCAAGTCTGCAAAACTGCATTATCTGCTTCACACTCAGTTTAAAATTGTAAAACTCACTTTTTCTGCAAAACACTGAACACAGTGCTCTACATTAGACACATCATTCAAAACGAACAGGTCTTGTGTCTCATTTGGATAACACTGCCATCCCAAATGAGAGGAGTGAGAGTAAGACAAGGATGAGGATGAGGATGAGGACGAGGACGAGGAAGAGGAGGAAGGAGAACAATCACAGATGAGATCCGGGCCACTTTGGTCAACCGTGGTTTGAGCTTCAAGGAGGTAGAGGGTAGAGGGTCCAGCCTAACTTGAGCCGCCGGTACACTGCAGTGTCATCTGGGCCTTTCTAAATGAGAACAGGTGACCCTAACCCTAACCCTAACCCTAACCCTGACCCTAACCCTGACCCTAATCCTAACCCTAACCCTCTATACCATGTTACTGTACTTACAGCACTACAGTAACATATCATCCTGAAAGAAATCTTGCACCCTAACCTCACATCACGTTTTTTTTGCAGAATCGCTAGACGGGCGGAAGTAACCGGCTGTTCACAGCAGAGCAGGAACATCACATAATGGATATATATATTCAAACAACAGCATATGTTTACTGCAGCACCACATTATCCCTGACAACAACAACGTTCAGTAACAGAAAGTGAGTTTATCCTCACGTCTCCCGAAACACCGTCAGATTCGTATGATGCAGCTCTACAGAGTAAACATCTGAGCCAAATTCTGACAAAGTGAAACATCTGCACTGTGAATACGTACTAACCTGTCATGGGTATTCCAGTGTATTGTGCTACATGACTGCTCTATGTCATACTGTCAATAATGTTTTGACTTGTCTGTTTCAGAGAGTTGTGGAACTAGAGAGAGAGTAGTCATCTACGTTGATGAGCTTTAACCAAAACAAGATGCAGGGGAAGAAACCTCACAATGTGTTCAGCCATTAGTCAGAACGGTGTCCTTCATCATCATGCCACTCACTGCCCACATGATCACATTATCATTGGCACCCTGCAAAATATCCTCATTCCCAATGACCAGAGGAATCAGGCATTTGGAAATTGCTCCCAAGGATGAACCAGACTTGTGGAGGTTTAAAAAAAAAAATCTGAGGTCTTGGTTGATTTCTTTTAATTTTCCCATGATGCCAAGCAAAGAGGCACTGAGTTTGAAGGTAGGCCTTGAAATACATCCACAGGTACACCTCCAATTGACTGAAATGATGTCAATTAGCCTATCAGACGCTTCTAAAGCCATTACATAATTTTCTGGAAATGTCTTGAATTTTTAAAGGCACAGTCAACTTAGTGTATGTAAAGTTCTGACCCACTGGAATTGTGACACAGTGAATTATAAGTGAAATAATCCGTCTGTAAACAATTGTTGGAAAAATGACTTGTGTCATGCACAAAGTAGATGTCCTAACCGACTTGCCAAAACTATAGTTTGTTAACAAGAAATTTGTGGAGTGGTTGAAAAACTAGTTTTAATGACCCCAACCTAAGTGTATGTAAACTTCTGACTCCAACCTAAGTGTATGTAAACTTCTGACTCCAACCTAAGTGTATGTAAACATCCAACTTCAACTGTAGTTTGAAGTGCATGAGTGTGTGTGTGAGTGTGTTTAGTGTGTGTGTTTAGTGTGTGTGTTTAGTGCGTTTAGTTAGTGTGTTTAGTGTGTGTGTTTAGTGTGTGTTTATTGTGTGTTTAGTGTGTGTTTATTGTGTGTTTAGTGTGTGTGTTTATTGTGTGTTTAGTGTGTGTGTTTTTAGTGTGTGTTAGGTGTGTGTGTGTGTGTTTATTGTGTGTTTAGTGTGTGTGTTTAGTGCGTTTAGTTAGTGTGTTTAGTGTGTGTGTTTAGTGTGTGTTTATTGTGTGTTTAGTGTGTGTTTATTGTGTGTTTAGTGTGTGTGTTTATTGTGTGTTTAGTGTGTGTGTTTTTAGTGTGTGTTAGGTGTGTGTGTGTGTGTTTATTGTGTGTTTAGTGTGTGTGTTTAGTGCGTTTAGTTAGTGTGTTTAGTGTGTGTGTTTAGTGTGTGTTTATTGTGTGTTTAGTGTGTGTTTATTGTGTGTTTAGTGTGTGTGTTTATTGTGTGTTTAGTGTGTGTGTTTTTAGTGTGTGTTAGGTGTGTGTGTGTGTGTTTATTGTGTGTTTAGTGTGTGTGTTTTTAGTGTGTGTTAGGTGTGTGTGTGTGTGTTTATTGTGTGTTTAGAGTGTGTGTTTATTGTGTGTTTAGTGTGTGTGTTTATTGTGTCTTTAGTGTGTGTTTATTGTGTGTTTAGTGTGTGTGTTTATTGTGTGTTTAGTGTGTGTGTTTATTGTGTCTTTAGTGTGTGTGTTTATTGTGTGTTTAGAGTGTGTGTGTTTAGTGTGTTTAGTTAGTGTGTTTAGTGTGTGTGTGTTTAGTGTGTGTTTATTGTGTCTTTAGTGTGTGTGTTTATTGTGTCTTTAGTGTGTGTGTTTATTGTGTGTTTAGAGTGTGTGTGTGTTTAGTGGTTGTGTGTTTAGAGTGTGTGTGTGTTTAGTGGTTGTGTGTTTAGAGTGTGTCTGTGTTTAGTGGTTGTGTGTTTAGAGTGTGTGTGTGTTTAGTGTGTGTGTTTATTGTGTGTTTAGTGTGTGTGTTTATTGTGTGTTTAGAGTTTGTGTGTGTTTAGTGGTTGTGTGTTTTGTGTTTTGTGTGTGTGTGTTTAGTGTGTGTTTATTGTGTGTTTAGTGTGTGTGTTTGTGTGTTTAGAGTGTGTGTTTATTGTGTGTTTAGAGTGTGTGTTTATTGTGTGTTTAGTGTGTGTGTTTGTGTGTTTAGTGTGTGTGTTTATTGTGTGTTTAGAGTGTGTGTGTGTTTAGTGTGTGTGTTTAGTGTGTGTGTGTTTAGTGTGTGTTTATTGTGTGTTTAGTGTATGTGTTTATTGTGTGTTTAGAGTGTGTGTTTAGAGTGTGTGTTTATTGTGTGTTTAGAGTGTGTGTTTATTGTGTGTAGAGTGTGTGTGTGTTTAGTGTGTGTGTTTATTGTGTGTTGAGTGTGTGTGTGTTTAGTGTTTGTTTATTGTGTGTTTAGAGTGTGTGTTTAGTGTGTGTTGAGTGTGTGTGTGTTTAGTGTGTGTGTTTAGAGTGTGTGTTTAGAGTGTGTGTTTAGTGTGTGTTGAGTGTGTGTGTGTTTAGAGTGTGTGTTGAGTGTGCGTGTGTTTAGAGTGTGTGTTTATTGTGTTTAGAGTGTGTGTTTAGTGTGTGTGTTTATTGTGTGTTCAGAGTGTGTGTTTAGTGTGTGTTTAGAGTGTGTGTGTGTTTATTGTGTGTTTAGAGTGTGTGTGTTTATTGTGTGTTTATTGTGTGTTTAGTGTGTGTGTTTATTGTGTGTTTAGAGTGTGTGTGTGTTTATTGTGTGTTTAGAGTGTGTGTTTAGTGTGTGTTTATTGTGTTTAGTGTGTGTGTTTATTGAGTGTTTAGTGTGTGTGTTTGTGTTTAGAGTGTGTGTATGTTTAGTGGTTGTGTTTATTGTGTGTTTAGTGTGTGTTTATTGTGTGTGTTTATTGTGTTTAGAGTGGGTGTGTGTTTAGTGGTTGTGTGTTTTGTGTTTAAATCACACACACACCCTTCAACTGCTCTCTGAACCTTTAAGTCACACTGAGACATAACTAAATATTTAATATCTCTCTCCCTTCTCTCTATCGCCTTTACTTCTTATCTTCCAATCCCTTTCCACCTCTCTCTCCCCCCTCTCCCCCCCCCCCCCTCTCTCTCTCTCTCTCTCTCTCTCTCTCTCTCTCTCTCTCTCTCTCTCTCTCTCTCGGGAATTGTTTTAAGAACATCATACCAATGATAATTTTGATATTAGATATTTTGAATTTTAAGATGCCTTCAAGTATCAAACAAGAATATAAAAAAAATATTGGATGAAAAATTACATATTGCTATTAGCAATAACAAACTAATTTAATAACTTCACATCAAATCAAACTTCATTTGTCACATGTGCCAAATACAACATGAGTTCATCCCACAAGGAAATTCTTACTGACAAGCCCTTAACCGACAGTTCAGCTCAACATAGAGTTAAAACAAATATATACCAAATAAAGTAAAGTAGAAAATAATCAAATGTAATATCATAAAAGAACAATAACGAGGCTATTTACATTTTACAGGGGGTACCGGTACCGAGTCAATGTGCGGAGGTACAGGTTAGATTGTGATTACGTCATCTGTGGATCTGTTAGGGCGAATTGTAGTGAGTCTAGCGTATCCAGGCTGTTGATGTGAGCCATGACCAAATCAAATCAAATCTAATTGTATATCTCACATACACATGGTTAGCAGATGTTAATGCAAGTGTAGCGAAATGCTTGTGCTTCTAGTTCCGACAATGCAGTAATAACCAACGAGTAATCTAACCTAACAATTCCACAACTACTACCTTATACACACAAGTGTAAAGGGATAAAGAATATGTACACAAAGATATATGAATGAGTGATGGTACAGAACGGCATAGGCAAGATGGAGTAGATGGTATCGAGTACAGTATATACATATGAGATGATTAATGTAGGGTATGTAAACAAAGTGGCATAGTTTAAAGTGGCTAGTGATACATGTATTACATAAAGATGCAGTAGATGATATAGAGTACAGTATATACATATACATATGAGATGAGTAATGTAGGGTATGTAAACATTATATTAAGTAGCATTGTTTAAAGTGGCTAGTGATATATTTTTCCATCAATTTCCATCAATTTCCATCATTAAAGTGGCTGAGGTTGAGTCAGTGTGTTGGCGGCAGCCACTCAACCAGCCTTTCAAAGCACTTCATGGCTACCGTTGTTCATGTGAGTGCTACGGGACTGTAATCATTTAGGCAGGTTACCTTTTTTTCCTTGGGCACATGGACCATGGTTATCTGCTTGAAATATGTAGGCATTACAGACTCGGTCAGGGAGAATGAAAATGTCAGTGAAGACACTTGCCAGTAAAGGTCTTGCTCACATCAGCTACCGAGAGTGTTATAACACAGTCGTCCAAAACAGCTGGTGCTCTCATGCATGCTTCAGTGTTGCTTGCCTCGAAGCGAGCATAAAATACATTTAGCTCACTTGGCAGGCTCACGTCACTGGGCAGCTCGCGGCTCGGTTTCCATTTGTAGTATGTAGTATTCTGCAAGACCTGCCACATACTACGAACGTCAGAACCAGTTTTGTAGGATTCAATTTTAGTCCTGTATTTACGCTTTGCCTGTTTGATGGTTGGTTGTAGTGGGATTTCGTACAAGCGTCCGGTTTATTGTCCTGCTCCTTGAAAGCAGCAGATCCTTTAGCTCTGTGAGGATGTTGCCTGTAATCCATGGCTTCTTATTGGTATATGTACGTACTGTCACTGTGGGGACGATTTTGTCGATGCACTTATTGATGAAGCCAGTGACTGAGGTGGTATACTCCTCAATGCCATTGTATGAATCCCAGAACATATTCCAGTCTGTGCTAGCAAAACAGTCCTGTAGCGTAGCATCTGACCACTTTCTTATTGAGCCAGTCACTGGTAATTCCTGCTTTAGTTTTGTCTTATAATCAGGAATCAGGGGGATAGAATTATGGTCACATTTTCAAATGGAGCGGAGGGAGAGCTTTGTATGCATCTCTGTGTGGGATGTAAAGGTGGTCTAGAGTTTTTCCCTGGTTTTTCTCTGGTTGCAGACGTGACATGCTGGTAGAAGTTAGGTAGAACGGTTTTGAGTTTCCCTGCATTAACCTCCCCGGCCACTAGGAGCACCGCTTCTGGATGAGCATTTTCTTCTTTGTTTATGACCTTATACAGCTGGTTGAGTGGCCTTATACAGCTGGTTGAGTGGCCTTATACAGCTGGTTGACTGGCCTTATACAGCTGGTTGAGTGACCTTATACAGCTGGTTGAGTGGCCTTATACAGCTGGTTGAGTGGCCTTATACAGCTGGTTGAGTGGCCTTATACAGCTGATTGAGTGGCCTTTTACAGCTGGTTGAATGGCCTTATACAGCTGGTTGAGTGGCCTTATACAGCTGGTTGACTGGCCTTATACAGCTGGTTGAGTGGCCTTATACAGCTGGTTGAGTGGCCTTATACAGCTGGTTGAGTGGCCTTATACAGCTGGTTGAGTGGCCTTATACAGCTGGTTGAGTGGCCTTATACAGCTGGTTGAGTGACCTTATACAGCTGGTTGAGTGACCTTATACAGCTGGTTGAGTGACCTTATACAGCTGGTTGAGTGGCCTTATACAGCTGGTTGAGTGGCCTTATACGGCTGGTTGAGTGGCCTTATACAGCTGGTTGAGTGGCCTTATACAGCTGGTTGAGTGGCCTTACACAGCTGGTTGAGTGGCCTTATACGGCTGGTTGAATGGCCTTATACAGCTGGTTGAGTGGCCTTATACAGCTGGTTGAGTGACCTTATACAGCTGGTTGAATGGCCTTATACAGCTGGTTGAGTGGCCTTATACAGCTGGTTGAGTGGCCTTACACAGCTGGTTGAGTGGCCTTATACAGCTGGTTGAATGGCCTTATACAGCTGGTTGAGTGGCCTTATACAGCTGGTTGAGTGGCCTTACACAGCTGGTTGAGTGGCCTTATACAGCTGGTTGAGTGGCCTTATACAGCTGGTTGAGTGGCCTTATACAGCTGGTTGAGTGGCCTTATACAGCTGGTTGAGTGGCCTTATACAGCTGGTTGAGTGACCTTATACAGCTGGTTGAGTGACCTTATACGGCTGGTTGAGTGACCTTATACAGCTGGTTGAGTGACCTTATACAGCTGGTTGAGTGACCTTATACAGCTGGTTGAGTGACCTTATACAGCTGGTTGAGTGACCTTATACGGCTGGTTGAGTGACCTTATACGGCTGGTTGAGTGACCTTATACAGCTGGTTGAGTGACCTTATACAGCTGGTTGAGTGACCTTACACAGCTGGTTGAGTGGCCTTATACAGCTGGTTGAGTGACCTTATACGGCTGGTTGAGTGGCCTTATACAGCTGGTTGAGTGACCTTAAACAGCTGGTTGAGTGGCCTTATACAGCTGGTTGAGTGGCCTTATACAGCTGGTTGAGTGGCCTTATACAGCTGGTTGAGTGGCCTTATACAGCTGGTTGAGTGGCCTTATACAGCTGGTTGAGTGGCCTTATACAGCTGGTTGAGTGGCCTTATACAGCTGGTTGAGTGGCCTTATACAGCTGGTTGAGTGACCTTATACGGCTGGTTGAGTGACCTTATACGGCTGGTTGAGTGACCTTATACGGCTGGTTGAGTGACATACAGCTGGTTGAGTGACCTTATACAGCTGGTTGAGTGACCTTATACAGCTGGTTGAGTGACCTTATACAGCTGGTTGAGTGACCTTATACGGCTGGTTGAGTGACCTTATACGGCTGGTTGAGTGACCTTATACAGCTGGTTGAGTGACCTTATACAGCTGGTTGAGTGACCTTACACAGCTGGTTGAGTGTCCTTATACAGCTGGTTGAGTGACCTTATACGGCTGGTTGAGTGACCTTATACAGCTGGTTGAGTGACCTTATACAGCTGGTTGAGTGGCCTTACACAGCTGGTTGAGTGGCCTTATACAGCTGGTTGAGTGGCCTTACACAGCTGGTTGAGTGACCTTATACAGCTGGTTGAGTGGCCTTACACAGCTGGTTGAGTGGCCTTATACAGCTGGTTGAGTGGCCTTATACAGCTGGTTGAGTGGCCTTACACAGCTGGTTGAGTGGCCTTATACAGCTGGTTGAGTGGCCTTACACAGCTGGTTGAGTGACCTTATACAGCTGGTTGAGTGGCCTTACACAGCTGGTTGAGTGGCCTTATACAGCTGGTTGAGTGGCCTTATACAGCTGGTTGAGTGGCCTTACACAGCTGGTTGAGTGACCTTATACAGCTGGTTGAGTGGCCTTACACAGCTGGTTGAGTGGCCTTATACAGCTGGTTGAGTGGCCTTATACAGCTGGTTGAGTGGCCTTATACAGCTGGTTGAATGGCCTTATACAGCTGGTTGAGTTACCTTACACAGCTGGTTGAGTGACCTTACACAGCTGGTTGAGTGACCTTACACAGCTGGTTGAGTGGCCTTATACAGCTGGTTGAGTGGCCTTATACAGCTGGTTGAGTGGCCTTATACAGCTGGTTGAGTGGCCTTATACAGCTGGTTGAGGGGCCTTATACAGTTGGTTGAGTGGCCTTATACAGCTGGTTGAGTGGCCTTATACAGCTCGTTGAGTGCCGTCTTAGTGCCAACATCGGTTTGTGGTGGTAGTTGCAAATAATATAGATGAGAACTCCCTTGGTAGATAGTGTGGTCTACAGCTTATCATAAGGTATTCTACCTCAGGCGAGCAATACCTCGAGACTTTAATATTACACATCCCGCACCAGCTGTTATTGACAAATAGACAGACACCCCCTGCCATATCAGTTCTGTTATACTCACATACATAATAATACCAGTTTTAGAAACTTTAGAGTGTGTTCTATCTAAATCTACCAATTATATGCATAGCTTCTGGGCCTGAGAAACAGGCAGTTTACTTTGGGCATGCTTTTCACCCGGAAGTGAAAATACTGCCCCCTATCCCAATTGTGTTAATCATTCCAGAGTCTGACAGAACATGCTTAGGAAGGGAAGGAGAGGAAGTTCCACACTTCAGTGCAGGAACTGTTTACCAAACTTGAGATGGAGAGCAGAGTCTGAAATGAAACTTAGAAAGTAGCTTGACTTAGATTTCTTAATGAGGAGAAGCACATCTATTTATCAATTTCCTGAAATGCCAATCATCTACAGAATCAGCTATCCTAGCCTGGCCCAGGGCTGATTTCTCATCATAATATGATGTGAAAGTTCTATAGAGACTCAGGGATTAGTTCTATTTTTAACTCTAATGCATTTGAAGGGGGAATTTTGTTTACCAGAGATATAAAAATAGATGAGAAAAGTTCTAGAGCCAATTCAGGGTCAACCTGAGTGCAGAATAGAGCTGGGCAATATGGACAGAAATCTATATCGTCACGAATGTAAGTATTTTGCTCAATAACAATCAATATAACTAAACATAAATTATTTTTTAATGGACAGTCACTTTAAATTAGTCGGCAGGGCTCTAGACAATTCATTTTTCTAGTGCCAAGATAACTGAGATGATTAAAGAACGATTTCATCTAACATCCAGGAAATGCATGATTGATATTTTGATGTGCAACCTGTCAAAATGATTCACTACCTGGTGAAGTGGGAACTAAAAACACTTAGATAGATTACTACCTTTAACTCTAAATGTGATTTTGTTGCTAGATGGTAAAACAGGTTAATTGATTAATATATTCGTAAATGTAGGCTAATTGATTCATCTTTCAGTAAATGTAGGCTAATTGATTAATCTATCAGTAAATGTAGGCTAATTGATTCATCTATCAGTAAATGAAGGCTTATTAATATATTAGTAAATGAAGGCGAATTAATGATTTTTATTAGTAAATGTAGGCTAATGTCCTGCAAAACCTTTCCAGCGCTAGACCAGGGTCCTTGATGTTGGCCGTTTCACTGATAATGGCACGCTCTGCTCTGCGGGCACATCAAAACCAGAGGCCTACTACAGCCTATATTAAGAGGTGAGAAATACATGATTTACTCACTGAAGCGCTGTGACTCTACTGTCTGTAACTAAAACAACAGTAGTGGCTTTGAAAACTCGATTTTTTTTCCCACAAATGCAACGGTCATACGCTTGTGCTTCTCAGAATACATCTCTCCCTACTCTGAGCTTCTCAGAATACATCTCTCCCTGCTCTGTGCTTCTCAGAACGTGTCTCACCCTGCTCTGTGTCACAGTTGATGTCATTAGTAAAGACACCACTCAATAAGCAGCTGTGGGCTATTTGTCAAAATTAGTTCAATCAGCTCAGTTTGCTGGCTTTCTGACATTAATCCATATAGGTTTGGAGATTAGTTGAGTGAGGTTAAAGTAAATACAAATATTCTTCAAAATGATCAGAGGCAAGAGGTAAATCAATCCGGGTTAAAATCTCCTCAAATAATTAATTCAGATGAGGTTTTAAATATTCAGAAATAGTATCAACAGCATCTGTCAGTGCAGCAGGGGGGCAGTAAATCCCAACTACAAACACATTATTATTTTGGCATAAGGCCACATGTATAGCCAGACACTTGGAGAACACGATGCCATTATTATGTCAGATACAGGGCCTTCTGAATGTGTTTTGACCCCTTGACTTTTTCCACATTTTGTTGCGTTACAGCCATATTCTAAAATATATTAAGTACAAAAAAATCCTCAGCAATCTATACACAATACTCCATAAAGACAAAGCAAAAACAGGTTTTTAGAAAATGTTGCTTATTTACCTTGGTCTCAGAACCTTTGCTATGACACACACAATTGAGGACAGGTGCATCCTGTTTCCATTGAACATGCTTGAGATGTTTCTATCACTTGATTGGAGTCCACCTGTGGTAAATTCAATTGATTGGACATGATTTGGAAAAGCACACACCCATCTATATAAGTTCCCACAGTTGTCAGCGAATGTCAGAGCAAAAACCAAGCCATGAGGTCGATGGAATTGAAAAAAAAAGAACAGATCTGGGGAAGGGTACCAAAAAATGTATACAGCGTTGAAGGTCCCCAAAAATACATTGGCCTCCATCATTCTTAAATTGAAGAAGTTTGGAACCACAAAGACTCTTCCAAGAGCTGACCGCCCAACCAAACTGAACAATCGGGGGAGAAGGGCCTTGATCATGAAGGTGACAAAGAACCCGAGGGTCACTCTGACAGAGCTCCATAGTTCATCTGTGGAGATGGGAGAACCTTCCAGAAGGACAACCATGTCTGCAGCACTCCACCAATCAGGCTTATATGGTAGAGTTGTCAGACGGAAGCCAAAAGGGACCTAAAGGACTCTTAGAAACAAGATTCTCTGGTCTGATGAAACCAAGATTGAACTCTTTGGCCTGAATGCCAAGTGTCACATCTGGAAGAAACCTGGCATTATCACTACGGTGAAGCATGGTGGTGGCAGCATCATGCTGTGGGGATGTTTTTCAGTTGGAGGGACAGAGAGACTAGTCAGGATCAAGGCAAAGATGAACAGAGCAAACTACAGAGAGATTCTTGATGAAAACCTGCTCCAGACATCAGACTGGGGCGAAGGTTCACCTTCCAACATGACAATGACCCAAATCACACTGCCAAGACAACGCAGGAAAGGCTTCGGGACAAGTCTTTTAATGTCCTTGAGAGAAGTTGTAGAGGGAGCACAGATTCCTGCCTATTTTGAGAGAGGGGTAGAGGGAGCACAGATTCCTGCCTGTTTTGAGAGAGGAGCAGAGGGAGGACAGATTCCTACCTGTTTTTAGAGAGGGGTAGAGAGTGGTAGAGAAGGGTAGAGAGAGGTAGAGAAGGGTAGAGAGGATTAGGGAGGTGTAGAGAGGGGTAGAGGGGTAGAGAGCTATAGAGGTGGTAGAGAGGGGGTAGAGAGGGGGTAAAGAGGAGTAGAGGGGGGTAGAGGGAGGGGTACAGGGAGGGGTAGAAGGGGGTAGAGAGAGAAAGAGATGGGTAGAGAGAGGTAGAAAGAGTTAGAGAAGGGTATAGGGGGGTCGAGAGGGGTAAAGAGGAGTAGAGAGAGCAGAAAGTCGAGTGCTAAGGCTCACACATACTCATTAATATTCATTGTCCCGCTAGTGCTGTCCCTGGCGACCAGAACAATGAAGTTGCAGAGGTCACATACTTCAGAGAGAGGGAGAGAGAGAGAAAGAGAGATGGATGAATAGAGAGAGAGCAGGATACATTTTGAAAGGAGAGAGAGGAGACTGACGTGAATACCAACAGGGCAGCAGGCCAGAGGGGTGTCTGAGGTTAGGATACCAATAGTTCAGAGGGGTGTCTGAGGTTAGGATACCAAGAGTTCAGAGGGGTGTCTGAGGTTGGGATACCAACAGTTCAGAGGGGTGTCTGAGGTTAGGATACCAACAGGGCAGCAGGCCAGAGGGGTGTCTGAAGTTAGGATACCAACAGGCAAGAGGGGTGTCTGAGGTTAGGATACCAACAGGCAAGAGGGGTGTCTGAAGTTAGGATACCTACAGTTCAGAGGGGTGTCTGAGGTTAGGATACCAACAGTTCAGAGGGGTGTCTGAGGTTTGGATACCAACAGTTTAGGGGTGTCTGAAGTTAGGATACCAACAGGCCAGAGGGGTGTCTGAGGTTAGGATACCAACAGGGCAATAGGCCAAATGGGTGTCTGAGGTTAGGATACCTACAGTTCAGAGGGGTGTCTGAGGTTAGGATAACAACAGGCCAGAATGGTGTCTGAGGTTAGGATAGCAACAGTTCAGTAGGCCAGAGGGTTGTCTGAGGTTAGAATACCAACAGGCCAGAATGGTGTCTGAGGTTAGGATACCAACAGGCCAGAAGGGTGTCTGAGGTGAGGATACCAACAGGCCAGAGGGGTGTCTGAGATTAGGATACCAACAGGCCAGAGGGGTGTCTGAGATTAGGATACCAACAGGCCAGAGGGGTGTCTGAGGTTAGGATACCAACAGGCCATTCGTGTGTCGGAGGTTAGGATACCAACAATTCAGCAGGCCAGAGGGGTGTCTGAGGTTAGGATACCAACAGGCCAGAATGGTGTCTGAGGTTAGGATACCAACAGTTCAGCAGGCCAGAGTGGTGTCTGAGGTTAGGATACCAACAGTTCAGCAGGCCAGAGGGGTGTCTGAGGTTAGGATACCAACAGGCCAGAATGGTGTCTGAGGTTAGGATACCAACAGGCCAGAATGGTGTCTGAGGTTAGGATACCAACAGGCCAGAATGGTGTCTGAGGTTAGGATACCAACAGTTCAGCAGGACAGAGGGGTGTCTGATGTTAGGATACCAACAGGCCAGAATGGTGTCTGAGGTTAGGATACCAACAGGCCAGAATGGTGTCTGATGTTAGGATACCAACAGGCCAGAATGGTGTCTGAGGTTAGGATACCAACAGGCCAGAGGGGTATCAGAAGTTAGGATACCAACAGGACCATATGCCAAATGGGTGTCTGAGGTTAGGATACCAACAGTTCAGAATGGTGTCTGAGGCTAGGATACCAACAGGCCAGAATGGTGTCTGTATTTAGGATACCAACAGGCCAGAATGGTGTCTGAGGACAGGATACCAACAGTTCAGCAGGCCAGGGGAGTGTCTGAGGTTAGGATACCAACAGGCCAGACGTGTGTCTGAGGTTAGGATACCAACAGTTCAGCAGGCCAGAGGGGTGTCTGAGGTTAGGATACCAACAGGCCAGAATGGTGTCTGAGGTTAGGATACCAACAGTTCAGCAGGCCAGAGTGGTGTCTGAGGTTAGGATACCAACAGTTCAGCAGGCCAGAGGGGTGTCTGAGGTTAGGATACCAACAGTTCAGCAGGCCAGAGGGGTGTCTGAGGTTAGGATACCAACAGTTCAGCAGGCCAGACGTGTGTCTGAGGTTAGGATACCAACAGGCCAGAGGGGTGTCTGAAGTTAGGATACCGACAGTTCAGCAGGCCAGAGGGGTGTCTGAGGTAAAAAATATATATATGTTTGTCATGTTATGTTCAGAAATCCACCGGAAAGAGCGGTCACGACAACGCAGACAAACATTCCAAATTATATCCATAATATCGACAGAAACATGGAAAACGTTTTTTTTATAATCAATCCTCAAGGTGTTTTTCAAATATCTATTAGATAATATATCAACCGGGACATTTGGCTTTTCACTAGGACCGGGAGGAAAAATGGCTACCTCTCTGTTTAGCGCAAAAATCACACTGATTGACAACAAAACCACTTACGCAATGTGGACGTTTACGCTCATTCTTCAAAATAAAGGCCTGAAACTACATCTAAAGGCTGTAGACACCTTAGGGAAGCCACAGAAAAAGGAATCTGGTTGATGTCCCTTTCAATGGGCAATAGGAATGCATAGAAAGACAGGGGTTTCAAAATAAGGGTCACTTCCTGATTGGATTTTTCTCAGGATTTCGCCTGCAATATCAGTTCTGTTATACTCACAGACAATATTTTTACAGTTTTGGAAACTTTAGAGTGTTTTCTATCCTAAGCTGTTTATTACATGCATATTATAGCATCTGGTCCTGAGAAATAGGCAGTTTACTTTGGGAACGTTATTTTTCCAATAATAAAAATTGTGCCCCCTAGCTATAAGAGGTTTTAAGAACAATTTATTATTTACAATGACGGCCTACTGGAGAACAGTTGGTTAACTGCCTTGTTCAGGGGCAGAACGACAGATTTGACCTTGTCAGCTCAGGGATTCGAAGTTAAGATAGTTAATGATCTAGAAGAGTCCAACACACACAAGCACACACTCAAATAAACACTAAGACACACACATGCACACATACACAGACTTAAACTAACAATGGATGCTCATCATGACATGATCACGTAAGAGTTGGAGTGGATTTATGTGACATGACAAGCTGATGTTTTTCACAGACAGAGCGAGGGATGGAGATAGAAGGAGAGAGAAATGGAGAGGCAGAGTAGATAGATAGAGGTGGAGAGACAGAAAGGAGAGAGATGGAGGGGGTGGCAGGTAGCCTAGGTTAGCCAAGTGGTTAGAGCATTGGGCCAATAACCGAAAGGTTGCTGGGCCAATAACCTAAAGGTTGCTAGATCAAATCCCCGAGCTGACAAGGTAAAAATCTGTTGTTCTGCCCCTGAACAAGGCAGTTAACCCACTGTTCCTAGGCTGTCATTGTAAATAAGAATTTGTTCTTTAAATGACTTGTCTAGTTAAAAAAAAAAAAAATGGAGCGAGACAGAGAAGAGATGATGAAGAGAGAGACAGAGGTCTGTGCATAGTCAATAGGATCTCTTTTAATCCTCATTTGGAGTAATCTTCCAAGACTCCTTAAACATTAAAATACAATTTATAATTGATCACATTTTCACATTTTCACATATAACACATTGTTACAAACAGACATAAAACATACTGACCAGATAAATACTGTAACAGTCTAA
Source organism: Oncorhynchus mykiss (assembly GCF_013265735.2). Lineage (NCBI taxonomy): Eukaryota > Metazoa > Chordata > Actinopteri > Salmoniformes > Salmonidae > Oncorhynchus > Oncorhynchus mykiss. The sequence goes on from NC_048572.1 coordinate 1,003,353, forward strand.
AAAGATCGATTTATTCCTTCATCATAGTCCCACAAAACCTTCCAATTTATTATATTCAAATGTTCCTAAAGTATTGTTTCAACTTACACTACTGTTCAAACGTTTGGGGTCAATTAGAAATGTCCTTGTTTTTGAAAGAAAAGCAAAAATGTTTGTCCATTAAAATAACATCAAATTGATCAGAAATACAGTGTAGACATTGTTAATTTTGTAAATGACTATTGTAGCTGGAAACAGCTGATTTTATATGGAATATCTGCATACCTACCATCACTCCTGTGTTCTTGTTAGCTAATCCAAGTTTATAATTTCTAATTGATCATTAGAAAACTCTTTTGCAATTATTTTAGCACAGCTGAAAACTGTTGTCCTGATTTAAAGAAGCAATAAAACGGGCCTTTAGACTAGTTGAGTATCTGGAGCATCCCAGAGTTTTGTTATTGTTGTCCTGTCAACCTTCACACTAGATGGGTATAATGAGATAGATGTACCAAGTAAGCCCTTAAGTGTATTCCATACCTTTTTATAATCATTAAAATCATTTTTGTAAAATACATTTATTTTTTCTCATGATTTAATTTAACGGCATAATTACGTAGTGTTCTATAATTCTCTTCAATAATTTCTAGTTTAGATTTGGCTTCTAAGACTTTTGCTATATTTCTTTGAGAAAAAGCCTCACCCAGTTCATCATCAATCCATGGAGATGGACGAGCCCCAACAGTACTTTTTCTTACTGATGCATGATGGTCCATTACCTCAGTGAGCAAATCAATAAAACATTCTGTAGCGTGATTTAAATCAACCTCTAGATAAATCAGCTCCCAGGGTGCAGAAGCCAAATCATTTTGAAATAGCTCATGAATAAATGTTAAAAAATGTATCTTAACCACAATCCTTGGGGGTTTCTTTGGAACCTTGGTGTTCATGGTTATGGTCACAATATTATGTTCTGTCCAGCCCACTGGCATTAATCTGGCTTTTAAGCATTTCAATGGTATATTACAGAAAATCAGATCAATGCACGTGTCTGAACAGTGACCTAACTTAGTTGATGATCTAGCAGAGAGGTTAACAAATTAACCATTAGTTTTCAAACCAGCATATCTCATTAATTTACTATTATGATCCCTACAATTTATATTAAAATCATCCAAGATAATTACATCTCTGTTACGAACTGTGGCCTGGTCAAACCCAGTACATAATTCATCCAGATAGGAGGTCTATACAAATCCGACCAATATGGCTGCCTGGTGAGGTAGATGTACGTGAGCCCATAGTGCCTCAATTTGACCTACATTAAGGTCATCCCCCCTCTTAAAAGGTATGATTCTGAATGCACAGTGCAACACCGCCACCATTCCTGTTCCTGTTCTCAGTAGGCTGTATTCATGATTCATGATTCGTGTCCCAGTCCTACAATCTAAGCTAGATGCCCTCAATCTCACACAAATCATAGAGGAACCCACCAGGTACAACCCTAAATCTGTTAACATGGGCACCCTCATAGACATTGTCCTGACCAACTTGCCCTCCAAATACACCTCCGCTGTTTTCAATCAGGATCTCAGCGATCACTACCTCATTGCCTGTATCCACTATAGGTCCGCGGTCAAACAACCACCCCTCATCACTGTCAAACGCTCCCTAAAACACTTCTGCGAGCAGGCCTTTCTAATTGACCTGGACCGACCGGGTATCCTGGAAGGATATTGACCTCATCCCGTCAGTCGAGGATGCCTGGTCATTCTTTAAAAGTAATTTCCTCACCATCTTAGATAAGCATGCCCCGTTCAAAAAATGCAGAACTAAGAACAGATATAGCCCTTGGTTCACTCCAGACCTGACTGCCCTTGACCAGCACAAAAACATCCTGTGGCGGACTGCAATAGTATCGAATAGTCCCCGCGATATGCAACTGTTCAAGGAAGTCAGGAACCTGTACACGCAGTCAGGGCAAAGGCCAGCTTTTTCAAGCAGAAATTTGCATCCTGTAGCTCTAACTCCAAAAAATTCTGGGACACTGTAAAGTCCATGGAGAACAAGAGCACCTCCTCCCACATGCCCACTGCACTGAGGCTAGGTAACATGGTCACCACTGATAAATCCATGATAATCGAAAATTTCAATAAGCCTTTCTCAACGGCTGGCAATGCCTTCCTCCTAGCTACTCCAACCCTGGCCAACAGCTCCCCCCCCCCCCCCCCCCCCCCCGCAGCTACTCGCCCAAGCCTCCCCAGCTTCTCCGTCACCCATATCCAGACAGCAGATGTTCTGAAAGAGTTGCAAAACCTGGACCAGTACAAATCAGCAAGGCTGGACCCTCTCTTTCTAAAACTATCCACCGCCATTGTTGCAACCCCTATTACCAGCCTGTTCAAACTCTCTTTCGTATCGTCCGAAATCCCTAAAGATTGGAAAGCTGCCGAGGTCATCCCGCCCTTCAAAAGGGGGTAACACCCTAGACCCAAACTGTTACAGACCTATATCCATCCTGCCCTGCCTTTCTAAAGTCTTTGAAAGCCAAGTTAATAAACAGATCACTGACCATTTAGAATCCCACTGTACCTTCTCCGCTGTGCAATCCGGTTTCCGAGTCGGTCACGGGTGCACCTCAGCCAATCTCAAGGTACTAAACGATATCATAACCGCCATCGATAAAAGACAGTACTGTGCAGCCGTCTTCATCAACCTGGCCAAGGCTTTCAACTCTGTTAATCACCGTATTCTTATCGGCAGACTCAATAGCCTTGGTTTTTCTGATGACTGCCTCGCCTGGTTCACCAACTACTTTGCAGACAGAGTTCAGTGTGTCAAATCGGAGGGCATGTTGTCCGGACCTCTGGCGGTCTCTATGGGGGTACTGCAGGGTTCAATTCTCGGGCTGACTATTTTCTCTGTATATATCAATGATGTCGCTCTTGCTGCGGGTGATTCCCTGATCCACCTCTACGCAGACGACACCATTCTGTATACTTCTGGCCCTTCCTTGGACACTGTGCTAACTAACCTCCAAAATGAGCTTCAATGCAATACAACACTCCTTCCGTGGCCTCCAACTGCTCTTAAACGCTAGTAAAACCAAATGCATGTTTTCAACCGTTCGCCCGCACCCGCCTGGCCGACTAACATCACCACCCTGGATGGTTCCACTCTGGATGGTTCCAACCTAGAATATGTGGACAACTATAAATACCTAGCTGTCTGGCTAGACTGTACACTCTCCTTCCAGACTCATATTAAACATCTCCAATCCAAAATCAAATCTAGAATTGGCTTTCCATTTCGCAAACAAAGCCTCGTTCACTCATGCCGCCAAACTTACCCTAGTAAAACTGACTATCCTACCGATCCTCTACTTCGGCGGTGTCATCTACAAAATACAGTGCCTTACGAAAGTATTCGGACCCCTTGAACTTTGCGACCTTTTGCCACATTTCAGGCTTCAAACATAAAGATATAAAACTGTATTTTTTTGTGAAGAATCAACAACAAGTGGGACACAATCATGAAGTGGAACGACATTTATTGGATATTTCAAACTTTTTTAACAAATCAAAAACTGAAAAATTGGGCATGCAAAATTATTCAGCCCCTTTACTTTCAGTGCAGCAAACTCTCTCCAGAAGTTCAGTGAGGATCTCTCAATGATCCAATGTTGACCTAAATGACTAATGATGATAAATACAATCCACCTGTGTGTAATCAAGTCTCCGTATAAATGCACCTGCACCTGCACCTGCGCAGAGAGCATCATGAAGAACAAGGAACACACCAGGCAGGTCCGAGATACTGTTGTGAAGAAGTTTAATAAAGCCGGATTTGGATACAAAAAGATTTCCCAAGCTTTAAACATCCCAAGGAGCACTGTGCAAGCAATAATATTGAAATGGAAGGAGTATCAGACAACTGCAAATCTACCAAGACCTGGCCGTCCCTCTAAACTTTCAGCTCATACAAGGAGAAGACTGATCAGAGATGCAGCCAAGAGGCCCATGATCACTCTGGATGAACTGCAGAGATCTACAGCTGAGGTGGGAGACTCTGTCCATAGGACAACAATCAGTCGTATATTGCACAAATCTGGCCTTTATGGAAGAGTGACAAGAAGAAAGCCATTTCTTAAAGATATCCATAAAAAGTGTTGTTTAAAGTTTGCCACAAGCCACCTGGGAGACACACCAAACATGTGGAAGAAGGTGCTCTGGTCAGATGAAACCAAAATTGAACTTTTTGGCAACAATGCAAAACGTTATGTTTGGCGTAAAATCAACACAGCTGAACACACCATCCCCACTGTCAAACATGGTGGTGGCAGCATCATGGTTTGGGCCTGCTTTTCTTCAGCAGGGACAGGGAAGATGGTTAAAATTGATGGGAAGATGGATGGAGCCAACTACAGGACCATTCTGGAAGAAAACCTGATGGAGTCTGCAAAAGACCTGAGACTGGGACGGAGATTTGTCTTCCAACAAGACAATGATCCAAAACGTAAAGCAAAATCTACAATGGAATGGTTAAAAAATAAACATATCCAGGTGTTAGAATGGCCAAGTCAAAGTCCAGACCTGAATCCAATCGAGAATCTGTGGAAAGAACTGAAAACTGCTGTTCACAAATGCTCTCCATCCAACCTCACTGAGCTCGAGCTGTTTTGCAAGGAGGAATGGGAAAAAATGTCAGTCTCTCGATGTGCAAAAAATCTTTATGTTTGAATCCTGAAATGTGTCTTGAAAAGTTCAAGGGGGCCGAATACTTTCGCAAGGCACTGTAGCTTCCAACACCACTCGGCAAACTGGATGCAGTCTATCACAGTGCCATCCGTTTTGTTACCACATTTTCTTATACCACCCACCACTGCAACCTGTATGCTCTAGTCGGCTGGCCCTCGCTCCATATTCATTGCCAGACCCACTGGCTCCAGGTCATCTATGCTAGGTGAAGCTCCGCCTTATCTCAGTTCACTGATCACGATAACAACACCCATCCATAGCACACGTTCCAGCAGGTATATCTCACTGATCATCTCCAAAGCCAACACCCCCATTTGGCCACCTTTCCTTCCAGTTCTCTGCTGCCAGTGACTGGAACGAATTGCAAAAATAGCTGAAGTTGGAGACTTTTATTTCCCTCACCAACTTTAAACATCAACTCTCTGAGCAGCTAACCGATCACTGCAGCTGTACATAGTCCATCTGTAAATGGCCCACCCAATCTACCTACCTCATCCCCATACTGTTTTTATTTTATTTACTTTTCTGCTCTTTTGCACACCAGTATCTCTACATCATCATATGCTCATTTATCACTCCAGTGTTAATCTGTTAAATTGTAACTATTCGCTCCTATGGTCTATTTATTGCCTACCTCCTCATGCCTTTTGCACACACTGTATATAGACTTTCCTTTCTCTACTGTGCCATTGACTTGTTTGTGTTATTGGCTTGTTTGTTGACTCCATGTGTAACTCTGTGTTGTTTGTGTCGCACTGCTTTGCTTTATCTTGGCCAGGTCGCAGTTGTAAATGAGAACTTGTTCTCAACTAGCCTACCTGGCTAAATAAAGGTGTTCTCAACTAGCCTACCTGGTTAAATAAAGGTGAAAAAATAAATTAAAATTAAAATTAAAAATCTCAGTAGACTATATCTATGATTCCTGTCCTCAGTAGACTATATCCATGATTCCTGTCTCTTCTCAGTAGACTTTATCCATGATTCCTGTCTCTTCTCAGTAGACTATATCCATGATTCCTGTCTCTTCTCAGTAGACTATCTCCATGATTCCTGTCTCTTCTCAGTAGACTATATCTATGATTCCTGTCTCTTCTCAGTAGACTATATCCATGATTGATGTCTCTTCTCAGTAGACTATCTCCATGATTCCTGTCTCTTCTCAGTAGACTATATCCATGATTCCTGTCTCTTCTCAGTAGACTATATCCATGATTCCTGTCTCTTCTCAGTAGACTTTATCCATGATTCCTGTCTCTTCTCAGTAGACTATATCTATGATTCCTGTCTCTTCTCAGTAGACTATATCCATGATTCCTGTCTCTTCTCAGTAGACTATATCCATGATTCCTGTCTCTTCTCAGTAGACTATCTCCATGATTGATGTCTCTTCTCAGTAGACTATATCTATGATTCCTGTCCCTTCTCAGTAGACTATATCCATGATTCCTGTCTCTTCTCAGTAGACTATATCCATGATTCCTGTCTCTTCTCAGTAGACTATATCCATGATTCCTGTCTCTTCTCAGTAGACTATCTCCATGATTCCTGTCTCTTCTCAGTAGACTATATCCATGATTCCTGTCTCTTCTCAGTAGACTTTATCCATGATTCCTGTCTCTTCTCAGTAGACTATATCCATGATTCCTGTCTCTTCTCAGTAGACTATCTCCATGATTCCTGTCCCTTCTCAGTAGACTATATCCATGATTCCTGTCTCTTCTCAGTAGACTTTATCCATGATTCCTGTCTCTTCTCAGTAGACTATATCTATGATTCCTGTCCCTTCTTAGTAGACTATATCCATGATTCCTGTCCTCAATAGACTCCATCCATGATTCCTGTCCCTTCTCATTAGACTATATCCATGAATGTTAATTTGCTCATCACTAACAGATGCAACCAAATGCGCTTTTGTTAAAGGTAAATTATGAATATTATTTATGCTGAACAAGTTAAAAACAAGTATTTTTTTTAGGAAGGCTACAGGATACAGTTTTTTTCTCCTTTCATTGATCTCCGTGGGGAAGTGATCTTCATTTGTGATCTTCATTTGTTTCATAGATCTCTGCCCTTGCTTTTCTCCATTCCCTTTAACTTAAAATGTTCAAAACATGTAATAACAGCCCCATGGCCTGTTCCCAGAGACCCATTCTATGTACTCTGGAGAAAGGGACATTATGTCCGACATCAGTGGCCAGTATCAGTTGAGTTGACATGAAGTCTCGGACAGTGTCCTCAGAGCCTCTGCTGTTGTCATTCTCCGTGATCCCTGAAAACAATAGATTGTCTCGCATTGATCGACACCGTACATCAAGCGAGGTTTCTTTAAGTAGTTTGTTCTCCCTTTGCACCACCTCCACCTTGCTATGAATAGAGTCTACAGAACCTTTCAGTGCCGTGTTCTCTTTCCTCAGATCATCCATCTGACATTGGCTCAATTCTAGACTGGCACATAATAATAGCATAATGCATTGATGATCTCTTGTAATATATCCAAGATATCAAGCCTTTCAGTGATGGATTTTAACAAGTCAACATCCATATTAGTAAACCTCTCCCCACTCTCCACCCACGCCCTCTTGCTTGGGGATGGTTTGGTGTCGTCAGTGATACCGCTTGGCCAACTTGGCTTTGGTTTGTTTTGTTGATTGTGTTTGTTGTCCTTAACAGTGCTTTAATCCTCCGAAACCAGCGACATGTTTCTTTGAGCCAGTAAGTATCTCTCGTCAATGAATCGTTCAAGCTCTTCAATGGATTCTGAATCATCCAGAGTGTTTGCAGGCAGATTAAAACAAAAATAACTAAACAATGGGTGTATATTTCTGGACCTGTTGGTAGATACATCCACTAAAAATGTAAAAATAAAAAAATTTAACGATTGTGTACTCACTCGTGAATGTTATATTGAAATAGTTCCTGCAAACAATTAACAGAGGGAGAGAAGTTTGAAAATGAATCCACATGTGAATCCCAGTAGGCTTCGGGGAGGCTCCTACTGTAAGGTAGACCTACAGCTCATCCCTTGGCAGTAGTGCTGTAGATTACTTTATCACTGGCCTCAAACATGAGTCACTCAAGAGCGTTCACATTCAGCCCACTGAAACCCCTATCCGATCACAGCAAAATCACAGTTTACTTGAAGAGAGCAATAATCAAAGCCAAATGAACTGAATAATGTTAAGAAATGCTGTAGATGGAAGGAAAATAATGTAGACACCTACCTAAATACAATTAGGCAACAACTAATTCAATTATTTTAAACAACTTCCTGGACAAAATGTTTTACTGCAATAGTGAAGGTGTAAACTAACCAGTATATTTGACCTTTCAGCTTCCGTATCAAATCTAAAAATGTCAAGCAGACAACCTAAGAAAATGAACAACAATGACAAATGGTTTGATGAAGAAAAAAACTTTAAAAATTAATTGAGAAACCTATCCAACCAAAAACATTGAAACCCAGAAAACCTGAGCCTATGACTTCACTATGGTGAATCACTAAAACAATACAGAAATAATCTAGGTGAAAAGAAGGAACAGCACGTCAGAAATCAGCTGATTGAATAATCATTATAATCTAACCACTTCTGGGAAAATTGGAAGACACTAAATGAACAACAACATGAAGAGTTAGCTTTTCAAAATGGAGATGTATGGATTTACCACTTCTTCAATCTGGTTGGCTCTATAACAAAGAACAAACTGCAAAAACACATACATGACCAAATACAATTTTTAGAATCAACTGTTAAAGACTAAACACAGCAACAAAGAAACGTCACTGTCAACTGCATTTATTTTCAGCAAACTTAACATGTGTAAATATTTGTATGAACATAACAACATTCAACAACTGAGACATAAACTGAACAAGTTCCACAGACATGTGACTAACAGAAATGGAATAATGTGTCCCTGAACAAAGGGGGGGTCAAAATCAAAAGTAACAGTCAGTATCTGGTGTGGCCACCAGCTGCATTAAGTAGTGCAGTGCATCTCCTTCTCATGGACTGAACTAGATTTGCCAGTCAGGCCGTGAGTTGGGGTGGGCAGTTTATGTTGGTTTTTGTGTTCGGCCTAGTATGGTTCTCAATCAGAGGCAGGTGTCGTTAGTTGTCTCTGATTGGGAATCACACTTAGGTAGCCTGGGTTTCACTCTTGGTTGGTGGGTGTTTGTTTCTGTGTGAGTATTTGGGCCACACGGTACTGTTTCGGCTTTGTATATTCACGTCATCGTTTATTGTTTTGATTCAGTGTTCAGTGCTTTCTTTTATTAAAATCATCATGAGCTTTGGTCCGTGGGCTACGGGGAGCATTCAACCAGGTAAGGTTGGGCAGGCTCGGTGCTCAAGAGCTCCTGTGCGCCTGCATGGTCCGGTCTATCCGGTGCCACCTCCACGCACCAGCCCTCCGGTGGCAGACCCCCACACCAGGCTGTCTCTCCGTCTTCTCCCTACAGGTGCTCCCGCCTGTCCAGCGCTGCCAGAGCCTTCCTCCTGCCCAGCGCTGTCAGAGTCTCCCGTCTGTCCTGAGCCGCCAGAGTCTCCCGTCTGTCCTGAGCAGCCAGAGTCTCCCGTCTGTCCTGAGCCGCCAGAGTCTCCGGTCTGTCCTGAGCACTGTCACGTTCTGACCTTAGTTCTGTTATTTTATTCTTTGTTTTAGTATGGTCAGGGCGTGAGTTGGGGTGGGCAGTCTGTTTTCATTTTCAATGCTTTCTTTTATTAAAATCATCATGAACACTTACAACGCTGCGCTTTGGTCCGATCCTTACTCCTCTTCAGACGAAGAGGACGAAGAATGCCGTTACACAAGCCAGTGAATTATATGAATGAGTCACCAGACGTGGCGGGCCTGTCACAGCTCCTGGTATATGTCTGTTACAGCTGGATGAGTCAACAGACGTGGCGGGCCTGGCACAGCTCCTGGTATATGTCTGTTACAGCTGGATGTGTCAACAGACGTGGCGGGCCTGGCACAGCTCCTGGTATATGTCTGTTACAGCTGGATGTGTCAACATACGTGGAGGGCCTGGCACAGCTCCTGGTATATGTCTGTTACAGCTGGATGAGTCAACAGACGTGGCGGGCCTGGCACAGCTCCTGGTATATATCTGTTACAGCTGAATGAGTCAACAGACGTGGAGGGCCTGGCACAGCTCCTGGTATATGTCTGTTACAGCTGGATGAGTCAACAGGCCTGGCACAGCTCCTGGTACATGTCCGTTACGTTTATGGGGGTTCAATTAAGGAAGACATCCTCTTCTGCAAACCACTGAAAACCAGGACAACATGAGAGGATATGAGAGAGGAAGACTCACGTCTTCTGGAAACCAGGAGAGGATATTTTTAAAGTATTGGACAGCTTTGTGACATCAAATGGACTTTGGTGGTCAAGATGTGTTGTTATCTGTACTGATGGATGTGTTGGTGTCTGTACTGATGGATGTGTTGGTATCTGTAGTGATGGATGTGTTGGTGTCTGTACTGATGGATGTGTTGGTATCTGTACTGATGGATGTGTTGGTGTCTGTACTGATGGATGTGTTGGTGTCTGTACTGATGGATGTGTTGGTATCTGTACTGATGGATGTGTTGGTATCTGTACTGATGGATGTGTTGGTATCTGTACTGATGGATGTGTTGGTATCTGTACTGATGGATGTGTTGGTGTCTGTACTGATGGATGTGTTGGTATCTGTACTGATGGATGTGTTGGTATCTGTACTGATGGATGTGTTGGTGTCTGTACTGATGGATGTGTTGGTGTCTGTACTGATGGATGTGTTGGTATCTGTACTGATGGATGATCTGTACTGATGGATGTGTTGGTATCTGTACTGATGGATGTGTTGGTATCTGTACTGATGGATGTGTTGGTGTCTGTACTGATGGTGCAAAAGCCATGACAGGGAGACATAGTGGAGTGGTAACGCACGTGCAAGCAGTTGCTCCCAACACAACGTGGGTACACTGCAGCATCCACCGAGAGGCTCTTGCTGCCAAGGGAATGCCTGACAGCTTGAAAGACGTTCTGGACACCACTGTGAAAATGCCGAGAGGCTCTTGGGTACACTGCAGCAACCACCGAGAGGCTCTTGGGTACACTACAGCATCCACCGAGAGGCTCTTGGGTACACTGCAGCATCCACCGAGAGGCTCTTGGGTACACCGCAGCATCCACAGAGAGGCTCTTGGGTACACTGCAGCATCCACAGAGAGGCTCTTGGGTACACTACAGCATCCACAGAGAGGCTCTTGGGTACACTGCAGCATCCACAGAGAGGCTCTTGGGTACACTGCAGCATCCACAGAGAGGCTCTTGGGTACACTGCAGCATCCACAGAGAGGCTCTTGGGTACACTGCAGCATCCACAGAGAGGCTCTTGGGTACACTGCAGCATCCACAGAGAGGCTCTTGGGTACACTGCAGCATCCACAGAGAGGCTCTTGGGTACACTACAGCATCCACCGAGAGGTTCTTGGGTACACTGCAGCATCCACAGAGAGGCTCTTGGGTACACTACAGCATCCACCGAGAGGTTCTTGGGTACACTGCAGCATCCACCGAGAGGCTTTTGGGTACACTGCAGCATCCACCGAGAGGCTCTTGCTGCCAAAGGAAGGCCTGACAGCTTGAAAGACGTTTTGCACACTACAGTGAAAATGGTTAACTTTGCTAAAGCAAGGCCGCTGAACTATCGTGTAATTCTGCATTATGCAATAGTTATGCAATAATATAGGCAGCTCTTGGGTAAGCAAGTAAAGCTTTTATAACATACAGAAGTGGGGCAAAGTATTGATATGTTTTTTTGAATTGAGAGTTTTCTTTGCTGACAATAATTTTCACTCATCTGACCGCTTGCGTGATGACAAGTTTCTCACACACTGGCCTATCTGGGTGATGTTTTTCTCGCCTGAATGATCTGAATCTAGGATTACAGGGACTCTCCATAACTCTCAGACAAAATTGAGGCTGTGATTAAGAAGTTGGAGCTCTTTTCTGCATTAACAAGGACAACACACAGGTCTTTCCATCATTGTATGATTTTTTTGTGTGCAAACGAACCCAAGCTTACGGACAATGTCAAATGTGATCTAGTGAAGCACCTGAGTGAATTGGGTGCGCAATTACGCAGGTACTTTCCCCAAAACGGACGACACAAACAACTGGATTCGTTATCCCTTTCATGCCCTGCCTCCAGTCCACTTACCGATATCTGAACAAGAGAGCCTCACCGAAATTGCAACAAGCGCTTCTGTGAAAATTGATTTTAATCAGACACTGATGCCCTTTGCAACCACGTACGTGAGTGTGGATTCTCGGCGCTCACGAGCATGAAACCTAATGCAACAGACTGTGTTTGGAAAAATATTTAAGACGGACTCTCTCCAATACAACCCAACATTGCAGAGTTATGTGCATCCTTTCAAGCACACCCTTCTCATTAACCTGTGGTGAGTTATTCACAATGTTTCGATCAACAAATAAGGTTTTCTATGTAAGATGGCTAAATAAAGAGCAAAATTGTTTATTAATATTATATTATTATTTGTGCCCTGATCCTATAAGAGATCTTTATCACTTCCCACGAGCCGGATTGTGACAACTCACACTCGTTCTTATATTTAATAAATGTATCGTATAGTGTGTGGCGCTGACCCTGGTGCTAGAGGGGGTACAGCTGACCCTGGTGCTAGAGGGGGTACAGCTGACCCTGGTGCTAGAGGGGGTACAGCTGGAGGTTGAATGTTTGAAGGGGTACGGGACATAAACAGTTTGGGAACCACCTCACCTAGAACACACTGAATATGTTGTGATGTTTTAAACATTTTTGAACTTAATTTTGACCCCAGGACAATAAATGCAAATACATATGTCATTGTATGTCATTGAGTCTACAGTATTGTATGCTGTAGCGTTAAGATTTCCCTTCACTGGAACTAAGAGGCCCAAACCAAGACAAACAGCCCCAGACCATTATTCCTCATCCACCAAACTTTACAGTTGGCACTATGCATTCGGCCAGGTTGCGTTATCCCGAGATTTGCCAAACCCAGATATGTCCGTCAGACTGCCTGATGGTAAAGGGGTGATTCATCAGTCCATAGAACGCGTTTCCACTGCTCTAGAATCCAATGGTGGTTAGCTTTACACCACGCCAGCAGACGCTTGGCATTGCGCATGGTGATCTTAGGCTTGTGTGCGCCTGCTCGGCCATGGAAACCCATTTCATGAAGCTCCCGACAAACAGTTATTGTGCTGATGTTGCTTCCAGAGGCAGTTTGGAACTTGGTAGTAAGTGCAACCGAGGACAGACTATTTTTGCTACGTGCTTCAGCACTCAGTGATCCTGTTCTGTGTGGCGTATGACTTCGCAACTGAGCCTACCGCTGAGTCATTGTTGCTCCTAGATGTTTCCACTTCACAATAACAGCACTTACAGTTGACCAAGGCAGCTCTAGCAGGGCAGAAATTTGACTGAATACAACTGACTTGTTGTAAAGGTGGCATCCTATGACGGTGCCACATTGAAAGTCACTGAGCTCTTCAATAAGGCCATTCTACTGCCAATGTTTGTCTATGGAGATTGCATGGCGATGTGCTTGATTTTATAGACCTTTCAGCAATGGGTTGAAATAGAATCATCTGATTTGTCCACTTTTGTATATATCGTGTATGTTTCCTATGCCAATAAAGCACTTTCCATTGAATTGATTTGAATTGGGGAAACAGAGAGGAGAGATAGAGAAGAGATGGAGACAAAGAGAGGTCTGTACATAGGGAGACCTTGTGCGAAGTAGAGACAGAACATCTTGTCTCTGGGAACATCTTTTCTCTGGGAACATCTTGACACACACCCGCAGCTTGACATGACCACAACACACACTGTCGGATGTCATTAATATTAAACAGTCATAACCAACATTAATATTTTAATATTAAACCCATTTGTGTTGCGACGACACAGACCTCTTCTCCCAATGCTGCTCTCTCCTCGTACATTCACAGGGACAGCATGAATATGCAGAGTGTGGGAGGAGGAGGGGGGGAGGGAGGTGTGGGTGAGGAGGGGGGTGAGGGAGGGGTGGGTGAGGAGGGGATGTGAGTGCACTTTGCGTGACTTATCTGAGGACCGGCACTCACACGTGTTTCGAGTAAAGAAATATGGCCATGTGAATTAGTAAAAAACACTTCTAAAGACTTAGATCCTTAGTCCCAGCTGTGCGTGTAATTTGGTAACTATCACAAAAAGAGTCATCAGTCATCATCCTCTCAACTCTAATGCCGTTGAACCTCTTTCCTGTAGCCCTCTCTACTCCCGTTCTTCTCCCCTCCTCTCCTCCTCCCGCTATCCCCTGCTCCTCTCCTCTCCTCTCCTCTCCTCTCCTCTCCTCTCCTCTCCTCTCCTCTCCTCTCCTCTAGGACAGTGATAGTATTCTCTCCTCTCCTCTCCTCTCCTCTCCTCTCCTCTCCTCTCCTCTCCTCTCCTCTCCTCTCCTCTCCTCTCCTCTCCTCTCCTCTCCTCTCCTCTCCTCTCCTCTCCTCTAGGACAGTGATAGTATTCTCTCCTCTCCTCTCCTCTCCTCTCCTCTCCTCTCCTCTCCTCTCCTCTCCTCTCCTCTCCTCTCCTCTCCTCTCCTCTCCTCTCCTCTCCTCTCCTCTTCTCTAGGACAGTGATAGTATTCTCTCCTCTCCTCTCCTCTCCTCTCCTCTCCTCTCCTCTCCTCTCCTCTCCTCTCCTCTCCTCTCCTCTCCTCCTCCCGCTCTCCCCGCCTCTCCTCTCCTCTTCCCGCTCTCCCCTGCTCCTCTCCTCTCCTCTCCTCTCCTCTCCTCTCCTCTCCTCTCCTCTCCTCTCCTCTCCTCTCCTCTCCTCTCCTCTCCAGTGATAGTATTCTGTCCTCAGAGTCAATCAGGAGGAGGGGCAGAGCCCAGCAATATAAATAGTGTTGACGTCATGGCAACGATCCCTGACCTGTACCCAGGGCTCTAAATAAAAATACAACATTGTTGATAACACTGGTACACCCAACTTCAAAAAGTTAGGAGCAACAAAAATATATATAAAATATATATGTTTATAATACAGCCTATATTTATTTATTTTACCTTTATTTAACTAGGCAAGTCAGTTAAGAACAAATTCTTATTTTCAATGACGGCCGGGGATTTGAACTTGAAACCTTCCGGGTACTAGTCCAACACTATAATCACTAGGCTACCCAGGCTACCCTATATTGGTTCTATGTGAATTACAGCTACATTTGAAGCACATGTTGAGTCCTATAAACTAATACTTAACACTGTAAAGACACTAGTTTATTATAAAATATAAAGTGTTTATATGAGCACCTGACATGAAAATGAGTCATTTGTGGAACATTAAGTTTCTACGTTGAGTAAAAGAGCTATTTCATTTATTTTCCAATTGAGATGCATTACATTTTAAAATACACTGTCTCTTCAAAATACACTGTCTCTTTAAAATACACTGTCTCTTTAAAATACACTGTCTCTTTAAAATACACTGTCTCTTTAAAATACACTGTCTCTTTAAAATACACTGTCTCTTTAAAATACACTGTCTCTTTAAAATACACTGTCTCTTTAAAATACACTGTCTCTTTAAAATACACTGTCTCTTTAAAATACACTGTCTCTTTAAAATACACTGTCTCTTTAAAAACATCAGGTTGGTGACGATGACATGCGTTCATTGCTATGATCAAAGACAGTACAGTATGTCTGGTTTAGAAACTCTGTGATCAGACAGTACAGTATGTCTGGTTTAGAAACTCTGTCCTGTGGTCATTGATCTGCTGAAGAAACTATGTATTTCCCTTTCTGTCTGTGCCCCCAAGTGATTAGATATACTGGTAAAGTCGCCTCGTTGATAGCTAGCCAGCCAATGAGGTAACAGGACTTAACAAAGTGTAAAACAGTCTGGTTTGGGTCTGAGTTTGCCCGCTTCAAGGGCAAACTGTAACACATTGTCCTATATGCGGAGAGGATCATTGAGTGCCACCTGTCCTCCATTGCCGACCTCTCCCACCCCGGTCACCCCTTCACCTCTGGCAGGTCACTCAGGACCAACTACTCGCGTCGCCTCAACAGTTTCTTCCCCTGGGCTGTGGCCCTCACCAACTGGCCATCTGGCCAATAGAGACTAAAGGACTATCTATCAAGCCATCTCTGAACTGAACTCTTAAATAACTGCACTATACTGCATTCCACTCATTCCATCTCTCTGCATTTAGATATATGCATATTGATACTGTACATTTGTACATCCACTATATCCACTATATCAGCCGTATACCCACTGTACATTTGTATAGACAGTACCAGTCAAAAGTATGGACACACCTACTAATCATTCCATGTTTTTTTTTTTTTTGTATTTTCTACATTGTAGAATAATAATAGTGAAGACATCAAAACTATGAAAATAACACACATGGAATCAGGTAGTAATCAGAAAACTGTTAAACAAATCGGAATATATTTTACATTTGAGATTCTTCAAAGTAGCCACCCTTCGCCACAGCTTTGCACATTCTTGGATTTCTCTCAACCAGCTTCATGAGGTATTCACCTGGAATGCATTTATATTAACAGGTGCGCCTTGTTCAACGTTAATTTGTGGAATTTCTTTCCTTTGTAATAAATGCATTTCAGCCAATCAGTTGTGTTGTGACAAGGTAGGGGTCGTACACAGAAGCCCTATTTGGTGAAAGATCGAGTCCATATTATGGCATTAACAGCTCAAATATGCAAAGAGAAACAACAGTCCATCACTACTCTAAGACATGAAGGTCAGTCAAACCAGAGAATGTCAAGAACTTTGAAAGTTTCTTCAAGTGCAGTCGCAAAAATGATGATGCGATATGATAAAACTGGCTCTCATGAGGACCGACATAGGAAAGGAAGACCCAGAGTTACCTCTGCTGCAGAGGATAAGTACATTAGAGTTACCAGCCTCAGAAATTGCAGCTCAAATAACTGCTTCACAGAGTTCAGGTAACAGAAACATCTCAACATCAACTTTTCAGAGGAGACAATATGAATCAGGCCTTCATGGTCAAATTGCTGCAAAGAAAACACTAATAAGAAGAAGAGACTTGCTTGGGCCAAGAAACACGAGCAATGGACATTAGACCGGTGGACATCTGTCCTTTGTTCTGATGGGTCTAAATTTGAGATTTTTAGTTCCACCACCGTGTCTTTGTGAGACGTAGAGTAGGTGAACAGATGAGCTCTGCATTTGTGTTTCCCACTGTGAAGCATGGAGGAGGAGGTGTGGCCTCCAACTGCTCTTAAATACTAGTAAAACTAAATGCACGGGTCACGGGTGCACCTCAGCCATGCTCAAGGTACTAAACGATATCATAACCACCATCGATAAAAGACAGTACTGTGCATTCATCTTCATTGACCTGGCCAAGGCTTTCGACTCTGTTAATCACCGTATTCTTATCATCAGACTCAACAGCCTTGGTTTCTCAAATGACTGCCTCGCTTGGTTCACCAACTACTTCTCTGATAGAGTTCAGTGTGTCATATCGGAGGGCCTGTTGACCGGACCTCTGGCAGTCTCTTTGGGGGTAACACAGGGTTCAATTCTCGGGCCGACTCTCTTCTCTGTATACATCAGTGATGTCGCTCTTGCTGCGGGTGATTCCCTGACCCACCACTACGCAGACGACACCATTCCTGTATACTTCTGGCCCTTCTTTGGACACTGTGTTAACTAACCTCCAAAACGAGCTTCAATGCAATACCTCCTTCCGTGGCCTCCAACTGCTCATAAACGCTAGTAAAACTAAATGCACGCTCTTCATCCAATCGCTGCCCGCACCCGCCCGCCCGACCAGCATCACCACTCTGGACGGTTCTGACTTAGAACATGTGGACAACTATAAATACCTAGGTGTCTGGCTAGACAGTAAACTCTCCTTCCAGACTCACATTAAGCATCTCCAATCCAAAATTAAATCTAGAATTGGCTTCCTATTTCGCAAGAAAGCATCCTTCACTCATGCAGCCAAACATACCCTCGTAAAACTGACTATCCTACCGATCCTTGACTTCGGCAATGTCATTTACAAAATTGCCTCAAACACTCTACTCAGCAAATTGGATGCAGTCTATCACAGTGCCATCCGTTTTGTCACCAAAGCCCCATATACTACCCACCACTGTGACCTGTATGCTGTCGTTGGCTGGTCCTCACTACATATTCGTCGGCAAACCAACTGGCTCCAGGTAAGTCTATGCTAGGTAAAACTCTGCCTTATCTCAGCTCGCTGGTCACCATAGCAACACCCACCCGTAGCACGCTCTCCAGCAGGTATATCTCACTGGTCACGATAACAACACCCGTAGCACGCGCTCCAGCAGGTATATCTCACTGGTCACCATAGCAACACCCACCCGTAGCACACGCTCCAGCAGGTATATCTCACTGGTCATCCCCAAAGCCAACTCCTCCTTTGGCCGCATTTCCTTCAAGTTCTCTTCAAGTTCTCTGCTGCGAGAGACTGGAAGGAATTGTAAAAATCGCTGAAGCTGGAGACTTACATTTCCCTCACTAACTCTAAACATCAGCTATCTGAGCAGTTTACCGATCGCTGCAGCTGCCCAAAAGTCCATCCAATCAACCTCATCCCCATATTTGTTTTTGTTTTTCTGATATTTTGCAGTATTTCTACTTGCACATCCTCATCTGCACATCACTCATCACACATCACATATTTTTCTTTTGCGTTATTGACTGTATGTTTGTTTATTTATGTTGCTGTATTTGTTGCACTGCTTTGCTTTAGATTGCAGTTGTAAATGACAACTTGTTCCTAACCTGGTGAAAGGTGAAATGAATATTGGAAATATGAATAAAAGGAGGTGTGGTTTCCACCGTGAAGCATGGAGGAGGAGGTTTGATGGTGTGGGGGTGCTTTGCTGGTGACACTCAAGATTTATATTGAATTCAAGGCACACAACCAGCTTGACCACCACAGCATTCTGCAGCGATGTGCCATCCCATCTGGTTTGCGCTTAGAGGGACTATAATTTGTTTTTCAAAAGGACAATGATCAAAAACCAAAAACACACCTCCAGGCTATGTAAGATCTATTTTACCAAGAAGTAAGTGATGGAGCACTGCATCAGATGACCTGTCCTCCACAATCCCCGGACCTCAACCAAATTGAGATGATTTGGGACGAGTTGGACCGCAGAGTGAAGGAAAAGTAGCCAACAAGTGCTCAGCATATGTGGGAACTTCTTCTAGACAGTTGTAAAAGCATTCCAGATGAAGGTGGTTGAGAGAATGTGAGTGTTCAAAGCTGTCATCAAGTCAAAGGGTGGCATGTGTAAAGAATCAAATACAAAATATATTCTGATTGGTTTAACACTATATTGGTTACTACATGATTTCATCTGTGTTATTTCATAGTTTTAATATATAAACGGCGCTTTCAGAAATAATTCAAACTCCTTGACTTTTTTTCAATTTTTTTTTACATTACAGCTTTATTCTAAAATTGATTAATCTACACACAATACCTCATAATGACAAAGTAAAATATTTTTTTAGAAATTTGGGGAAATAAAAAAACTGAAATATTACATTTACAGTTTCATTTCAGGCCCTTTACTCAGGACTTTGTTGAAGCACCTTTGGCAGCGATTACAGTCTCAAGTCTTCTTGGGTATGACGCTGCAAGCGTGGCACACCTGTATTTGGCGAGTTTCTCCCATTCTTCTCTGCAGATCCTCTCAAGCTCTGTCAGGTTGGATGGGGATCGGTTCATGTCCGGGCTCTGGCTGGGCCACTCAAGGACATTCAGAGCCTTGTCCCGAAACCTCTCCTACGCTGTATTGGCTGTGTGCTTAGGGTCGCTGTCCTGTAGGAAGGTGAACCTTCGACCCCGTCGGAGGTCCAGTGCGCTCTGGAGCAGGTTTTCATCAAGGATCTCTCTGTACTTTCCTCTGTTCATCTTTACCTTGATCTTGACTAGTCTCCCAGGCCCTGCCACTGAAAAACACCCTCACAGCGTGATGCTGCCACCACCATGCTTCACCGTAGGGATGGAGCCAGGTTTCTTCCAGATGTGACGTTTGCCATTCAGGCCGAAGAGTTCAATCTTGGTTTCAACATGCCAGAGAACCCCCACACCATCACACCTCCTGAGTGTCTTTAGGTGCCTTTTGGCAAACTGCAAGAGGGCTGTCATGTGCCTTTTACTGAGGTGTGGCATCCATCTGGCCACTCTACCATAAAAGCCTGATTGGTGGAGTGCTGCAGACATGGTTGTCCTTCTGGAAGGTTCTCCCATCTCCACTGAGGAGCTCTGGAGCTCTGTTAGAGTGACTCTCTAGTTCTTGTCACCTCCCTGACCAAGGCCTTTCTCCCCTGATTGCTCAGTTTGTCTGGGCGACCAGCTCTAGGAAGAGTCTTGCTGGTTCCAAACTTCTTTCATTTAAGAATGATGGAGGCCACTGTGTTCTTGGGGACCGTCAATGCTGCATACATTTCATGGTACCCTTCCCCAGATCTGTGCGTCCACACAATCCTGTCTTGGAGCTCTATGGACAATTCCTTCAGTCTCATGGCTTGGCTTTTGCGGCTTTTGCTCTGAATTGCAATGTCAATTGTGAGACCTTGTATAGACAGGTGTATGCTTTTCCAATCAAATTGAATTTACCACAGGTGGACTCCAATCAAGTTGTAGAAACATCTCAAGGATGAACAATGGAAACAGGATTCACCTGAGTTCAATTTCAAGTCTCATAGCAAAGAGTCTGAATACTGTAAATATGGTATTTCTGTTATTTATATTTAATAGAATTGCAAAAATGTTTGGAAAAAAAAAAGTTTTCGCTTCGTAATTATGGGTATTGTAGATACCTGTACAACAGTAACAGTGCTTGTATTTCCTGTTAGTCTTTCAGCACAGATTTGGTCCTATTTCTGGATGTAACCGATATAGTGATACTAACAACATGTAGATATGAGTACTGTTTCTAGGGCATTATGTAACCGATATAGTGATACTAACAACATGTACATATGAGTACTGTTTCTAGGGCATTATGTAACCCATATAGTGATACTAACAACATGTAGATATGAGTACTGTTTCTAGGGCATTATGTAACCGATATAGTGATACTAACAACATGTAGATATGAGTACTGTTTCTAGGGCATTATGTAACCCATATAGTGATACTAACAACATGTAGATATGAGTACTGTTTCTAGGGCATTATGTAACCGATATAGTGATACTAACAACATGTACATATGAGTACTGTTTCTAGGGCATTATGTAACCCATATAGTGATACTAACAACATGTAGATATGAGTACTGTTTCTAGGGCATTATGTAACCGATATAGTGATACTAACAACATGTAGATATGAGTACTGTTTCTAGGGCATTATGTAACCCATATAGTGATACTAACAACATGTAGATATGAGTACTGTTTCTAGGGCATTATGTAACCGATATAGTGATACTAACAACATGTAGATATGAGTACTGTTTCTAGGGCATTATGTAACCCATATAGTGATACTAACAACATGTAGATATGAGTACTGTTTCTAGGGCATTATGTAACCGATATAGTGATACTAACAACATGTAGATATGAGAACTGTTTCTAGGGCATTATGTAAACCATATAGTGATACTAACAACATGTAGATATGAGTACTGTTTCTAGGGCATTATGTAACCGATATAGTGATACTAACAACATGTAGATATGAGTACTGTTTCTAGGGCATTATGTAACCGATATAGTGATACTAACAACATGTAGATATGAGTACTGTTTCTAGGGCATTATGTAACCCATATAGTGATACTAACAACATGTAGATATGAGTACTGTTTCTAGGGCATTATGTAACCCATATAGTGATACTAACAACATGTAGATATGAGTACTGTTTCTAGGGCATTATGTAACCGATATAGTGATACTAACAACATGTAGATATGAGTACTGTTTCTAGGGCATTATGTAACCCATATAGTGATACTAACAACATGTAGATATGAGTACTGTTTCTAGGGCATTATGTAACCCATATAGTGATACTAACAACATGTAGATATGAGTACTGTTTCTAGGGCATTATGTAACCGATATAGTGATACTAACAACATGTAGATATGAGTACTGTTTCTAGGGCATTATGTAACCCATATAGTGATACTAACAACATGTAGATATGAGTACTGTTTCTAGGGCATTATGTAACCGATATAGTGATACTAACAACATGTAGATATGAGTACTGTTTCTAGGGCATTATGTAACCGATATAGTGATACTAACAACATGTAGATATGAGTACTGTTTCTAGGGCATTATGTAACCGATATAGTGATACTAACAACATGTACATATGAGTACTGTTTCTAGGGCATTATGTAACCCATATAGTGATACTAACAACATGTAGACATGAGTACTGTTTCTAGGGCATTATGTAACCGATATAGTGATACTAACAACATGTAGATATGAGTACTGTTTCTAGGGCATTATGTAACCCATATAGTGATACTAACAACATGTAGATATGAGTACTGTTTCTAGGGCATTATGTAACCCATATAGTGATACTAACAACATGTAGACATGAGTACTGTTTCTAGGGCATTATGTAACCGATATAGTGATACTAACAACATGTAGATATGAGTACTGTTTCTAGGGCATTATGTAACCCATATAGTGATACTAACAACATGTAGATATGAGTACTGTTTCTAGGGCATTATGTAACCCATATAGTGATACTAACAACATGTAGATATGAGTACTGTTTCTAGGGTAATGCATGCGAACTCTACTCCACCATCATTATGCTATTTCCTGAGCCTGTAAATGTGTAATGGTGTAATTGTATGTTGCCAGAGGAGGCCCATTTTTCACAGTGACAGAGCGAGAAAAAAAAGGTAATTTCCTGGGACAAAACTATCCTTTGCTGCAAGGCACACACACACACACACACACACACACACACACACACACACACACACACACACACACACTTTCTTATGTTCTCATGGGGACCTACAATTGATTTCCATTCAAAATCCTATTTTTTCTAACCTAACCCTAACCCCTAAACCTAATCCTATTTTTTCTAACCTAACCCTAACCCCTAATCCTAATCCTAATGCCTAATCTAGGGATGTTTTTCCTTGTTTTACTCTCCTTGTTTGGACGTTTAGGGATTTCAGGTCCCCATGAGGATGGAAGAACAAGACCACACACACACACACACACACACACACACACACACACACACACACACACACACACACACACACACACACACACGGCAGTACCAAGGAGTCCTTTACACAGTCCCTCCTACACACAACTGACCTGACAGATACATAGAGAGAGAGAAAGAAAGAGAGAGAGGTGGAGGGAGGTAGGGAGAGAGAGAGAGAGAGAGAGAAAGAGAGAGAGAGAGAGAGGTGGAGGGAGGGAGAGAGAGAGGGGTGGAGAGAGATAGGTAGAGAGAGAGAGGGGTTGAGAGAGAGAGAGGTGTGGAGAGAGAGAGGTGTGTGGAGAGAGATAGGTAGAGAGGGAGAGAGGGGTTGAGAGAGAGAGACATGGAGAGAGAGGTGTGGAGAGAGAGAGAGGTAGAGAGAGAGGGGTGGAGAGAGAGGTGTGGAGAGAGAGAGAGGTGTGGAGAGAGAGGGAGGTAGAGAGAGAGAGGGGTGGAGAGAGAGAGAGGTGTGGAGAGAGAGAGAGGTGTGGAGAGAGAGAGAGGTAGAGAGAGAGAGGAGTGGAGAGAGAGGTGTGGAGAGAGAGAGAGGTGTGGAGAGAGAGGGAGGTAGAGAGAGAGAGGGGTGGAGAGAGAGAGAGGTGTGGAGAGAGAGAGAGGTGTGGAGAGAGAGAGGTAGAGAGAGAGAGGGGTGGAGAGAGAGAGACGTGGAGAGAGAGAGAGGTAGAGAGACAGAGGGGTGGAGAGAGAGAGACGTGGAGAGAGAGGTGTGGAGAGAGAGAGAGAGGTAGAGAGAGAGAGGGGTGGAGAGAGAGGGGTGGAGAGAGAGGGGTGGAGAGAGAGGTGTGGAGAGAGAGAGAGGTAGAGAGAGAGAGGTGTGGAGAGAGAGGTGGGAAGAGAGAGAGGTGTGGGGAGAGAGAGAGTTGGAGAGAGAGAGGGGTGGAGAGAGAGGGGTGGAGAGAGGAAAGAATCCTACCATGAATATATCAACATATTTACAGTTTGCTACCATAGCTGCATCAATGTATTTACAGTATCCAACCATGACAATATTAACCAAACTACTGTATCCTACAGTGACTATATAAACCCAACTACTCTATCCTACCATGACAATATCAACCCAACTACCCTATCCTACCATGACTATATCAATCAAACTACTGTATCCTACCATTTCTATATCCACCCAACTACTGTATCCTCCCATGACAATATCAACCCAACTACTGTTTCCTACCATGACAATGTCATCCCAACTACCCTATCCTACCATGACTATATCAACCCAACTACTCTTTCATACCATGACTATATCAACCCAACTACTGTATCCTACCATGATAATATCAACCCAACTACCCTATCCTACCATGACAATATCATCCCAACTACCCTATCCTACCATGACTATATCAACCCAACTACCCTATCCTACCATGACTATATCAACCCAACTACCCTATCCTACCATGACTATTTCAACCCAACTACTGTATCCTTTCTAAACTATTTAAACCCAACTACTCTATCCTACCATGACTATATCAACCCAACTACTGTATCCTACCATGACTATATCAACCCAACTACTGTATCCTTTCTAAACTATTTAAACCTAACTACTGTATCCTACCATGACTATATCAACCCAACTACTCTATCCTACCATGACTATATCAACCCAACTACTCTATCCTACCATGACTATATCAACCCAACTACTCTATCCTACCATGACTATATCAACCCAACTACTGTATCCTTTCTAAACTATTTAAACCCAACTACTGTATCCTCCCATGACTATATCAACCCAACTACTGTATCCTACCATGACTATATCAACCCAACTACTGTATCCTTTCTAAACTATTTAAACCCAACTACTGTATCCTACCATGACTATATCAACCCAACTACTCTATCCTTTCTAAACTATTTAAACCTAACTCCTGTATCCTACCATGACTATATCAACCCAACTACTGTATCCTACCATGACTATATCAACCCAACTACTGTATCCTACCATGACTATATCAACCCAACTACTGTATCCTACCATTACTATATCAACCCAACTACTGTATCCTACCATGACTATATCAACCCAACTACTGTATCCTTTCTAAACTATTTAAACCTAACTCCTGTATCCTACCATGACTATATCAACCCAACTACTGTATCCTACCATGACTATATCAACCCAACTACCCTATCCTACCATGACTATATCAACCCAACTACTGTATCCTACCATGACTATATCAACCCAACTACCCTATCCTACCATGACTATATCAACCCAACTACTGTATCCTTTCTAAACCTAACTACTGTATCCTACCATGACTATATCAACCTAACTACTCTATCCTACCATGACTATATCAACCCAACTACTGTATCCTACCATGACTATATCAACCCAACTACTGTATCCTACCATGACTATATCAACCCAACTCCTGTATCCTACCATGACTATATCAACCCAACTACTGTATCCTACCATGACTATATCAACCCAACTACTCTATCCTTTCTAAACTATTTAAACCCAACTACTGTATCCTACCATGACTATATCAAACCAACTCCTGTATCCTACCATGACTATATCAACCCAACTACTCTATCCTTTGTAAACTATTTAAACCCAACTCCTGTATCCTACCATGACTATATCAACCCAACTACTCTATCCTACCATGACTATATCAACCCAACTACTGTATCCTTTCTAAACTATTTAAACCTAACTACTGTATCCTACCATGACTATATCAACCCAACTCCTGTATCCTACCATGACTATATCAACCCAACTACTGTATCCTACCATGACTATATCAACCCAACTACTGTATCCTACCGTGACTATATCAACCCAACTACTCTATCATACCATGACTATATCAACCCAACTACTGTATCCTACCATGACTATATCAACCCAACTACTGTATCCTACCATGACTATATCAACCCAACTACTGTATCCTTTCTAAACTATTTAAACCTAACTACTGTATCCTACCATGACTATATCAACCCAACTACTCTATCCTACCATGACTATATCAACCCAACTACTCTATCCTACCATGACTATATCAACCCAACTACTCTATCCTACCATGACTATATCAACCCAACTACTGTATCCTCCCATGACTATATCAACCCAACTACTCTATCCTACCATGACTATATCAACCCAACTACTGTATCCTTTCTAAACTATTTAAACCCAACTACTGTATCCTACCATGACTATATCAACCCAACTACTGTATCCTACCATGACTATATCAACCCAACTACTGTATCCTCCCATGACTATATCAACCCAACTACTGTATCCTTTCTAAACTATTTAAACCTAACTCCTGTATCCTACCATGACTATATCAACCCAACTACTGTATCCTACCATGACTATATCAACCCAACTACTCTATCCTTTCTAAACTTTTTAAACCTAACTCCATGTGTTGCCATGATCATGTATTCCACTGGTTTCCACATTTTTGACCTTCAACCCCCTAAAAGGATTGGTACAAAATGTGTGACCCCCTCGTGCACGTACATGCACATTCGAACATGAGTGCACAATCGCTACCCAGTTGTAATCTGTCGTTACAGACATAAACAGTGAAGCATTTTTAAAACACAAGATAGGATACAGAAATAAACTATGTTTTACATGTGCATTTGGAGTTGATAGTCAACTATGGATAAATCACATCACTTATCTGTAGTCCAGAACCAGCAGAATCAATCAATCAATCAATCAAATTTATTTTATATAGCCCTTCGTACATCAGCTGATATCTCAAAGTGCTGTACAGAAACCCAGCCTAAAACCCCAAACAGCAAGCAATGCAGGTGAAGAAGCACGGTGGCTAGGAAAAACTCCCTAGAAAGGCCAAAACCTAGGAAGAAACCTAGAGAGGAACCAGGCTATGTGGGGTGGCCAGTCCTCTTCTGGCTGTGCCGGGTGGAGATTATAACAAAACATGGTCAAGATGTTCAAATGTTCATAAATGACCAGCATGGTCGAATAATAATAAGGCAGAATAGTTGAAACTGGAGCAGCAGCACAGTCAGGTGGACTGGGGACAGCAAGGAGTCATCATGTCAGGTATTCCTGGGGCATGGTCCTAGGGCTCAGGTCCTCCGAGAGAGAGAAAGAAAGAGAGAATTAGAGAGAGCATATGTGGGATGGCCAGTCCTCTTCTGGCTGTGCCGGGTGGAGATTATAACAGAACATGGCCAAGATGTTCAAATGTTCATAAATGATCAGCATGGTCGAATAATAATAAGGCAGAACAGTTGAAACTGGAGCAGCAGCACAGCCAGGTGGACTGGGGACAGCAAGGAGTCATCATGTCAGGTATCAACTAGGAATAAATCACGTCACTTCTCTGGAGTCCAGAACCAGCAGAATCAACTAGGATATATCATATCACTTCTCTGGAGTCCAGAACCAGCAGAATCAACTAGGATATATCATAGCACTTCTCTGGAATCCAGAACCAGCAGAATCAACTAGGATATATCATATCACTTCTCTGGAGTCCAGAACCAGCAGAATCAACTAGGATATATCATAGCACTTCTCTGGAATCCAGAACCAGCAGAATCAACTAGGATATATCATATCACTTCTCTGGAGTCCAGAACCAGCAGAATCAACTAGGATATATCATATCACTTCTCTGGAGTCCAGAACCAGCAGAATCAACTAGAATATTTCATATCGCTTCTCTGGAGTCCAGAACCAGCAGAATCAACTAGGATATATCATATAACTTCTCTGGAGTCCAGAACCAGCAGAATCAACTAGGGATAAGTCACGTCACTTCTCGGGAGTCCAGAACCAGCAGAATCAACTAGGATATATCATAGCACTTCTCTGGAGTCCAGAACGAGCAGAATCAAATAGGATATATCATATCACTTCTCTGGAGTCCATAACCAGCAGATTCAACTAGGGATATATCACGTCACTTCTCTGGAGTCCAGAACCAGCAAAATCAACTAGGATATATCATATCACTTCTCTGGAGTCCAGAAACAGCAGAATCAACTAGGGATATATCATATCACTTCTCTGGAATCCAGAACCTGCAGAATCAATTAGGGATATATCATATCACTTCTCTGGAGTCCAGAACCAACATAATCAACTAGAATATATCATATCACTTCTCTGGAGTCCAGAACCAGCAGAATCAACTAGGGATAAATCACGTCACTTCTCTGGAGTCCAGAACCAACAGAATCAACTAGGATATATCATAGCACTTCTCTGGAGTCCAGAACCAGCAGAATCAACTAGGATATATCATATCACTTCTCTGTAGTCCAGAACCAGCAGAATCAACTAGGATATATCATATCACTTCTCTGGAGTCCAGAACCAGCAGAATCAACTAGGATATATCATATCACTTCTCTGGAGTCCAGAACCAGCAGAATCAACTAGGGATATATCATATCACTTCTCTGGAATCCAGAACTAGCAGAATCAACTAGGATATATCATATCACTTCTCTGGAGTCCAGAACCAGCAGAATCAACTAGGGATAAGTCACGTCACTTCTCGGGAGTCCAGAACCAGCAGAATCAACTAGGATATATCATAGCACTTCTCTGGAGTCCAGAACGAGCAGAATCAAATAGGATATATCATATCACTTCTCTGGAGTCCATAACCAGCAGATTCAACTAGGGATATATCACGTCACTTCGCTGGAGTCCAGAACCAGCAAAATCAACTAGGATATATCATATCACTTCTCTGGAGTCCAGAACCAACATAATCAACTAGGATATATCATATCACTTCTCTGGAGTCCAGAACCAGCAGAATCAACTAGGGATAAATCACGTCACTTCTCTGGAGTCCAGAACCAACAGAATCAACTAGGATATATCATATCACTTCTCTGGAGTCCAGAACCAGCAGAATCAACTAGGATATATCATAGCACTTCTCTGGAGTCCAGAACCAGCAGAATCAACTAGGATATATCATATCACTTCTCTGTAGTCCAGAACCAGCAGAATCAACTAGGATATATCATATCACTTCTCTGGAGTCCAGAACCAGCAGAATCAACTAGGATATATCATATCACTTCTCTGGAGTCCAGAACCAGCAGAATCAACTAGGATATATCATATCACTTCTCTGGAGTCCAGAACCAACAGAATCAACTAGGATATATCATATCACTTCAAGCAGATTCATATGGCCTACTTGTTGCAGAGTTTGCTGGATTGGCTGGGAAGCATGTTCCGTCTGCAGACTGCTCATTACCAGACGGGTTGCCATGTTCTACCTGCAGAGTACTCAGTACTGGAAGGGTAGCCATGTTCTACCTGCAGAGTACTCATTACCAGACGGGTAGCCATGTTCTACCTGCAGAGTACTCATTACCAGACGGTTAGCCATGTTCTACCTGCAAGAGTACTCATTACCAGACGGGTAGCCATGTTCTACCTGCAGAGTACTCATTACCAGACGGTTAGCCATGTTCTACCTGCAAGAGTACTCATTACCAGACGGGTAGCCATGTTCTACCTGCAGAGTACTCATTACCAGACGGGTAGCCATGTTCTACCTCACAAATATTGTAAAACATTCAACAGAATATGTTACGTCTTCATCACATGATATTGAAGGCAGTGTGATTTTACAGCTGCTTATCTTTAGACGTACAGCCAGGAGCCTAAATTAGGCCAATCTGAAATAAGGAAATGATCAATCAAATCACCATACAGCCAAAATGAGTCAGTAGTATATTTCTAAACTGTACTTTATGTGATGAAAAACATAGTCCTACTCTGTTTTTGCTAGGTAAAACCAGAGGAAACTAAAACAAGTTGTTTCCGGTCTCTAATCTGGAACATCCAGGTCTCTAATCTGGATGTTGTTTCTGGACTCTAATCTGGATGTTGTTTCTGGCCTCTAATCTGGAACATCCAGGTCTCTAATCTGGATGTTGTTTCTGGTCTCTAATCTGGAACATCCAGGTCTCTAATCTGGATGTTGTTTCTGGACTCTAATCTGGATGTTGTTTCTGGTCTCTAATCTGGAACATCCAGGTCTCTAATCTGGAACATCCAGGTCTCTAATCTGGAACATCCAGGTCACTAATCTGGAACATCCAGGTCTCTAATCTGGAACATCCAGGTCTCTAATCTGGAACATCCAGGTCTCTAATCTGGAACATCCAGGTCTCTAATCTGGAACATCCAGGTCTCTAATCTGGAACATCCAGGTCTCTAATCTGGAACATCCAGGTCTCTAATCTGGAACATCCAGGTCTCTAATCTGGAACATCCAGGTCTCTAATCTGGAACATCCAGGTCACTAATCTGGAACATCAAGGCCTCTAATCTGGATGTTGTTTCTGGTCTCTAATCTGGAACATCTGGATGTTGTTTCTGGTCTCTAATCTGGAACATCTGGATGTTGTTTCTGTTTCTGGGCTCTAATCTGGATGTTGTTTCTGTTTCTGGTCTCTAATCTGGATGTGTGCGCCCGCCTTTGTGCACCAATGCTTATGACTGGTCATTGGTCAACAATCAAGACATGCAACTTTTTGGTTCTGAATGCACTGATGAGAATTTAACGATGACTTGTGGGAGGTGTGTTCAGAACCACAACTACTAAAAATGTACACATAAAATATAATTTTGGGTAAAATTATACCACCATCCAAAAGGACACTTTGGAGACTGGAAGATAAAGGTTCATGAACTCTGTCAGGTAGATTCCGATCGGTGCACGTGCCTGTTCACAGTGGAGTGTGTAGAGGTAACAGCTCCAGTGACTGCTCCTGCTGTGCTGGGCCATAAGGCTCTCTCATTATAAACATAAGCCCATACATTAACATCAATATACATGTATGCATTAAACAGCCTTTACTTCAATGACCTCTGTCTGACCTTTCAGCTCAGCCAAGCAGAACCCCCCAGCAGACAGACATATACCATGTAGATAATCATATAAAAAATGACCATGTTCGGCCTCCCGAGTAGTTCAGCGGTCTAAGGCACTGCATCACAGTGCTAGCTTTGTCACTACAGATCCTGGTTCGTTTCCAATCTGTGCCACCGCCGGTCGCGACCGGGAGAACAATGAGGTGGAGCACAATCGGCCCAGCATCGTCCGGGTTAGGGGAGGGTTAGGCAGGCCGGGATGTCCTTGTCTCATCACACTCTAGCGACTACTGTGGCGGGCCGGGAGCATACACATTGGCACGAATAGCTTCCGGGTTAAGCGGGCATTGTGTCAAAAAGCAGTGTGACTTGGTGGGGTTCCATTTGAGGAGGACGATATTCTCCTCTCAGAGTCGGTACAATGGGACAAAGACTGTAACTACCAACTGGAACCATGAAATTGGGGAGAAAAAGGGGGAAAAAGCGTGTGTGTGTGTGTGTGTGTGTGTGTGTGTGTGTGTGTGTGTGTGTGTGTGTGTGTGTGTGTGTGTGTGTGTGTGTGTGTGTGTGTGTGTGTGTGTGTGTGTGTGTGTGTGTGTGTGTGTGTGTGTGTGTGTGTGTGTGTAACATTACTGGGATTTCAATACTTAACATCAGCCTGTGGGGACTTTCTGTCACGATATCAGTAGCCCTCCTAAACACCACACGATATCAGTGGCCCTCCTACACACCACACGATATCAGTGGCCCTCCTACACACCACACGATATCAGTGGCCCTCCTACACTCCACACGATATCAGTAGCCCTCCTACACACCACACGATATCAGTAGCCCTCCTACACACCACACGATATCAGTAGCCCTCCTACACACCACACGATATCAGTAGCCCTCCTACACACCACACGATATCAGTAGCCCTCCTACACACCACACGATATCAGTAGCCCTCCT
Organism: Oncorhynchus mykiss; assembly: GCF_013265735.2. Lineage (NCBI taxonomy): Eukaryota > Metazoa > Chordata > Actinopteri > Salmoniformes > Salmonidae > Oncorhynchus > Oncorhynchus mykiss. The sequence continues at coordinate 1,035,278 of NC_048572.1, forward strand.
AAACACCACACGATATCAGTAGCCCTCCTAAACACCACACGATATCAGTAGCCCTCCTGCACACCACACGATATCAGTGGCCCTCCTACACACCACACGATATCAGTGGCCCTCCTACACACCACACGATATCAGTGGCCCTCCTAAACACCACACGATATCAGTGGCCCTCCTACACACCACACGATATCAGTAGCCCTCCTAAACACCACACGATATCAGTAGCCCTCCTACACACCACACGATATCAGTAGCCCTCCTACACACCACACGATATCAGTAGCCCTCCTAAACACCACACGATATCAGTGGCCCTCCTACACACCACACGATATCAGTGGCCCTCCTAAACACCACACGATATCAGTAGCCCTCCTACACACCACACGATATCAGTAGCCCTCCTAAACACCACACGATATCAGTAGCCCTCCTACACACCACACGATATCAGTAGCCCTCCTACACACCACACGATATCAGTGGCCCTCCTAAACACCAAAGGTACGAGAAAAGTCCACCACCCAAAGGATATCCAGTCAGCTGAGATTTTGGTGTATTGGCACAACACGTGTTATATCCTCCAAACACTGGCTTTTTGGGCATTATCACCTACATACATACTAATATATACACACACACACACTGAGTGTACAAAATATTAAGAACACCTTCCTCTGGGTGGTGGACCATTCTTGATACACACAGGAAACTGTGGAGCGTGAAAGACCCTGCAGGGTTGCAGTTGTTGACACACTCAAACTGGTGGGCCTGCCACCTACTACCACACGCCGTTCAAAGGCATTTCAATCTTGTATCTTTCCCATTCACCCTCTGAATGGCGTACTTAAACAATCCATGTATCAATTGTCTCAAGGCTTTTCAAAGGCTTTGCAAAGGCTTCTACATGGAATCCAAAGGGTTCTACATGGAACCCACATGAGTTATACATGGAACCAAAAAGGATTCTTCAAACGTTTCTCCTATGGGGACAGCTGACCTTTAAGGTTCCAGATGGCACCTTTAAAGTCTAAGAGTGTAGCTTCACCTGGATTCACCCGTCTAGTCTATGTCATGGACATACTGTGTTTACTGTGATGTCATACCATGACAGTGTGGGGAAAGGAGAGGTAGCATGGGGGAGGGGCATAGGTGTCATATAAGAGGCAGATAAAATAGATTAAATGAGAGAGAAGAGGAGTTGGGAGAGAAAGGCATTTTAAATTCAAGGTATTATTATTAGGATTATTATTATTAAAGAGGAGAAAGAAGAGAAGGGTGGAGAAGAGGAGGAGAAAGAGAAGGGTGGAGAAGAGGAGGAGAAAGAGAAGGGTGGAGAAGAGGAGGAGAAAGAGAAGGGTGGAGAAGAGGAGGAGAAAGAGAAGGGTGGAGAAGAGGAGGAGAAAGAAGAGAAGGATGGAGAAGTGTATTAAAATGCAGTAGGTAGTGGAGGAGACGTAGAAGTGTTATAACAGACAGTGTAGTAGGTAGTGGAGGTGACGTAGAAGTGTTATAACTGACAGTGTAGTAGGTAGTGGAGGAGACGTAGAAGTGTTATAACAGACAGTGTAGTAGGGAGTGGAGGAGACGTAGAACTGTTATAACAGACAGTGTAGTAGGTAGTGGAGGAGACGTAGAAGTGTTATAACAGACAGTGTAGTAGGTAGTGGAGGAGAAGTAGAAGTGTTATAACAGACAGTGTAGTAGGTAGTGGAGGAGACGTAGAAGTGTTATAACAGACAGTGTAGTAGGTAGTGGAGGAGACGTAGAAGTGTTATAACAGACAGTGTAGTAGGTAGTGGAGGAGACGTAGAAGTGTTATAACAGACAGTGTAGTAGGTAGTGCAGGAGATGTAGAAGTGTTATAACAGACAGTGTAGTAGGTAGTGGAGGAGACGTAGAAGTGTTATAACAGACAGTAGTAGAAGTGTTATAACATACAGTAGAAGTGTTATAACAGACAGTGTAGTGGGTAGTGGAGGAGACGTAGAAGTGTTATAACAGACAGTGTAGTAGGTAGTGGAGGAGACGTAGAAGTGTTATAACAGACAGTGTAGTAGGGAGTGGAGGAGACGTAGAAGTGTTATAACAGACAGTGTAGTAGGTAGTGGAGGAGACGTAGAAGTGTTATAACAGACAGTGTAGTGGGGAGTGGAGGAGACGTAGAAGTGTTATAACAGACAGTGTAGTAGGTAGTGGAGGAGACGTAGAAGTGTTATAACAGACAGTGTAGTAGGTAGTGGAGGAGACGTAGAAGTGTTATAACAGACAGTGTAGTAGGTAGTGGAGGAGACGTAGAAGTGTTATAACAGACAGTGTAGTAGGGAGTGGAGGAGACGTAGAAGTGTTATAACAGACAGTGTAGTAGGTAGTGGAGGAGACGTAGAAGTGTTATAACAGACAGTGTAGTAGGTAGTGGAGGAGACGTAGAAGTGTTATAACAGACAGTGTAGTAGGTAGTGGAGGAGACGTAGAAGTGTTATAACTGACAGTGTAGTAGGTAGTGGAGGAGACGTAGAAGTGTTATAACAGACAGTGTAGTAGGGAGTGGAGGAGACGTAGAACTGTTATAACAGACAGTGTAGTAGGTAGTGGAGGAGACGTAGAAGTGTTATAACAGACAGTGTAGTAGGTAGTGGAGGAGAAGTAGAAGTGTTATAACAGACAGTGTAGTAGGTAGTGGAGGAGACGTAGAAGTGTTATAACAGACAGTGTAGTAGGTAGTGGAGGAGACGTAGAAGTGTTATAACAGACAGTGTAGTAGGTAGTGGAGGAGACGTAGAAGTGTTATAACAGACAGTGTAGTAGGTAGTGGAGGAGACGTAGAAGTGTTATAACAGACAGTGTAGTAGGTAGTGGAGGAGACGTAGAAGTGTTATAACAGACAGTAGTAGAAGTGTTATAACAGACAGTAGAAGTGTTATAACAGACAGTGTAGTAGGTAGTGGAGGAGACGTAGAAGTGTTATAACAGACAGTGTAGTAGGTAGTGGAGGAGACGTAGAAGTGTTATAACAGACAGTGTAGTAGGGAGTGGAGGAGACGTAGAAGTGTTATAACAGACAGTGTAGTAGGTAGTGGAGGAGACGTAGAAGTGTTATAACAGACAGTGTAGTGGGGAGTGGAGGAGACGTAGAAGTGTTATAACAGACAGTGTAGTAGGTAGTGGAGGAGACGTAGAAGTGTTATAACAGACAGTAGTAGAAGTGTTATAACAGACAGTAGAAGTGTTATAACAGACAGTGTAGTAGGTAGTGGAGGAGACGTAGAAGTGTTATAACAGACAGTGTAGTAGGGAGTGGAGGAGACGTAGAAGTGTTATAACAGACAGTGTAGTAGGTAGTGGAGGAGACGTAGAAGTGTTATAACAGACAGTGTAGTGGGGAGTGGAGGAGACGTAGAAGTGTTATAACAGACAGTGTAGTAGGTAGTGGAGGAGACGTAGAAGTGTTATAACAGACAGTGTAGTAGGTAGTGGAGGAGACGTAGAAGTGTTATAACAGACAGTGTAGTAGGTAGTGGAGGAGACGTAGAAGTGTTATAACAGACAGTGTAGTAGGGAGTGGAGGAGACGTAGAAGTGTTATAACAGACAGTGTAGTAGGTAGTGGAGGAGACGTAGAAGTGTTATAACAGACAGTGTAGTAGGTAGTGGAGGAGACGTAGAAGTGTTATAACAGACAGTGTAGTAGGTAGTGGAGGAGACGTAGAAGTGTTATAACAGACAGTGTAGTAGGTAGTGGAGGAGACGTAGAAGTGTTATAACAGACAGTGTAGTAGGGAGTGGAGGAGACGTAGAAGTGTTATAACAGACAGTGTAGTAGGTAGTGGAGGAGACGTAGAAGTGTTATAACAGACAGTGTAGTAGGTAGTGGAGGAGAAGTAGAAGTGTTATAACAGACAGTGTAGTAGGTAGTGGAGGAGACGTAGAAGTGTTATAACAGACAGTGTAGTAGGTAGTGGAGGAGACGTAGAAGTGTTATAACAGACAGTGTAGTAGGTAGTGGAGGAGACGTAGAAGTGTTATAACAGACAGTGTAGTAGGTAGTGGAGGAGACGTAGAAGTGTTATAACAGACAGTAGTAGAAGTGTTATAACAGACAGTAGAAGTGTTATAACAGACAGTGTAGTGGGTAGTGGAGGAGACGTAGAAGTGTTATTACAGACAGTGTAGTAGGTAGTGGAGGAGACGTAGAAGTGTTATAACAGACAGTGTAGTAGGGAGTGGAGGAGACGTAGAAGTGTTATAACAGACAGTGTAGTAGGGAGTGGAGGAGACGTAGAACTGTTATAACCGACAGTGTAGTAGGTAGTGGAGGAGACGTAGAAGTGTTATAACAGACAGTGTAGTAGGTAGTGGAGGAGAAGTAGAAGTGTTATAACAGACAGTGTAGTAGGTAGTGGAGGAGACGTAGAAGTGTTATAACAGACAGTGTAGTAGGTAGTGGAGGAGACGTAGAAGTGTTATAACAGACAGTGTAGTAGGTAGTGGAGGAGACGTAGAAGTGTTATAACAGACAGTGTAGTAGGTAGTGGAGGAGACGTAGAAGTGTTATAACAGACAGTGTAGTAGGTAGTGGAGGAGACGTAGAAGTGTTATAACAGACAGTAGTAGAAGTGTTATAACAGACAGTAGAAGTGTTATAACAGACAGTGTAGTGGGTAGTGGAGGAGACGTAGAAGTGTTATAACAGACAGTGTAGTAGGGAGTGGAGGAGACATAGAAGTGTTATAACAGACAGTGTAGTAGGTAGTGGAGGAGACGTAGAAGTGTTATAACAGACAGTGTAGTGGGGAGTGGAGGAGACGTAGAAGTGTTATAACAGACAGTGTAGTAGGTAGTGGAGGAGAAGTAGAAGTGTTATAACAGACAGTGTAGTAGGTAGTGGAGGAGACGTAGAAGTGTTATAACAGACAGTGTAGTGGGGAGTGGAGGAGACGTAGAAGTGTTATAACAGACAGTGTAGTAGGTAGTGGAGGAGAAGTAGAAGTGTTATAACAGACAGTGTAGTAGGTAGTGGAGGAGACGTAGAAGTGTTATAACAGACAGTGTAGTAGGTAGTGGAGGAGACGTAGAAGTGTTATAACAGACAGTGTAGTAGGGAGTGGAGGAGACGTAGAAGTGTTATAACAGACAGTGTAGTAGGTAGTGGAGGAGACGTAGAAGTGTTATAACAGACAGTGTAGTAGGTAGTGGAGGAGACGTAGAAGTGTTATAACAGACAGTGTAGTAGGTAGTGGAGGAGACGTAGAAGTGTTATAACTGACAGTGTAGTAGGTAGTGGAGGAGACGTAGAAGTGTTATAACAGACAGTGTAGTAGGGAGTGGAGGAGACGTAGAAGTGTTATAACAGACAGTGTAGTAGGTAGTGGAGGAGACGTAGAAGTGTTATAACAGACAGTGTAGTAGGTAGTGGAGGAGAAGTAGAAGTGTTATAACAGACAGTGTAGTAGGTAGTGGAGGAGACGTAGAAGTGTTATAACAGACAGTGTAGTAGGTAGTGGAGGAGACGTAGAAGTGTTATAACAGACAGTGTAGTAGGGAGTGGAGGAGACGTAGAAGTGTTATAACAGACAGTGTAGTAGGTAGTGGAGGAGACGTAGAAGTGTTATAACAGACAGTGTAGTAGGTAGTGGAGGAGACGTAGAAGTGTTATAACAGACAGTGTAGTAGGTAGTGGAGGAGACGTAGAAGTGTTATAACAGACAGTGTAGTAGGTAGTGGAGGAGACGTAGAAGTGTTATAACAGACAGTGTAGTAGGGAGTGGAGGAGACGTAGAAGTGTTATAACAGACAGTGTAGTAGGTAGTGGAGGAGACGTAGAAGTGTTATAACAGACAGTGTAGTAGGTAGTGGAGGAGAAGTAGAAGTGTTATAACAGACAGTGTAGTAGGTAGTGGAGGAGACGTAGAAGTGTTATAACAGACAGTGTAGTAGGTAGTGGAGGAGACGTAGAAGTGTTATAACAGACAGTGTAGTAGGTAGTGGAGGAGACGTAGAAGTGTTATAACAGACAGTGTAGTAGGTAGTGGAGGAGACGTAGAAGTGTTATAACAGACAGTAGTAGAAGTGTTATAACAGACAGTAGAAGTGTTATAACAGACAGTGTAGTGGGTAGTGGAGGAGACGTAGAAGTGTTATTACAGACAGTGTAGTAGGTAGTGGAGGAGACGTAGAAGTGTTATAACAGACAGTGTAGTAGGGAGTGGAGGAGACGTAGAAGTGTTATAACAGACAGTGTAGTAGGGAGTGGAGGAGACGTAGAACTGTTATAACAGACAGTGTAGTAGGTAGTGGAGGAGACGTAGAAGTGTTATAACAGACAGTGTAGTAGGTAGTGGAGGAGAAGTAGAAGTGTTATAACAGACAGTGTAGTAGGTAGTGGAGGAGACGTAGAAGTGTTATAACAGACAGTGTAGTAGGTAGTGGAAGAGACGTAGAAGTGTTATAACAGACAGTGTAGTAGGTAGTGGAGGAGACGTAGAAGTGTTATAACAGACAGTGTAGTAGGTAGTGGAGGAGACGTAGAAGTGTTATAACAGACAGTGTAGTAGGTAGTGGAGGAGACGTAGAAGTGTTATAACAGACAGTAGTAGAAGTGTTATAACAGACAGTAGAAGTGTTATAACAGACAGTGTAGTGGGTAGTGGAGGAGACGTAGAAGTGTTATAACAGACAGTGTAGTAGGTAGTGGAGGAGACGTAGAAGTGTTATAACAGACAGTGTAGTAGGGAGTGGAGGAGACGTAGAAGTGTTATAACAGACAGTGTAGTAGGTAGTGGAGGAGACGTAGAAGTGTTATAACAGACAGTGTAGTGGGGAGTGGAGGAGACGTAGAAGTGTTATAACAGACAGTGTAGTAGGTAGTGGAGGAGAAGTAGAAGTGTTATAACAGACAGTGTAGTAGGTAGTGGAGGAGACGTAGAAGTGTTATAACAGACAGTGTAGTAGGTAGTGGAGGAGACGTAGAAGTGTTATAACAGACAGTGTAGTAGGGAGTGGAGGAGACGTAGAAGTGTTATAACAGACAGTGTAGTAGGTAGTGGAGGAGACGTAGAAGTGTTATAACAGACAGTGTAGTAGGTAGTGGAGGAGACGTAGAAGTGTTATAACAGACAGTGTAGTAGGTAGTGGAGGAGACGTAGAAGTGTTATAACTGACAGTGTAGTAGGTAGTGGAGGAGACGTAGAAGTGTTATAACAGACAGTGTAGTAGGGAGTGGAGGAGACGTAGAAGTGTTATAACAGACAGTGTAGTAGGTAGTGGAGGAGACGTAGAAGTGTTATAACAGACAGTGTAGTAGGTAGTGGAGGAGAAGTAGAAGTGTTATAACAGACAGTGTAGTAGGTAGTGGAGGAGACGTAGAAGTGTTATAACAGACAGTGTAGTAGGTAGTGGAGGAGACGTAGAAGTGTTATAACAGACAGTGTAGTAGGTAGTGGAGGAGACGTAGAAGTGTTATAACAGACAGTAGTAGAAGTGTTATAACAGACAGTAGAAGTGTTATAACAGACAGTGTAGTAGGGAGTGGAGGAGACGTAGAAGTGTTATAACAGACAGTGTAGTAGGTAGTGGAGGAGACGTAGAAGTGTTATAACAGACAGTGTAGTGGGGAGTGGAGGAGACGTAGAAGTGTTATAACAGACAGTGTAGTAGGTAGTGGAGGAGACGTAGAAGTGTTATAACAGACAGTGTAGTAGGTAGTGGAGGAGACGTAGAAGTGTTATAACAGACAGTGTAGTAGGTAGTGGAGGAGACGTAGAAGTGTTATAACAGACAGTGTAGTAGGGAGTGGAGGAGACGTAGAAGTGTTATAACAGACAGTGTAGTAGGTAGTGGAGGAGACGTAGAAGTGTTATAACAGACAGTGTAGTAGGTAGTGGAGGAGACGTAGAAGTGTTATAACAGACAGTGTAGTAGGTAGTGGAGGAGACGTAGAAGTGTTATAACAGACAGTGTAGTAGGTAGTGGAGGAGACGTAGAAGTGTTATAACAGACAGTGTAGTAGGTAGTGGAGGAGACGTAGAAGTGTTATAACAGACAGTGTAGTAGGTAGTGGAGGAGACGTAGAAGTGTTATAACAGACAGTGTAGTAGGGAGTGGAGGAGACGTAGAAGTGTTATAACAGACAGTGTAGTAGGTAGTGGAGGAGACGTAGAAGTGTTATAACAGACAGTGTAGTAGGTAGTGGAGGAGACGTAGAAGTGTTATAACAGACAGTGTAGTAGGTAGTGGAGGAGACGTAGAAGTGTTATAACTGACAGTGTAGTAGGTAGTGGAGGAGACGTAGAAGTGTTATAACAGACAGTGTAGTAGGGAGTGGAGGAGACGTAGAACTGTTATAACAGACAGTGTAGTAGGTAGTGGAGGAGACGTAGAAGTGTTATAACAGACAGTGTAGTAGGTAGTGGAGGAGAAGTAGAAGTGTTATAACAGACAGTGTAGTAGGTAGTGGAGGAGACGTAGAAGTGTTATAACAGACAGTGTAGTAGGTAGTGGAGGAGACGTAGAAGTGTTATAACAGACAGTGTAGTAGGTAGTGGAGGAGACGTAGAAGTGTTATAACAGACAGTGTAGTAGGTAGTGGAGGAGACGTAGAAGTGTTATAACAGACAGTGTAGTAGGTAGTGGAGGAGACGTAGAAGTGTTATAACAGACAGTAGTAGAAGTGTTATAACAGACAGTAGAAGTGTTATAACAGACAGTGTAGTAGGTAGTGGAGGAGACGTAGAAGTGTTATAACAGACAGTGTAGTAGGTAGTGGAGGAGACGTAGAAGTGTTATAACAGACAGTGTAGTAGGGAGTGGAGGAGACGTAGAAGTGTTATAACAGACAGTGTAGTAGGTAGTGGAGGAGACGTAGAAGTGTTATAACAGACAGTGTAGTGGGGAGTGGAGGAGACGTAGAAGTGTTATAACAGACAGTGTAGTAGGTAGTGGAGGAGACGTAGAAGTGTTATAACAGACAGTGTAGTAGGTAGTGGAGGAGACGTAGAAGTGTTATAACAGACAGTGTAGTAGGTAGTGGAGGAGACGTAGAAGTGTTATAACAGACAGTGTAGTAGGGAGTGGAGGAGACGTAGAAGTGTTATAACAGACAGTGTAGTAGGTAGTGGAGGAGAAGTAGAAGTGTTATAACAGACAGTGTAGTAGGTAGTGGAGGAGACGTAGAAGTGTTATAACAGACAGTGTAGTAGGTAGTGGAGGAGACGTAGAAGTGTTATAACAGACAGTGTAGTAGGTAGTGGAGGAGACGTAGAAGTGTTATAACAGACAGTGTAGTAGGGAGTGGAGGAGACGTAGAAGTGTTATAACAGACAGTGTAGTAGGTAGTGGAGGAGACGTAGAAGTGTTTTAACAGACAGTAGAAGTGTTATAGCAGACAGTAGAAGTGTTATAACAGTGTATGAGGTTATAAATTAGAAGGGGTTAAATCTGACTGTCTGAGAAACATGTTTCCCATGCCAATAAAGCCCTTGAATTGAAGAGAGAGAGAGAGAGAGAGAGAGAGAGAAAGATGAACAGAAGAAAGAAGGCCGTCCTCAGTCCCAGTTATGGACAGATCACAGTTTTGTTTCCCTCTGTTCTCCTCCATCCCTTCCTATCTGTTTTTTCCCCTCTGTATTTTCCTCCCCATGTGTTTTTAATTTCACCCTCACTCCCTCCCTCTGTCTCTCCCTCTGTCACTCCCTCTGTCGCGCCCTCCCTCCCTCCCTTCTCAGCTAAGCAGATCATTTATTTCTTCATATAAAACAACCTGTTTCTTTTCCTGAAAATGAACTGCTGTTAAGTACAGTAAATTCTTTGCACTGTACAGAAGAGAGAGAGAGTAAATTAAGCAGTGCTCCTTCCTTCATATCAACCCTCAGGCTAACTCAACCCTACCTGCTTAAGGCTTCCTCTCTCTTGCCTCAGGCCAACTCGCCTTCCTCGGGGAGAGAAGATGTTAGCTGGGAGGACACTGTTGTACTACTGATCTCTCATTCAAATCTCTCTATTCCACTCTTCACTCTCTGTCTCTCTCTCTTTCTCCCCTTATCGGCTCTCTCTCCCCCAAATGGCTTTTTCTCTCTCTCATTCAAATTTCTCTTTTCCACTCTTCACTCCTGACTCTCTCCTAAATGCCTCTCTTTATCTCTGTCATTCTCTCTCTCTCTCTCCCCTTATCTGCTCTCTCTCCCCCCAAATATCTATTTTCCACTCTTCACTCCTGACTCCCTCCCATCTCTCTCATTCTCTCTCCTTCCTCTCTTTATCTCTCTCATTCTCTCTCTCTCCCCTTATCTGCTCTCTCTCCCCCCAAATGTCTCTTTTCCACTCTTCTCTCCTGACTCTCTCCTATCTCTCTCATTCTCTCTCCTGCCTCTCTTGATATCTCTCATTCTCTCTCTCTCCCCTTATCTGCTCTCTCTACCCCCAAACGTCTCTTTGTCTCTCTCGCTACTTCTATCTCTGCCCTTATCACCTTTCTCTCCCTCAAACGTCCATCCCAAAATGCCTCTTTCACTCACTCTCTCCTCCTCCTCCTCTCTCTCCCCTTATCTGATCTCTCTACCCCCAAATGTCTCTTTGTCTCTCTCACTACTTCTATCTCTGCCCTTATCACCTTTCTCTCCCTCAAACGTCCATCCCAAAATGCCTCTTTCACTCACTCTCTCCTCCTCTCTCTCCACGTATCCTCCGTCTCTCTACCTCTCTCCTACATGACATCTCTTTCTAACAGACACCAAAGCATATAGAAAAAGAAAGTCACACACACATGCACAGTGATATTTATGTTCCTTATGAATGGTATTACTCTGGCTCCTCTCTCCAGGTCTCACAGATCTTTACATCCGAATCAGCCCAAATTGTGTTAACCAACCGTATTTGTGTGTGTGTGTGGCTAATGAGGATCAGTGTGTGTGTGTGTGTGTGTGTGTGTGTGTGTGTGTGTGACCAGAGACAGTCTGTGTCACGTGTGCTCCCTCTCCGGCTTCTAGCTTACCAGGCTGCTCATTACGGGGTACACCTGTCACCATCGTTACGAGCACCTGCGCGTCATCAGACTCACCTGGACTCCATCACCTCCCTGATTGCCTTATCTGTCACTTCCCCAGACGTTATTGTTTCTGTTTCAGTTCCGTGTCTGTGTTTTGTATTGTGTTCCGTTCTGTTTATTTTATTAAAACTCCCTGAACCTGCTTCCTGACTCACATCGTTACTGTCTGGGGGGAGAAAGAGATTCAGGAAGCGGTGAGCGGCTGGTAACGTTTGGCAGCCTGGATAGAAAAGGTCTACAGGATATAGAGCCTGAAACTCAGCCTGGATGGATAAGGTCTTCAGGATATAGAGCCTGAAACTCAGCCTGGATAGATAAGGTCTACAGGATATAGAGCCTGAAACTCAGCCTGGATGGATAAGGTCTTCAGGATATAGAGCCTGAAACTCAGCCAGGATGGATAAGGTCTTCAGGATATAGAGCCTGAAACTCAGCCTGGATAGATAAGGTCTACAGGATATAGAGCCTGAAACTCAGCCTGGATAGATAAGGTCTTCAGGATATAGAGCCTGAAACTCAGCCTGGATAGATAAGGTCTACAGGATATAGAGCCTGAAACTCAGCCTGGATAGATAAGGTCTTCAAGTTATAGCTACGCTGTCTCTGTGAAACATTTGTGGGCCGCATCTGCGTTGGCTACTATGTTGCAATATGAATGTTCTCGGAGCGGTCTTATTGTTACAAAATGTTTCAATATTCTCCGAGACGCTTTGTTCCTTGATACAATGTTTCAACCTTTCTCAGAAACACCTTGTTGATGTAATGCTTCAATATTCACAGAATGTTTCCCTTCCCTGGCGAATAATGCAGACAAGCAAATACAAAAAATGAGCTGGTCTCAAGCATTAAGGACCACATCTGAAAACAGAGCAACAATTTGGGTGGGAAGCGCAAGACAATGACACTGTTATAGTACACGTCATGTCTTGGTCGGGTTTGTCTTTATACGTCCTTGTCGATTGTAGGACAAAGTCATTCCTTTTCTTTAATTTGTAGGATTTATCTGGCACAGTCCGCTGTTTTTTGCTCTGGTTACTTTCACAGTGCGCCTTGATAGCTTGTATTATGCATCTGTTTCACTGTGCAGGTATGCACTGTTCCACAAATAGGCTAAATGAGTCACTGTACAGTGACTACGGAAAGTATTCAGACCCCAGACCCTTTACGCAGTACTTTGTTGAAGCACCTTTGGCAGTGATTACAGCATCGAGTCTTCTTGGGTATGAAGCTACAAGCTTGGCAGTCCTATATTTGGGGAGTTTTTTCTCCCATTGTGTTGTCTTGGCTGTGTGCTTGTTGTCCTGTTGGAAGGTGAACCTGAGCGCTGTCCTGACCGCTCTGGAGCAGGTTTTCATCAAGGATCTCTGTACTTTGCTCTGTTTATCCATGCCTTGATCCTGACTAGTCTCTCAGTCCCTGCCGCTGAAAACATCCACACAGCATGATGCTGCCACCACCATGCTTCACTGTAGGGATGCTGCCACCACCATGCTTCACCGTAGGGATGCTGCCACCACTATGCTTCACCGTAGGGATGGTGCCACCACCATGCTTCACCATAGGGAGAGAGCCATTAGAGAGGGTGAAGGATATCTGGGACACGATTATCTCACTCACTCTGACAGGCTGTCAATCAACTGTGGAAAAACTGATGCTTATTGGTGAACGACCAGGACCTCTGGATCTGCAAATGAATGATTGATGATTTTAGTGTGATTAATTAGGTCATTATAGCTTTATACCGACGTGTACATATCTTTTTTGCGATTATTATACATTTATGACATAATTTGTATACTGACTATATATTGATAACTATGTTTAATGAACACGAAGGTGTTTTGGGATTTAGTGTTTGTATAATTAATTAATCTGTTAAAAGAGAGATATTTTTATGTTGAAATAATACATTTTAATATTCGGTCTGTGACATGTTATGTTTAGGCAAAAACAAAGATTCAATCAGTAGAATCATTTACTCTAAATGTTGCTAACATTTACATTTAGCAGACGCTCTTATCCAGAGCAACGTGGGAATTGAACCCCCTTACCCTGGTATTGCAAACACCATGTCCTACCAACTAAGCCACACGGGATAGACAAACAAATTCACACAATTCATCCATTTAATGAATTTCCTCTTCATACAATTTTGATCATACCCACATAGCCTTGGGCAACAATGTCCCAGTGCCCTGCCCAATAGACTGACTCACCCTCTACACTACATCTTCTTTAAGGAACACATCCGTGTAGCTGTAGAAGAAGAAGAGGTTAAGTGTCTCTCATCTCTGCTATCAAAACATCTTCTCTGCAAACTTTCTCTACTGTAATGTCACTTCTAATGCTTGTGATGAAGTCGAAACAATCTAAACCGGTAACAGCCAGTTGGCCCTAGACTTGCAAGTGATATTTGTGGCTGTGTTTAAGCTTGGCTTGGCTTGGCTTGACTTGGCCTGGCCATTGACAATGTTAATCAGTTACACTCTAAACATCAGGGCACTTGATCCCGAAGGCCGGTAGCCTAGTGGTTAGAGCGTCGGGCCGGTAGCCTAGTGGTTAGAGCGTCGGGAAGGTAGCCTAGTGGTTAGAGCGTCGGGCCGGTAGCCTAGTGGTTAGAGCGTCGGGCCAGTAACCTAGTGGTTAGAGCGTCGGGCCGGTAGCCTAGTGGTTAGAGCGTCGGGCCGGTAGACTAGTGGTTAGAGCGCCGGGCCGGTAATCTAAATATTGCTGGATTGAATCCCCGAGTTGGCAAGGTAAAAAACTGTTTTTCTGCCCATGAACAAGGCAGTTAACCCACTGTTCCCTGGGTGCTGAAGACGTGGGTGTCGATTAAGGCAGCCCCCCGCACCTCTCTGGTTAAATGCGGAAGACAAATTTCAGTTGAAGGCATTCAGTTGAACTGAATTAGGTATCCCCTTTTCCGTGCATGCGTGCGTGAGAGGAGAAAGCGGTAGCAGAATTACATAGTCATCTGATAAGTAGTGTTGTCCTGTTGTGCTGAACCCACAGATTCAATCAGTTTGTCCTTGGCTTGTTTCAGGCTGAGCTGTGTGTGACTACCATTAGTAGTGGTGCTAGGAACAAACAGCCATTTTGATGTATTACACAACTCTTGTCTGCGTGTATCGCATCACTGGCCGGCTAGAGAGAGATATTCTAGTGTATTCCCCAGATGAGACTGATTCCTCATGTCTAGAGGACAGATGTGTCAGACAGACTACACCTCCATTAGGGTCCATAGGAACAGTGATGCACTATTTAGTGAATATGGTGTAGATACACCAACGCTTCACTTTGCCACCAACCCACCTGACACATAAAGATAGGCCTCTCTGTCAACCAGCACCAGGTTGCCCCCGGCAACCACTGTCCTGCCAATTCCCCCAAAGGCCTCTGGGAGCTAGAAGACTACAGACCACGTAAACACACAGAGTATAACCCATGTAGACAGAACAGAAAACAATTTGTAGTTAAAACAAGCAGAGGACAGAGTGAGGGAGTGAGGGAGGGAGGGAGAGACTGAAGCTGAAGGGGAGAGAAGTAAAGTGGAACAGAGAGACTGAACTAGATCAGGGACACACGACATGTTATTGATAAAGCGTTGAAATTACAGTAATGGATCAATAATGAATAAGATCCCTATACACTGAACAGTAAGTCTGCAGGACTCTGTGTCTATCTGTGTGTTTTCCCTCCCCTCCCCTCCTCTCCCCTCCTCTCCTCTCCTCTCCTCTCCTCTCCTCTCCTCTCCTCTCCTCTCCTCTCCTCTCCTCTCCCTTCCCTTCCCTACCCTTTGGCTCCAATGAGTTCTACCTCAGAGACATCTACTGATCTACTGATACCATCGGAACAGACTTTACCACAGGGGTAAACACACACGCACACACACTCACAGATTACAAAGAAACTGGGTGGACCTAAATCCTGTAAAATCAGTACTAGGAGACATGAAAATATACTAATATATACATTTATTTGGGGAAAAACAACAATACAGATAAAAAAAAACCATACTTTTTTTTTCAAAATCAGTTTTTTGGAAGAAATGTCAGAACATATGCACTTTCATGTGCCTTGTTAACAAACTTGTATCTGTAAATATGAATAAAATTATTAAATTACGAGCCTAGTTCGTTTAGCCACAGAAAAATAGTTAATATTAGCTGGATGGCTCACGAGTATATATTACGTGTAAGATCTGTGTAGTAATATAATTATTTTCTCAGAACCATTTGCTTTACTAGTTACAGCCTAAGGTTAGCTAGCTAACATGGAACCTGGTTGGTTAGCTACGTGCAGATTCAAGCAGGGTAGTAACGTCATCAATTGGGATTATGGTTCATTGTTTAGCTAGCTATCTGTATATAATAGAATGTTCATGATGTCGATGCGACAGCTGTCGATAGACTTAGCTGGTAAATTTGCTCTGGCTATCTACTCTGATTTCAGAGCACTCTCATCTGAGTGTGCCAGAGCACAGAACAACTGAGGAAATTACGAACGCTTGAATATGGCCTGTGTCAGTAAACTTTGGCAAAAAAAAATCGTAATTAATTCATTGTAATTCAATTGTTGCCAGCAGCACAGTTGCAGTCACCAACTCTCTGAATGACATAAAAATAGCCTAACCGGCTCTTCTAGGGCGAGTAAAATGGTCAGAGTGAGGTATTCTCTCATTTGTGTCTAGAAGTAGCTTTCAAACTAGCCAATGTTAGCCAGTTAGATTGGGTGCTTGACTGCTTGACTGCTATTGTTAGGACAGAACGCTCGGCTCAAACCTACTCCTCGGCCAGAGCGTCCAGTGTATCTCAACGCACCGAGAGCGAAACATTGAATTTACAAATGGACAATATGACAACGCTCTGTGTTAAGGGCGGTGCTAAAGATTGCTTAAGAGGGTGAGAACGATGCTGAATGGGTGTCGACAAAAAAGAGCTCTCCGTACGAAAACATTCAAAGGCTATTTTCTCAAAAGTGTGGTTACAAGTTTATCAAATTTCAAAGAATAATTTGTTTTTCATTGTTCCTCAACTACAGTGTATGATATACAATTTTCGAGTCTCTCCTTTCAAAATTTTGGGACATTTTTAGAAATGTTTGCAAATTTGTAAAAAAAATAAAAAAAATATATTCAGACCCTTTACTCAGTACTGAGTACTTTGTTGAAGCACTTTTGGCAGTGATTACAACCTTGATTGTTCTTGGGTTTGATGCTAAAGGCTTGGCACAATTGTATTTGGGGAGTTTCTCCCATTCTTATTTGCAGATCCTCTCAAAATCTGTCAGGTTGGATAGGGAGCATCACTGCACAGCTATTTTCAGGTCTCTCCAGACATGTTCAATTGGGTTCATGTCCAGGCTCTGGCTGGGCCACTCAATGACATTCAGAGACTTGTCCCGAAAGCCACCCCTGAGTTGTCTTGGCTGTGTACTTAGGGCCAATGTCCTGTTTAAAGGTAAACCTTTGCCCCTGTCTGAGGTCCTGAGCAATCTGGAGCAGGTTTTCATCAAAGATCTCTCTGGACTTTGCTCCATTCATCTTTCCCTCGATCCTGACTAGTCTCCCAGTCCCTGCCGCTGAAACACCCACAAAGAATGATGCTGCCACCAGCATGCTTCACCGTAAGGATGGTGCCAGGTTTACTCCCGACATGAAGCTTGACATTCAGGCCAAAGTGTTCAATCTTGGTTTCATCAGACTAGAGAATCTTGTTTCTCGTGGTCTGAGTCCTTTAGATGACTTTTGGCAAACTCCAAGGGGGCTGTCATGTGCCTTTTACTAAGGAGTGGCTTACATCTGGCCACTCTACCATAAAGACCTGATTGGTGGAGTGCTGCAGAGATGTTTGTCCTTCTGGAAGGTTCTCCCAGCTCCACTGAGGATCTCTGGAGCTCTGTCAGAGTGATCATCGGGTTCTTGGTAACCTCCCTGAGAGTTCTTCCAGTGCCTTCCACCAGTACAATCCTGAGGGCCCCTTTCCCACCTGAACCCAGTGGGATCCGTCTAGCCACGGGGGTACGACGGATGTGCTGCCAACTGTAATCTCCTCCAATTAAACCTTTACCTGGCCATGGTCCAACCAGCTCCATCGGACCGTGAGAAGGGTTTCGTCCTCGTCTCGTGCCTCACCGGTAGAGCCCTGGAGTGGACCAGCGCCGTGTGTGGAGGGGAAGATGCGGCGTTGGACCATTTTGAGGAGTTCACCTGCCGTTTCCCGGTCAGTATTCTTCGACCATTCACCGCAGAGTGGCGGGTGAGCATCTATACCATCTGAGGCAGCAGACGAGGAGCGCCCAGGAGTTTCAAATTAAATCAAATCAAAGTTTATTTGTCACGAATAAAACAGGTGTGCCTCGGATGGCCTCTGCCTGCCATTCAACAGACATTTCACCTTCCTGTCAGAGAAATTAAGAGGGAACGTGGTCAAAAAGAAAAAAAACACAATCTCCCCAAAAACACAGTTAATTTAATGAGTTGAGGTGTGTGTGTGTAAGTAAAGAAATAAAACAGTAGAAAGACATTTGAAAAAAGAGTAGCAAGGCTATATACAGACCCTGTTAGTCAGGCTTATTGAGGTAGTATGTACAGTAGGTATCATTAAAGTGACTGTGCATATATGATGAACAGAGAGTAGCAGAAGCGTAAAAAGAGAGTTTGGTGGGTGGTGTGACACAATGCAGATAGCCCAGTTAGCCAAAGTGCGGGAGCACTAGTTGGTCGGGCAAATTTAGGTAGTTTGTACATGAATTTATAGTTAAAGTGACTAAGCGTATAAGATAAACAGAGAGTAGCAGCAGCGTAAAAGAGGGGTTGGGTGGGGGCACACAATGCAAATAGTCCAGGTAACCATTGGTTACCTGTTCAGGAGTCTGATGGCTTGGAGGTAAAAACTATTGAGAAGCCTTTTTGTCCTACACTTGGCACTCCGGTACGGCTTGCCTTGTGGTAGTAGAGAGAACAGTCTATGACTGGGGTGGCTCTAGTCTTTGACAATTTTCAGGGCCTTCCTCTGACACCACCTGGAGGTCCTGGATGGCAGGCAGCTTTGCCCCAGTGATGTATTGGGCCTTACGCACTACCCTCTGAAGTGCATTGCGGTCGGAGGCTGAGCAATTGCCGTACCAGGCAGTGATGCAACCGGTCAGGATGCTCTCGATGTTGCAGCTGTAGAACCTTTTGAGGATCTCAGGACCCATGCCAAATCTTTTTAGTTTCCTGAGGGGGAATAGGCTTTGTTGTGCCCTCATCACGACTGTCTTGGTGTGTTTGGACCAATCTAGTTTGTTGTTGATGTGGACACCAAGGAATTTGAATCTCTCAACCTGCTCCACTACAGCCCGTTGATGAGAATGGGGACGTGCTTGGTGCTCCTTTTCCTGTAGTCCACAATCATCTCCTTAGTCTTCGTTACATTGAGGGAGAGGTTGTTATTCTGGCACCACCCGGCCAGGTCTCTGACCTCCTCCCTATAGGCTGTCTCGTCGTTGTCGTCAGCAAACTTAATGATGGTGTTGGAGTCGTGCCTGGCCATGCAGTCGTGGGTGAACAGGGAGCACAGGAGGGGACTGAGCATGCACCCCTGGGGAGCTCCAGTGTTGAGGATCACCACCTGGGGGCGACCTGTCAGGAAGTCAGGAAGTCCAGGATCCAGTTGCAAAGGGAGTTGTTTAGTCCCAGGATCCTTAGCTTGGTGATGAGCTTTGAGGGTACTATGGTGTTAAACGCTGAGATGTAGTCAATGAACAGCATTCTCACATAGGTGTTCCTTTTGTCCAGGTGGGAAAGGGCAGTGTGTAGTGCAATAGAGATTGCATCATATGTGGATCTGTTTGGGCGGTAGGGGCGGTAGGCAAATTGGAGTGGATCTAGGGTTTCTGGGATAATGGTGTTAATGTGAGCCATTACGGGTGGCAGGGTAGCCTAGTGGTTAGAGCGTTGGGCTAGTAACCGAAAGGTTGCTAGTTTGAATCGCCAAGCTGACAAGGTACAAATTTGTCATTCTGCCCCTGAACAAGGCAGTCAACCCACTGTTCCTAGGCCATCATTGAAAATAAGAATTTGTTCTTAACTGACTTGCCTAATCAAATAAAGGTACAAAATAAATTACCTTTCAAAGCACTTCATGGCTACGGACGTGAGTGCTTACGGGTCTGTAGTCATTTAGGCAGGTTGCCTTTGTGTTCTTGGGCACAGGGACTATGGTGGTCTGCTTGAAGCATGTTGGTATTGCAGACTCAATCAGGGACATGTTGAAAATGTCAGTGAAGACACATGCCAGTTGGTCAGCACATGCCCGGAGCACACGTCCTGGTAATCCGTCTGGCCCCGCAGCCTTGTGTATGTTGACCTGTTTAAAGGTCTTACTCACGTCGGCTACGGAGAGCGTGATCACACAGTCGTTTGGAACAGCTGATGCTCTCATGCACATTGAAAGTCAATATATATAAAAACATATTTTAAAAAAATAAAAAGAGTTCTTAACAGGGCGTGTTTTTTTTTTTTACCCATTTTTTAAATCATTTTTTTACGTTTGTACTTTGCTTTGCAAATAAGATTAGAAAACTGTTTGTCATGTCTATCCTTTTTGATATACTGTATACTGTTTGGGAGAGTAGTTGAAAAGTATTGTGGCTAATGTAAAAAATTATATTGTGGCTAATGTAAAATCATGCAGTGTTGCTTGCCTCGAAGCGAGCATATAAGTGATTTTGCTCGTCTGGTAGGCTTGTGTCACTGGGCAGCTCATGGCTGTGATTCCCTTTATAATCTGTAATAGTTTGCATGCCCTGCCACTTCCGACGAGCATCTTAGCCCTGTATTGACGCTTTGCCTGTTTGATGGTTCGTCTCAGGGCATAGCAGGATTTCTTGTAAGCTTCCGGAGTCCGGCACCTTGAAAGCGGCAACTCTAACCTTTAGCTCAGTGTAAATGTTGCCTGTAATCCATGGCTTCTGGTTGGGGTATGTACGTAGAGTCACTGTGGGGACGACATCCTCAATACATATTGATAAAACCCGTGACTGATTTGGTGTATTCCTCAATGTCAACCGGAAGAATCCCGAAACATGTTCCAGTCTGTGATAGCAAAGCAGTCCTGTAGTTTAGCATCTGCTTCATCTGACCACTTCTTATTGACTGAGTCACTGGTGCTTCCTGTTTTAATTTTTGCTTGTAAGCGGGAATCAGAAGGATAGAGTTGTGGTTGGATTTACCAAATGGAGGGCGAGGGAGAGCTTTGTACACATCTCTGTGTGTGGAGTACAGGTGATCTAGAATTTTTTTCCTCTGGTTGCACATTTAACATGTTGATAGAGATTTGGTAGAACTGATTTAAGGTTGCCTGCATTAAAGTCTCCGGCCACTAGGAGCGCCACCTCTGGGTGAGTGGTTTTCTCTTTGCTTATTTCCTTATACAGCTGACTGAGTGCGGTCTTAATGCCAGCATCTGTCTGTGGTGGTAAATAAACAAGTAGTGTGGCCTGCAGTTTATCACAATATACTCAACTTCAGTCGAGCAAAATCTAAAGACTTCCTTAGATTTCGTGCATCATCTGTTGTTTACAAATATGCACAGACCGCACCCCCTCGTCTTACCGGAGTGTGCTGTTCTATCCTGCCGGTGCAGCGTGTATCCCGCTACCTGAATATCCATGTCGTCATTCAGCTACGATTCCGTGAAGCATAGGATATTACAGTTTTTTATGTCCCGTTGGTAGGATATTCGTGATCGTACCTCGTCTAGTTATTGTCCAATGATTGCACGTTGGTGAGTAATATTGACGGTAACGGCAGCTTTCCTAGTTGTCTTCTGCGGGTCCTGACGAGGCATCTGGCTCTTTGTCCTCTGCGTCGCTTCCTTTTGCGAATAATTGGGATGTCTGCCCTGTGGGTTGTTTGGAGGATATCATGAGAGTCCTGCTTGCTGCTGTTGTTGTTGTTGTTGAAGAAAGACATTTTCGTCTAATCCGAGGTGAGTGATCACTGTCCTGATATCCAGAAGCTCTTTTCTGACGTAAAATACGGTTGCAGAAACATTATGTACGAAATCATTTACAAATATCGCAAAAAAAGAACACATAATAACACAATTGGTTAGGAGACCGTAAAACAGCGGCCATCTCCTCCGGAGCCATCTTTAATATATTTGCCCTGGAGTTTAGGACCCTGGCTGCCGACGCGGGATAGAACAACAGGGCCCTGATCGACCATTAGCGCTGCAGTCTGCGCGAGGACGTCCGTCAGGAGCTGGCCTGCAGAGACACCACCCTCACCTTCGACCATCCGGCTGGACAACCTGCTGGCTACTCGAGGACGTCCAGATCGGGGTCTGGTGGTTCCATCCTCCCGCACCCCCTCTCCGAGACCCATGGAACTGGGCGGGACAGTGTGCAGGGAGAACGGAGGGGGTTCAAGCTCGTGCACCGCCTGTGGCCGCAGAGGGCACACTGCTGGTCGGTGCCGGGCTGGTTCCTCTGGGAATCGAGGCAGCAGGCAGGGCGCTCTTGCGTGAGAAAGAGCGGCACCATTCTCACTCAGAGTCCTCTGTCGCATATATATTTGTGTCGGTCACTTTTCCCTAATTTTCCCCGTGTTCCCAGCATAAGGTGCTAGTAGATTCAGGCTCGGCTGGGAATTTCATTGATAAAGCGTTAGCTCATAGTTTAGGGACCCCTATTGTTCCCGTGGACGTGCCTTTCCCCATTCACGCCTTAGATAGTCGCCCATTAGGGTCAGGGCTTATCAGGGAGGCCACCGCTACTATGAGTATGGTTATGCAGGGGGGTCACACGTAAACGATTAGTCTTTTCCTTATTGACTCTCCTGCGTATCCCATGGTGCTGGGCCTACCCTGGTTAGCTTGTCCACCCCATTGTTTCTTGGCCACAGAGGACTTTCACGGGGTGGTCGCGAAAGTGCTCAGGTAGGTGTTTAGGGGTTTCCGTTGGTGCTACTACGGTGGAAAGTCCAGACCAGGTCTCCACCAAGCACAATACCCCAGACTATACCGATTTGGCATGCAAAACTCTGGGGACACACAGCTATCAACTGACCCAATGTGATCATTCTCGCTGGGGATACACTTCCCAGGAGTCAAGTGTATCCCCAACTACCACCCGATCGACGGGGGGATTGTGCGATAAATCTCCTGGTAGACGCTGCACTTCCCAGGAGTCAAGTGTATCCCCTGTCGCAAGCGGAGAAGGTGGCTATGGAGACATATGTCTCAGAATCCCTGCGTCAGGGGTACATTCGGTCCTCCACTTCACCCGTCTCCTCGAGTTTCTTCACAAGGTCTCCTCAAGGTCTGCGCCTGTGCATTGATTATCGAGGTCTCAATGAAATCACGGTCAGGTACAGTTACCCACCCCCAGGACTACCTGACATGATGACTCCTTGCTGTCCCCAGTCCACCTGACCATGCTGCTGCTCCAGTTTCAACTGTTCTGCCTTATTATTATTCGACCATGCTGGTAATTTATGATCATTTGAACATCTTGGCCATGTTCTGTTATGATCTCCACCCGGCACAGCCAGAAGAGGACTGGCCACTCCACATAGCCTGGTTCCTCTAGGTTTCTTCCTAGGTTTTGGCCTTTCTAGGGAGTTTTTCCAAGCCACCGTGCTTCTACACCTGCATTGCTTGCTGTTTGGGGTTTTAGGCTGGGTTTCTGTACAGCACTTTGAGATATCAGCTGATGTACGAAGGGCTATATAAATACATGTGATTTGATTTGATTTACCTCTTATCGCCACGGTGATTGAGTCAATGCACGTGGTGCGCTTCTTCACAAAACTGGATCTCAGGAGTGCGTACAACCTGGTGCGTATTCGAGAGGGAGACGAGTGGAAGATGGCATTTAGTACCACCTCAGGGCGTTATGAGTACCTCATCATACCGTATGGGTTGATGAATGCTCCATCAGTCTCCCAATCCTTGGTAGATGAGATTTATGTTTCCTCCTGCTCTGTGTGCGCCCAGTGCAAGGCTCCTAGACACCTGCCCAGAGGTAAGTTACAACCCCTACCCGTTCCACAACGGCTGTGGTCGCACCTATCGGTGGATTTCATAACCAATCTTCAACCTTCGCAGGGTAACACCACGATCCTGGTCGTTGTGGATCGGTTTTCTAAGTCCTGTCGTCTCCTCTCTTTGCCCGGTCTCCCTGCGGCCCTACAAACTGCAGGGGCCCTGTTTACACACGTCTTCCGGCACAACGGGGTGCCTGAGTATATAGTGTCTGATCGTGGTCCCCAGTTCCCATCAAGGGTCTGGAAGGCGTTCATGGAACGTCTTGGGATCTCAGTCAGCCTTACCTCAGGTACCTCACCCCGAGAGTAACGGGCAACTGGAGAGAGTTAACTTCTTGGCACACCCATCCCTTTAGCGGGATCATTTTCGTCAACATACGCTGAATTACAGAGCACCAAATTCAAATTAAATTACAAAAAAGATTACATTTTCATAAAATCACAGGTGCAATATACCAAAACACAGCTTAGCTTGTTGTTAATCCACCTGGCATGTCAGATTTCAAAAAAGCTTTACAGCGAAAGCAAACCAAGTGTTTATGTTAGGACAGCTCTCTCAGCAGACAAAACATTACAAACAGCTAGCAGCAAAGTAGATTGGTCACGAAAGTCAGAAAAGCAATTAAATTAATAGCTTACCTTTGATGATCTTCAGATGTTTGCACTCACGAGACTCCCAGTTACACAATAAATGTTTGTTTTGTTCCATAAAGATTATTTTTATATCCAAAAACCTCCATTTCGTTGGCACATTTTATTCAGTAATCCACAGGCTCGAGCAGGTCACGACGGGCAGAAGAAAATTCCAAATAGTATCCGTAAAGTTCCTAGAAATATGTCAAACGTTTTTTATAATCAATTTTCAGGTTATTTTTACAATGAATAATCGATAATATTTCTACCGGACAGTAGCTTTTTCAATAGGAGAGAGAGAGAAAATGTCTGCTCCAAGTTGCTCGTGCAAAACTCTGGGGACACACAGCTATCCACTGACGCGATGTGATCTTTCTCGCTCGTTTTTCAGAATAAAAGCCTGAAACTATGTCTAAAGACCGTTCACACCATGTGGAAGCCATAGGGAAAGGTTGATCTGGTTGATATCCCTTTAAATGGAGGAAAGGCAGGCAATGGAACAGAGAGGTTTCAGGATAACAGCACTTCCTCGTTGGATTTTCAGCAGGTTTTCGCCTGCAATATCAGTTCTGTTATACTCACAGACAATATTTTGACAGTTTTGGAAACTTTAGAGTGTTTTCTATCCTAATCTGCCAATTATTTGCATATTCTAGCTTCTGGGCCTGAGAAATAGGAAGTTTCATTCAGGTACGTTTTTCATCCAAACATCAAAATACTGCCCCTTAGTCTCAAGAGGTTAACCAGGAAGTGGGTAGGTTTCTGAGGTCTTATTGCCAGGACCGGGGGTGGACGACTGGTTTCGGCACACGGAGGAAACATGGGACGCCACCCACGTCCACCTTCAGCGTGCTGTACTGCGCCAGAAAGTTGCCGCATGCCGTCACCGCAGTGAGGCCCCGGTGTTCGCCTCTCGACCCGAAACCTGCCCCTCCGCCTGCCCCACCGGAAGCTGGGTCCACGGTTTGTGGGGCCATTTAAAGTCCTGAGGAGAGTGAACGAGGTATGTTATAGGTTCCCCCCAATTACCGTATTGACCCCTCGTTCCATGTGTCTCTCCTCAGGCTGATGGTGGCTGGCCCGCTCCAGGGGGCTATGGTGCTGGAGGTTCCTTCCACCCCTCTGGACTTCGAGGGGGTCCCGGTGATCCATCTTGGATTCGAGACATCCGGCAAGGGTCCTTCAGTACCTCGTGGACTGGGAGGGGTATGGTCCGGAGGAGAGATGCTGGGTTCCGGTTGAGAACATGTTTTATCCTTCCCTGCTGCTAGAGTTCCACCGTCTCCATTCGGATCACCCTGCACCTCATCCTCTGGGTCGTCCTCGAGGCCACTGCTGGAGCCGCGCGTCAGGGGGGGGGGGGGGGGGACTGCCACGACTTCTGCCGAAGTCGATGCCTCTCCTTGTTTGGGTGGTGTTCAGCAGTCGACGTCACCGGTCTTCTAGCCATCGTTGATCCATTTTTCATTTTCCATTTGTTTTGTCTTGTCTTCCTTCACACCTGGTTCTAATCCCATTCATTACATGTTGTGTATTTAACCCTCTGTTTCCCCTCATATCCTTGTCAGAGATTGTTTATTGTTGTTTTATGGATTGGTGTGCGACGGGTTCTTGTACCCACATTTATATTATTATGTGTTTGGTTTTGGAGTTTGTGTTTTACGTTATTAAACTACTCCATTATACCAAGTTTGATTCTGAGCCTTCCCTGCCACCTACACACACGTCACAAGAGATAACATGAACTAACCTAGTCTTCTTATAGATAACATTATTATCTAGACTAGTCTTCTCAGAGGAGATAACATTAACTAACATAGTCTACTCAGAGATAACATGATTAACTTGCCTAGACTTATCTCAGAGGAGATAACATTAACTAACCTAGTCTTCTTATAGATAACATTATTAGCTAGCCTAGTCTTCTCAGAGGAGATAACATTAACTAACATAGTCTTCTTATAGATAACATTATTAGCTAGCCTAGTCTTCTCAGAAGAGATAACATTAAATAACATAGTCTACTCAGAGATAACATGATTAACTTGCCTAGACTTATCTCAGAGGAGATAACATTAACTAACATAGTCTGCTCAGAGATAACATGATTGACTTGCCTAGACTTATATCAGAGGAGATAACATTAACTAACATAGTATACTCAGAGATAACATGATTGACTTGCCTAGACTTATCTCAGAGGGGATAACATGATTAACTTCCCTAGACTTATCTCAGAGGAGATAAATCTATACATGTGTTTTCTAAAAGGGAGAGCTGCTTCCCAACCCAACACTACACACACACACACACACACACACACACACACACACACACACACACACACACACACACACACACACACACACACACACACACACACACACCTCAACTCATTAAATTAACTGCGTTTTTGGGGAGATTGTGTTTTTTCTTTCTGACCACGTTCCCTCTTAATTTATCTGACAGGAAGGTGAAATTTCTGTTGAATGGCAGGCAGAGGCCATCCGAATGTCCAGTGTGTGTGTGTGTGTGTATATATTAACAATTCATTGGCGTAGTTTGTGTCTGTACGTGTATGTGTTTAAGAATGCATTCACTGCCAAAGTGTGTGTGTGTGTGTGTGTGTGTGTGTGTGTGCGTGCGTGCGTGTGTGTGCGCACACACATTTGATATTGCGCGTTCCTCCACGGTGTGTGTATTGTCCTGTAGCATTGATTCTGTTGGCTGGCCTATCAATCAGACAGACACACACACACAAAGCTGTACTCTACAGAGAGGAGAGGGGTGTAGCCTTGATGTTGTGACTATCTCTCTGCTCTCCTCACCATTATTTACTGTTGGAGCACCTGGATATACATTCATTAATCAATATGATATTATTCTACCTACGGGTATCCAGGCCTAAAGCCAGACTTCATAGAGAGATGAGGGATGGAGGGAGGGAGGCTGGCAGGGACACGGGGGGGGGGGGGGGGGGGGTGGGCGGGCGAGAGGGCGGGCAAGAAGAGAGGGAGGGAGGGACGCAGTGAGGGAAGACGGCGGCGGGCGGGAGGACAAGTAGGGAGGGAGGGAGAAAAGGTTCAGGGAACACACACACACTGTTCAGTCTAAACACCGTTCAGTCTAAATACTGTTCAGTCTAAACACCATTCAGTCTAAATACCGTTCAGTCTAAATACCGTTCAGTCTAAATACCGTTCAGTCTAAATACCGTTCAGTCTAAACACCGTTCAGTCTAAACACCGTTCAGTCTAAACACCGTTCAGTCTAAACACCGTTCAGTCTAAACACCGTTCAGTCTAAACACCGTTCAGTCTAAATACTGTTCAGTCTAAACACTGTTCAGTCTAAACACCGTTCAGTCTAAATACCGTTCAGTCTAAACACGGTTCAGTCTAAATACTGTTCAGTCTAAACACCGTTCAGTCTAAACACGGTTCAGTCTAAATACTGTTCCTCACCACAATCAGAATCAATGGGACATTATTAAAGTGGAATCATGTTCAGAAGCTTTATTTCTATATTAGAAACAGGAGATAGAAGGAGACCGTGTGGGACAGCCAAAGGAGATAGAAGGAGACAGTGTGGGACAGCCAAAGGAGATAGAAGGAGACAGGGTGGGACAGACAAAGGACACATAAGGAGACCGTGAGGGACAGCCAAAGGAGATAGAAGGAAACCGTGTGGGACAGCCAAAGGAGATAGAAGGAGACAGGGTGGGACAGCCAAAGGAGATAGAAGGAGACCGTGTGGGACAGCCAATGGAGATAGAAGGAGACCGTGTGGGACAGACAAAGGAGATAGAAGGAGACCGTGTGGGACAGACAAAGGAGATAGAAGGAGTCAGGGCGGGACAGCCATAGGAGATAGAAGGAGACCGTGTGGGACAGACAAAGGAGATAGAAGGAGTCAGGGTGGGACAGCCAAAGGAGATAGAAGGAGACAGGCTAGGACAGCCAAAGGAGATAGAAGGACACAGTGTGGGACAGCCAAAGGAGATAGAAGGAGACAGGGTGGGACAGCCAAAGGAGATAGGAGTCAATGTGGGACAGCCAATGGAGATAGGAGTCAATGTGGGACAGCCAAAGGAGATAGAAGGAGACAGGGTAGGACAGCCAAAGGAGATAGGAGTCAATGTGGGACAGCCAAAGGAGATAGAAGGAGACAGGGTAGGACAGCCAAAGGAGATAGGAGTCAATGTGGGACAGCCAAAGGAGATAGAAGGAGACAGGGTAGGACAGCCAAAGGAGATAGGAGTCAATGTGGGACAGCCAAAGGAGATAGGAGTCAATGTGAGACAGCCAAAGGAGATAGAAGGAGACCGTGTGGGACAGCCAAAGGAGATAGAAGGAGACCGTGTGGGACAGCCAAAGGAGATAGAAGGAGACAGGGTGGGACAGACAAAGGACACATAAGGAGACCGTGAGGGACAGCCAAAGGAGATAGAAGGAGACCGTGTGGGACAGCCAAAGGAGATAGAAGGAGACAGGGTGGGACAGACAAAGGACACATAAGGAGACCGTGAGGGACAGCCAAAGGAGATAGAAGGAGACAGGGTGGGACAGACAAAGGACACATAAGGAGACCGTGAGGGACAGCCAAAGGAGATAGAAGGAGACAGGGTGGGACAGCCAAAGGAGATAGAAGGAGACAGGGTGGGACAGCCAAAGGAGATAGAAGGAGACAGGGTGGGACAGCCAAAGGAGATAGAAGGAGACAGGGTGGGACAGCCAAAGGAGATAGAAGGAGACAGGGTGGGACAGACAAAGGAGATAGAAGGAGACAGGGTGGGACAGACAAAGGAGATAGAAGGAGACAGGGTGGGACAGACAAAGGAGATAGAAGGAGACAGGGTGGGACAGACAAAGGAGATAGAAGGAGACAGGGTGGGACAGCCAAAGGAGATATAAGGAGACAGGGTGGGACAGACAAAGGAGATATAAGGAGACAGGGTGGGACAGACAAAGGAGATATAAGGAGACAGGGTGGGACAGACAAAGGAGATAGAAGGAGACAGGGTGGGACAGCCAAAGGAGATAGAAGGAGACAGGGTGGGACAGCCAAAGGAGATAGAAGGAGACAGGGTGGGACAGACAAAGGAGATAGAAGGAGACAGGGTGGGACAGACAAAGGAGATAGAAGGAGACAGGGTGGGACAGACAAAGGAGATAGAAGGAGACAGGGTGGGGGTGTATCATTTGATTTACACAACATGCCTACCATTTGAAGATGTAAAATAGTTTTTTATTGTGAAACAGGAACCTCAGGAGGTTGAATAAATTCGGCTTGTCACCAAAAGCACTCACAAACTTCTACAGATGCACAATCGCGAGCATCCTGTCGGGCTGTATCACCGCCTGGTACGGCAACTGCTCCGCCCACAACCGTAAGGCTCTCCAGAGGGTAGTGAGGTCTGCACAACGCATCACCAGGGGCAAACTACCTGCCCTCCAGGACACCTACATCACCCGATGTCACAGGAAGGCCATAAAGATCATTAAGGACAACAACCACCCGAGCCACTGCCTGTTCACCCCGCTATCATCCAGAAGGCGAGGTCAGTACAGGTGCATCAAAGATGGGACCGAGAGACTGAAAAAGAAACAGCTTCTATCTCAAGGCCATCAGACTGTTAAACAGCCACCACTAACATTGTACCATCACTCATTCATATATCTTTATGTACATATTCTTTATCCCCTTACACTGTGTATAAGACAGTAGTTTTGGAATTGTTAGTTAGATTACTTGTTGGTTATTACTGCATGGTCGGAACTAGAAGCACAAGCATTTCGCTACACTCGCATTAACATCTGCTAACCATGTGTGTGTGACAAATACATTTTGATTTGATTTGAATCTTTAAGTCTCAATTGGATTGAGGTCTGGGCTTTGACTAGGCCATCCCAAGACATTTAAAAGTTTCCCCTTAAACCACTCGAGTGTTGCTTTAGCAGCATGCTTAGGAGCATTGTTCTGCTGGAAGGTGAACACTCTTTCCAAGGCTGTCCACCGAGAGAGATCCCTGGCGATTCCACGTAAAATACATTAATGATTTCTTACTCGAAGTGGGCGAAGGTTCGTGTGCAAAGTATATGGTTGCTGTAGGTGAGAGTAGTTTGTAAATGTACCAATATTAAGTGTCTCTGTCCCTCTCTCTCCATCTCTTCTTTAACAAGCACCAATGTCCTTGTCATTCCACTAGGGACCTGTTTTTGTTTTCAGCATATTACGTCTCCAGTCAATAACCGATGAAAAGTGTGTATGTTTATCTTGTATTACCATGTAGTTAGCTAGTAAATAAATAATTAAACCAATTTGTGTAGTACTGAATTTTAAGTAAGGCTGTTTTTTTGCAGATGTAAGGAGGTTACGACTGTTCAGTATGATGATATGATATGAGGTTATGATTAATAATTTGTATTTTTACAGATGCGATAGGTCAAGACCTTTAGAGTTTCATTCGGGAGATGGTAACTCTTTAAAGAACCTCTTCCGTGGTGGCACAAATCCTAATGAGTTAATTGTTACATGATTAATTGAATTGGTAACAAATAAACATAGTTATGTAATTAGATAAATAACAGTCTTTAGATTGATGTTTAAGTCAAGTCACGACAAAAGGATCCCAAAATAATTGTCAGTTTTATTTGTCATACTTTTTTCCCCCATCACTATGGTTTTTCCTCCACTGACTACACTGAATAATACAGTGTTATATAATGTAGAGTTTTATCATTTATTTCATGTGTAAAGTAAGTGTCTTAATGTTTTCGAACCCCAGAAAGAGTAGCTGCAGGGATCCCTAATAAAATACAAATCACGCCATGTCATCTGACAGCAGTTATGTAGAGTCCTGTTCTCGAGTCCAGCGCAGTAAAAAACGAATTAGCAGCTTCCATTCTGTCAGCGCATGAAATCGCTTCACCAGGCCAAATATATACAGTCCTCTCTGGAAACATTAAAAGAGTATATATTATAGACATGTTTGCATAGTGGTGAATCTATCAGCCTCATGTAGGAGAGTGCACTTTTTGTAGCACACAAAGGGCCAGTAGTGTAGTGGAGGGTAAACACTAAGGGCCAGTAGTGTAGTGGAGGGAAAACACTAAGGGCCAGTGGTGTAGTTGAGGGTAAACACTAAGGGCCAGTGGTGTAGTTGAGGGTAAACACTAAGGGCCAGTGGTGTAGTTGAGGGTAAACACTAAGGACCAGTAGTGTAGTGGAGGGTAAACACTAAGGGCCAGTAGTGTAGTGGAGGGTAAACACTAAGGGCCAGTAGTGAAGTGGAGGGTAAACACTAAGGGCCAGTAGTGTAGTGGAGGGTAAACACTAAGGGCCAGTAGTGTAGTGGAGGGTAAACACTAAGGGCCAGTGGTGTAGTGGAGGGTAAACACTAAGGGCCAGTAGTGTAGTGGAGGGTAAACACTAAGGGCCAGTGGTGTAGTGGAGGGTAAACACTAAGGGCCAGTAGTGTAGTGGAGGGAAAACACTAAGGGCCAGTGGTGTAGTTGAGGGTAAACACTAAGGGCCAGTGGTGTAGTGGAGGGTAAACACTAAGGGCCAGTGGTGTAGTGGAGGGTAAACACTAAGGGCCAGTGGTGTAGTGGAGGGTAAACACTAAGGGCCAGTGGTGTAGTGGAGGGTAAACACTAAGGGCCAGTAGTGTAGTGGAGGGAAAACACTAAGGGCCAGTGGTGTAGTTGAGGGTAAACACTAAGGGCCAGTGGTGTAGTTGAGGGTAAACACTAAGGGCCAGTGGTGTAGTGGAGGGTAAACACTAAGGGCCAGTAGTGTAGTTGAGGGTAAACACAAAGGGCCAGTAGTGTAGTGGAGGGTAAACACTAAGGGCCAGTAGTGTAGTGAAGGGTAAACACTAAGGGCCAGTAGTGTAGTGGAGGGTAAACACTAAGGGCCAGTAGTGTAGTGAAGGGTAAACACTAAGGGCTAGTAGTGTAGTGGAGGGTAAACACTAAGGGCCAGTAGTGTAGTGGAGGGTAAACACAAAGGGCCAGTAGTGAAGTGGAGGGTAAACACTAAGGGCCAGTGGTGTAGTGGAGGGTAAACACTAAGGGCCAGTAGTGTAGTGGAGGGTAAACACTAAGGGCCAGTAGTGTAGTGGAGGGTAAACACTAAGGGCCAGTAGTGTAGTGGAGCGTAAACACTAAGGGCCAGTAGTGAAGTGGAGGGTAAACACTAAGGGCCAGTAGTGTAGTGGAGGGTAAACACTAAGGGCCAGTAGTGTAGTGGAGGGTAAACACTAAGGGCCAGTAGTGTAGTGGAGGGTAAACACTAAGGGCCAGTAGTGTAGTGGAGGGTAAACACTAAGGGCCAGTAGTGTAGTGGAGGGTAAACACTAAGGGCCAGTAGTGTAGTGGAGGGTAAACACTAAGGGCCAGTAGTGTAGTGGAGGGTAAACACTAAGGGCCAGTAGTGTAGTGGGGGGTAAACACTAAGGGCCAGTAGTGTAGTGGAGGGAAAACACTAAGGGCCAGTAGTGTAGTTGAGGGTAAACACTAAGGGCCAGTAGTGTAGTTGAGGGTAAACACTAAGGGCCAGTAGTGTAGTTGAGGGTAAACACTAAGGGCCAGTAGTGTAGTGGAGGGTAAACACTAAGGGCCAGTAGTGTAGTGGAGGGTAAACACTAAGGGCCAGTAGTGTAGTGGAGGGTAAACACTAAGGGCCAGTGGTGTAGTGGAGGGTAAACACTAAGGGCCAGTAGTGTAGTGGAGGGTAAACACTAAGGGCCAGTAGTGTAGTGGAGGGAAAACACTAAGGGCCAGTAGTGTAGTGGAGGGTAAACACTAAGGGCCAGTAGTGTAGTGGAGGGTAAACACTAAGGGCCAGTAGTGTAGTGGAGGGTAAACACTAAGGGCCAGTAGTGTAGTTGAGGGTAAACACTAAGGGCCAGTAGTGTAGTGGAGGGTAAACACTAAGGGCCAGTAGTGTAGTGGAGGGTAAACACTAAGGGCCAGTACTGTAGTGGAGGGTAAATGCAGGTATAAACCCTGTACCCACCTTTTTTTGTGGCATTTCTTATACTCACTTCTTAATCCTTACTGTTGCATATCAAAACAGTGTAGGGGAGCTATACGTCTTAACAATGTAGCACAATAGAGAAATGCACAAAGTAGCCTACACAATTACAAAGCACCTGAAATATATTCACACAGCCTAGTTTCAGCGGAATTACATGTGCACGCAGCCCGAGTGGGCCGCTTTCAGCTGGTTCTGTCAAGGAGCAGCTAACAGAAGAACGACATCGGTAGCCGGTAAAGATGTTTCAACTTATATCTACCAGTAAATGTTAACTGAGACAACCATGGGTATGCAACCCAGGTATTGAAAAAGTATTGTCCGAAGTGTTGGTTAGTAGGCTATTTGTGATGCGCAATTTTCATCATGTGCTGTTTACGTTTAAAGTTGAACTAACAGCGTATTAACTACTTTGCAGATATGAAACAAACAGAATCATAAATATCAGTAAAAAAATATTACATTTCCCAGTTTTATGCTACAAAACCAACTTTATGAGAAGTTTTAAAAAATAGGTGCTATTTGCTTCAACGTTCCATGACGTACAGTAAGATGTTGGATGCAGTTCAATACATGATTCATATAATACACCAATACATTTCTTGGTAGTCCAAAATATCAGGTTGTAAATCACAGCTGGCCTGGTACCTTGTTTGCTGCATCCATTCAGGATCCACTGTTTCGTTTTCAACGACTCAATATTCTGGACAGAAACGGACGACTGTAACTAAGACTGGGAGTGTCAATACAATCAACCTAGCAATGGTCACAAGTCAGTCATAGTATGGCTAATAGGCTAGCATATCTATTTATGTAGGTCTTTATGTAGCAATATGAAAACACGGAGCCTAACTAGCTAGCTGCTTGGAGGATGTCATGCCATTTTAAAGAGTGGATGAGTGACTGACTGTTTGCCCTTGTATCGTTTTTCGGAGGCTACACACAGCTAGAGGAGCAGGTGTCATTTGGTTAGCTAGCAAGAACTTGAACGACTGTTATTCAGTTAGCATATCTCTTGCGTTTGCAAATCCACTCTCGCTATCTACTCTGATTTCAGAGCACTCTCATCTAACGTGTTCCAAAGGGCAGAACAGCTGATGAATTTACGAACGTGCAACACGTGCTGAATGTTAAAGACATTGACAAAGTAATCTTTAGTCAAGAACAATCTAGATAACATGTAAACAGACAAATCAGCTCTGTTACGGCAAATAAAAGGGTCAGAGTGAGGCGCTCTCTCATTTGTGTCTGGAAGTAGTTAGCTAGCTAGCCAACTTTAGCCAATTAACTTGGAAAGTTTTTTTGGGACAAGCTGCAGAAGGACGAGGAGGCTACAATTCCGCTTCGTTTATCAGTGCAATTTTTGACGGCCAACTAGCTGAAACAGTTTGACAGGGTTTATCTAAATGTTTCTTTGTTAGATTTTAGCTCCTATTGCTCTGGCTAGCATTAGTTGTTGATCTTGTTGTTGTTGACATGCATAGCTGAGGGAGAGAGAGCCTACCTTATCCTGGTTGTTTGATCAATGGGACTGCAAAGTTCCCTAATGTAACATGACTCCTGTGGTGTTTACATATTTGCAGAAATCAATTGAAATGTATTTGTGGCTTTTGGTGAATGTGTTCTAATGATCTAAAGTCACGCTGTTGCTACTGATGACAGTCCCTATTGCCTGTAAACACACAGTCCAGTTCATAATGAATGATAACAGGCCCTACTGCCTGTAAACGCACAGTCCAGTTCAAAGTGAATGATAACAGTCCCTATTGCCTGTAAACACACAGTCCAGTTCATAATGATAGATAACAGGCCCTACTGCCTGTAAACACACAGTCCAGTTCAAAGTGAATGATGGCAGGACCTACTGCCTGGAAACACACAGTCCAGTTCAAAGTGAATGATGGCAGGCCCTACTGCCTGTAAACACAGAGTCTAGGTCAAAGTGAATGATGGCAGGCCCTACTGCCGGTAAACACACAGTCCAGTTCAAAGTGAATGATAACAGGCCCTACTGCCTGTAAACACACAGTCCAGTTCATAGTGAATGATGACAGGCCTTACCGCCTGTAAACACACAGTCCAGTTCAAAGTGAATGATAACAGGCCCTACTGCCTGTAAACACACAGTCCAGTTCATAGTGAATGATGACAGGCCCTATTGCCTGTAAGCACACAGTCCAGTTCAAAGTGAATGATAACAGGCCCTACTGCCTGTAAACACACAGTCCAGTTCATAGTGAATGATGACAGGCCTTACCGCCTGTAAACACACAGTCCAGTTCAAAGTGAATGATAACAGGCCCTATTGCCTGTAAACACACAGTCCAGTTCATAGTGAATGATGACAGGCCCTACTGCCTGTAAACACACAGTCCAGTTCAAAGTGAATGATGACAGGCCCTACTGCCTGTAAACACACAGTCCAGTTCAAAGTGAATGATGACAGGCCCTACTGCCTGTAAACACACAGTCCAGTTCAAAGTGAATGATGACAGTCCCTACTGCCTGTAAACACACAGTCCAGTTCAAAGTGAATGATGACAGTCCCTACTGCCTGTAAGCACACAGTCCAGTTCAAAGTGAATGATGACAGTCCCTACTGCCTGTAAACACAGAGTCTAGGTCAAAGTGCCTGTAAACACACAGTCCAGTTAAAAGTGAATGATGGCAGTCCCTACTGCCTGTAAACACACAGTCCAGTTCAAAGTGAATGATGGCAGGGCCGTGTGGCAAATGGCTTGTTTGTATAAAGGTCTACTGTATCTCTGATTGTATATAGAGCACCGGTCTGTATAGACTCGGTCCTGGATAAGACAGATGGTTTTATTCAGTTGTATTTATTGCAGTGCCTATTCATTTTCCAATCACACGGCCGCTTTCCCACAATTTATTGCTATAGAATTTTCACAAATGCCTTAGTATACGTAATTCCAAAACATTCAAAAAATTTACGAAAAAGTGAAAATTACCACATCTAAGTGGTCGCTTGTTACCAGAGAGAGGATCATTCATCCTAGCTACCGGAGAGAGGATCATTCATCCTAGCTACCGGAGAGAGGATCATTCATCCTAGCTACCAGAGAGAGGATCATTCATCCTAGCTACCAGAGAGAGGATCATTCATCCTAGCTACCGGAGAGAGGATCATTCATCCTAGCTACCGGAGAGAGGATCATTCATCCTAGCTACCAGAGAGAGGATCATTCATCCTAGCTACCAGAGAGAGGATCATTCATCCTAGCTACCGGAGAGAGGATCATTCATCCTAGCTACCAGAGAGAGGATCATTCATCCTAGCTACCAGAGAGAGGATCATTCATCCTAGCTACCAGAGAGAGGATCATTCATCCTAGCTACCGGAGAGAGGATCATTCATCCTAGCTACCGGAGAGAGGATCATTCATCCTAGCTACCAGAGAGAGGATCATTCATCCTAGCTACCGGAGAGAGGATCATTCATCCTAGCTACCAGAGAGAGGATCATTCATCCTAGCTACCGGAGAGAGGATCATTCATCCTAGCTACCAGAGAGAGGATCATTCATCCTAGCTACCGGAGAGAGGATCATTAATCCTAGCTACCAGAGAGAGGATCATTCATCCTAGCTACTGGATAGAGGATCATTCATCCTAGCTACCGGAGAGAGGATCATTCATCCTAGCTACCGGAGAGAGGATCATTCATCCTAGCTACCGGAGAGAGGATCATTCATCCTAGCTACCGGAGAGAGCATCATTCATCCTAGCTACCAGAGAGAGGATCATTCATGCTAGCTACCGGAGAGAGGATCATTCATCCTAGCTACCGGAGAGAGGATCATTCATCCTAGCTACCAGAGAGAGGATCATTCATCCTAGCTACCGGAGAGAGCATCATTCATCCTAGCTACTCGAGAGAGGATCATTCATGCTAGCTACCAGAGAGAGGATCATTCATCCTAGCTACCAGAGAGAGGATCATTCATCCTAGCTACCAGAGAGAGGATCATTCATCCTAGCTACCAGAGAGAGGATCATTCATCCTTGCTACCGGAGAGAGGATCATTCATCCTAGCTACCGGAGAGAGGATCATTCATCCTAGCTACCGGAGAGAGGATCATTCATCCTAGCTACCGGAGAGAGGATCATTCATCCTAGCTACCAGAGAGAGGATCATTCATCCTAGCTACCAGAGAGAGGATCATTCATCCTAGCTACCAGAGAGAGGATCATTCATCCTAGCTACCGGAGAGAGGATCATTCATCCTAGCTACCGGAGAGAGGATCATTCATCCTAGCTACCGGAGAGAGGATCATTCATCCTAGCTACCAGAGAGAGGATCATTCATCCTAGCTACCAGAGAGAGGATCATTCATCCTAGCTACCGGAGAGAGGATCATTCATCCTAGCTACCGGAGAGAGGATCATTCATCCTAGCTACCAGAGAGAGGATCATTCATCCTAGCTACCAGAGAGAGGATCATTCATCCTAGCTACCGGAGAGAGGATCATTCATCCTAGCTACCAGAGAGAGGATCATTCATCCTAGCTACCTGAGAGAGGATCATTCATCCTAGCTACCAGAGAGAGGATCATTCATCCTAGCTACCGGAGAGAGGATCATTCATCCTAGCTACCGGAGAGAGGATCATTCATCCTAGCTACCAGAGAGAGGATCATTCATCCTAGCTACCGGAGAGAGGATCATTCATCCTAGCTACCAGAGAGAGGATCATTCATCCTAGCTACCGGAGAGAGGATCATTCATCCTAGCTACCAGAGAGAGGATCATTCATCCTAGCTACCGGAGAGAGGATCATTAATCCTAGCTACCAGAGAGAGGATCATTCATCCTAGCTACTGGATAGAGGATCATTCATCCTAGCTACCGGAGAGAGGATCATTCATCCTAGCTACTGGAGAGAGGATCATTCATCCTAGCTACCGGAGAGAGGATCATTCATCCTAGCTACCGGAGAGAGCATCATTCATCCTAGCTACCAGAGAGAGGATCATTCATGCTAGCTACCGGAGAGAGGATCATTCATCCTAGCTACCGGAGAGAGGATCATTCATCCTAGCTACCAGAGAGAGGATCATTCATCCTAGCTACCGGAGAGAGCATCATTCATCCTAGCTACTCGAGAGAGGATCATTCATGCTAGCTACCAGAGAGAGGATCATTCATCCTAGCTACCGGAGAGAGGATCATTCATCCTAGCTACCAGAGAGAGGATCATTCATCCTAGCTACCAGAGAGAGGATCATTCATCCTAGCTACCAGAGAGAGGATCATTCATCCTAGCTACCGGAGAGAGGATCATTCATCCTAGCTACCGGAGAGAGGATCATTCATCCTAGCTACCAGAGAGAGGATCATTCATCCTAGCTACCGGAGAGAGGATCATTCATCCTAGCTACCAGAGAGAGGATCATTCATCCTAGCTACCGGAGAGAGGATCATTCATCCTAGCTACCAGAGAGAGGATCATTCATCCTAGCTACCGGAGAGAGGATCATTAATCCTAGCTACCAGAGAGAGGATCATTCATCCTAGCTACTGGATAGAGGATCATTCATCCTAGCTACCGGAGAGAGGATCATTCATCCTAGCTACTGGAGAGAGGATCATTCATCCTAGCTACCGGAGAGAGGATCATTCATCCTAGCTACCGGAGAGAGCATCATTCATCCTAGCTACCAGAGAGAGGATCATTCATGCTAGCTACCGGAGAGAGGATCATTCATCCTAGCTACCGGAGAGAGGATCATTCATCCTAGCTACCAGAGAGAGGATCATTCATCCTAGCTACCGGAGAGAGCATCATTCATCCTAGCTACTCGAGAGAGGATCATTCATGCTAGCTACCAGAGAGAGGATCATTCATCCTAGCTACCAGAGAGAGGATCATTCATCCTAGCTACCAGAGAGAGGATCATTCATCCTAGCTACCAGAGAGAGGATCATTCATCCTTGCTACCGGAGAGAGGATCATTCATCCTAGCTACCGGAGAGAGGATCATTCATCCTAGCTACCGGAGAGAGGATCATTCATCCTAGCTACCAGAGAGAGGATCATTCATCCTAGCTACCAGAGAGAGGATCATTCATCCTAGCTACCGGAGAGAGGATCATTCATCCTAGCTACCGGAGAGAGGATCATTCATCCTAGCTACCAGAGAGAGGATCATTCATCCTAGCTACCAGAGAGAGGATCATTCATCCTAGCTACCAGAGAGAGGATCATTCATCCTAGCTACCGGAGAGAGGATCATTCATCCTAGCTACCGGAGAGAGGATCATTCATCCTAGCTACCGGAAAGAGCATCATTCATCCTAGCTACCAGAGAGAGGATCATTCATGCTAGCTACCGGAGAGAGGATCATTCATCCTAGCTACCGGAGAGAGGATCATTCATCCTAGCTACCAGAGAGAGGATCATTCATCCTAGCTACCGGAGAGAGCATCATTCATCCTAGCTACCAGAGAGAGGATCATTCATGCTAGCTACCAGAGAGAGGATCATTCATCCTAGCTACCAGAGAGAGGATCATTCATCCTAGCTACCAGAGAGAGGATCATTCATCCTAGCTACCAGAGAGAGGATCATTCATCCTTGCTACCGGAGAGAGGATCATTCATCCTAGCTACCGGAGAGAGGATCATTCATCCTAGCTACCAGAGAGAGGATCATTCATCCTAGCTACCAGAGAGAGGATCATTCATCCTAGCTACCAGAGAGAGGATCATTCATCCTAGCTACCGGAGAGAGGATCATTCATCCTAGCTACCGGAGAGAGGATCATTCATCCTAGCTACCAGAGAGAGGATCATTCATCCTAGCTACCGGAGAGAGGATCATTCATCCTAGCTACCGGAGAGAGGATCATTCATCCTAGCTACCAGAGAGAGGATCATTCATCCTAGCTACCAGAGAGAGGATCATTCATCCTAGCTACCAGAGAGAGGATCATTCATCCTAGCTACCGGAGAGAGGATCATTCATCCTAGCTACCGGAGAGAGGATCATTCATCCTAGCTACCGGAGAGAGGATCATTCATCCTAGCTACCGGAGAGAGGATCATTCATCCTAGCTACCGGAGAGAGGATCATTCATCCTAGCTACCGGAGAGAGGATCATTCATCCTAGCTACCGGAGAGAGGATCATTCATCCTAGCTACCGGAGAGAGGATCATTCATCCTAGCTACCAGAGAGATGATCATTCATCCTAGCTACCGGAGAGAGGATCATTCATCCTAGCTACCGGAGAGAGGATCATTCATCCTAGCTACCAGAGAGATGATCATTCATCCTAGCTACCGGAGAGAGCATCATTCAACCTAGCTACCAGAGAGAGGATCATTCATGCTAGCTACCGGAGAGAGCATCATTCATCCTAGCTACCAGAGAGAGGATCATTCATGCTAGCTACCGGAGAGAGGATCATTCATCCTAGCTACCGGAGAGAGGATCATTCATC
Source organism: Oncorhynchus mykiss (assembly GCF_013265735.2). NCBI lineage: Eukaryota > Metazoa > Chordata > Actinopteri > Salmoniformes > Salmonidae > Oncorhynchus > Oncorhynchus mykiss. The sequence goes on from NC_048572.1 coordinate 1,075,489, forward strand.
CTAGCTACCAGAGAGAGGATCATTCATCCTAGCTACCGGAGAGAGCATCATTCATCCTAGCTACCAGAGAGAGGATCATTCATGCTAGCTACCAGAGAGAGGATCATTCATCCTAGCTACCAGAGAGAGGATCATTCATCCTAGCTACCAGAGAGAGGATCATTCATCCTAGCTACCGGAGAGAGGATCATTCATCCTAGCTACCGGAGAGAGGATCATTCATCCTAGCTACCGGAGAGAGGATCATTAAACCTAGCTACCAGAGAGAGGATCATTCATCCTAGCTACCGGAGAGAGGATCATTCATCCTAGCTACCAGAGAGAGGATCATTCATCCTAGCTACCGGAGAGAGCATCATTCATCCTAGCTTTCAGAGAGAGGATCGTTCATGCTAGCTACCAGAGAGAGGATCATTCATCCTAGCTACCAGAGAGAGGATCATTCATCCTAGCTACCAGAGAGGGGATCATTCATCCTAGCTACCAGAGAGAGGATCATTCATCCTAGCTACCGGAGAGAGGATCATTCATCCTAGCTACCAGAGAGAGGATAATTCATCCTAGCTACCAGAGAGAGGATCATTCATCCTAGCTACCAGAGTGAGGATCATTCATCCTTGCTACCGGAGAGAGGATCATTCATCCTAGCTACCGGAGAGAGGATCATTCATCCTAGCTACCAGAGAGAGGATCATTCATCCTAGCTACCAGAGAGAGGATCATTCATCCTAGCTACCAGAGAGAGGATCATTCATCCTAGCTACCGGAGAGAGGATCATTCATCCTAGCTACCGGAGAGAGGATCATTCATCCTAGCTACCAGAGAGAGGATCATTCATCCTAGCTACCAGAGAGAGGATCATTCATCCTAGCTACCGGAGAGAGGATCATTCATCCTAGCTACCAGAGAGAGGATCATTCATCCTAGCTACCAGAGAGAGGATCATTCATCCTAGCTACCAGAGAGAGGATCATTCATCCTAGCTACCGGAGAGAGGATCATTCATCCTAGCTACCGGAGAGAGGATCATTCATCCTAGCTACCAGAGAGAGGATCATTCATCCTAGCTACCGGAGAGAGGATCATTCATCCTAGCTACCAGAGAGAGGATCATTCATCCTAGCTACCGGAGAGAGGATCATTCATCCTAGCTACCGGAGAGAGGATCATTCATCCTAGCTACCAGAGAGAGGATCATTCATCCTAGCTACCGGAGAGAGGATCATTAATCCTAGCTACCAGAGAGAGGATCATTCATCCTAGCTACCGGAGAGAGGATCATTCATCCTAGCTACCGGAGAGAGGATCATTCATCCTAGCTACCAGAGAGAGGATCATTCATCCTAGCTACCGGAGAGAGCATCATTCATCCTAGCTACCAGAGAGAGGATCATTCATTCTAGCTACCAGAGAGAGGATCATTCATCCTAGCTACCAGAGAGAGGATCATTCATCCTAGCTACCAGAGAGGGGATCATTCATCCTAGCTACCAGAGAGAGGATCATTCATCCTAGCTACCGGAGAGAGGATCATTCAAACTAGCTACCAGAGAGAGGATCATTCATCCTAGCTACCGGAGAGAGGATCATTCATCCTAGCTACCGGAGAGAGGATCATTCATCCTAGCTACCGGAGAGAGGATCATTCATCCTAGCTACCGGAGAGAGGATCATTCAGCCTAGCTACCGGAGAGAGGATCATTCATCCTAGCTACCGGAGAGAGGATCATTCATCCTAGCTACCGGAGAGAGGATCATTCATCCTAGCTACCGGAGAGAGGATCATTCATCCTAGCTACCGGAGAGAGGATCATTCATCCTAGCTACCAGAGAGAGGATCATTCATCCTAGCTACCGGAGAGAGCATCATTCATCCTAGCTACCAGAGAGAGGATCATTCATGCTAGCTACCAGAGAGAGGATCATTCATCCTAGCTACCAGAGAGAGGATCATTCATGCTAGCTACCAGAGAGGGGATCATTCATCCTAGCTACCAGAGAGAGGATCATTCATCCTAGCTACCGGAGAGAGGATCATTCATCCTAGCTACCAGAGAGAGGATAATTCATCCTAGCTACCAGAGAGAGGATCATTCATCCTAGCTACCAGAGAGAGGATCATTCATCCTAGCTACCGGAGAGAGGATCATTCATCCTAGCTACCGGAGAGAGGATCATTCATCCTAGCTACCAGAGAGAGGATCATTCATCCTAGCTACCGGAGAGAGGATCATTCATCCTAGCTACCGGAGAGAGGATCATTCATCCTAGCTACCAGAGAGAGGATCATTCATCCTAGCTACCAGAGAGAGGATCATTCATCCTAGCTACCGGAGAGAGGATCATTCATCCTAGCTACCAGAGAGAGGATCATTCATCCTAGCTACCGGAGAGAGGATCATTCATCCTAGCTACCAGAGAGAGGATCATTCATCCTAGCTACCGGAGAGAGGATCATTCATCCTAGCTACCAGAGAGAGGATCATTCTCCTAGCTACCAGAGAGAGGATCATTCATCCTAGCTACCAGAGAGAGGATCATTCATCCTAGCTACCAGAGAGAGGATCATTCATCCTAGCTACCAGAGAGAGGATCATTCATCCTAGCTACCAGAGAGAGGATCATTCATCCTAGCTACCAGAGAGAGGATCATTCATCCTAGCTAACAGAGAGAGGATCATTCATCCTAGCTACCAGAGATAATATTTTCTTCATGCTCACAGTGTATCAAATCAAATTGTCTTGGTCAGATACACATGGTTAGCAGTACATACATATATGTGGATGAGCGATGCGGCATAATCAAGATGCAGTAGATGTTTTTGAGTATAGTATATACATATGAGATGAGTAATGTAGGATATGTAAACATTATTAAAGAGGCATTATTTAAAGTGACTAGTGATACCTTTTATTAAATCCATTTATTAAAGTGGCCAGTGATTTGAGTCAGTATGTTGGCAGCAGCCTCTCTATGTTAGTGATGGCTGTTTAACAGTCTGATGGCCTTGAGATAGAAGCTGTTTTTCAGTCTCTCGTTCCCTGCTTTGATGCACCTGTACTGACCTCGCCTTCTGGATGGTAGCAGGGTGAACAGGCAGTGGCTCGGGTTGTTGTTGTCCTTGATGATCTTTTTGGCCTTCCTGATACTTCGGGTGGTGTAGGTGTCCAGGAGGGCAGGTAGTTTGCCCCCGATGATGCGTTGTACAGACCTCACTACCCTCTGGAGAGCCTTACGGTTGTGGGCGGTGCAGTTTCCGTACCAGGCGGTGATACAGCCCGACAGGATGCTCTCGATTGTGCAACTGTAAAAGTTTTTGACTGTTTTAGGTGACAATTCAAATTTCTTCAGCCTCCTGAGGTTGAAGAGGCGCTGCTGCGCCTTCTTCACGATGCTGTCTGTGTGGGTGGACCATTTCAGTTTGTAGTTGATGTGTACGCCGAGGAACTTAAACCTTACCACCTTCTCCACTACCGTCCCGTCGATGTGGGTGGGAGGGTGCTCCTTCTGCTGTTTCCTGAAGTCCATGATCATCTCCTTTGTTGGCAAACATCTGATGCCCATGCAAGCTTGTTTTTATTATGTTTTTCTCTGTTCAATGCAGCAACAATTTAAAAAATGGGCGCTAACCTAAATACCCATCTAGGCATAATCCACAGTTGTGACCCTAATTTCAGAGTTTTTTGTAACCTACCAAACCCCTTGCAACATGGAAACTAATGCATCCCTGCCTGGTACGGCAACTGCTTGGCATCCTACCGTAAGGCACTACATATGGTACGGCCCAGTACATCTCTGGGACCAAGCTTCCTGTAATGCAGTACCTCTATACTCACTGTCAGACTCCTAATTGACAGGGACATGATCCTCATATTCAGAAAGTTCTTCATCTTCCAAAGTGGAAAGTGCACCTTCCAAACTAGCTTCTCTCTCTGAAGAAAGAATATTTCTAAGGCCCTCTGAGCAGAGATTATTTTTTGCCATACTGATTGATTGTGGTAAGGAGCCACACATGCAACGTTTTTTATTTGCTGTGTCCCTCCCACAATTTGCACCTGGGGTAGAAAATACAGATTTTTTTTTTTTTTTTTTTACAATGTATCGAAATAATTTATCGAAATAATGTATTGTTTTAACATTGTGCAGGTTCCTGCAGGACATTGTGTAGTTTCACACACTACAAAGGCTAAAGAGTGGGAGAAAAGTGGGAGACAGGCAGACAGGCAGGGAGACAGGCAGACAGGCAGGGAGACAGACAGACAGGCAGGGAGACAGACAGACAGGCAGGGAGACAGGCAGACAGGCAGGGAGACAGAAAGACAGACAGGCAGGGAGACAGGCAGACAGGCAGGGAGACAGACAGACAGGCAGGGAGACAGGCAGGGAGACAGGGAGACAGACAGACAGGCAGGGAGACAGGCAGGGAGACAGGCAGGGAGACAGAAAGACAGGCAGGGAGACAGGCATATAGGCAGGGAGACAGACAGACAGACAGACAGGCCGGGAGACAGACAGACAGGCATGCAGGGAGTCAGTCAGACAGTCAGGGAGACAGACAGACAGACAGGCAGACAGGAAGGGTGACAGACAGGGAGCAGGGAGACAGGCAGACAGGCAGGGAGACAGGCAGGGAGACAGGCAGACAGACAGACAGGCAGACAGGCAGGGAGACAGGCAGGGAGACAGACAGACAGGCAGGGAGACAGGTTTTTGGTGCTATGTTGAAACAGCAGGCCCAGGGAGGAGGAAGACAGAGTGAAGGCACACAACAAACCTTTTTGTTTCATCTTTACTTATTTTCACCTACACACACACTTTTCCACACTTGTATTACTCTCTGGTAACCACATATGTAGTATAAATGTGTAGGCGGGTGCACAGTGTGCACTCAATGAAAATGTGTTATTTTAAATGTTCTTCACAGAAAATGAGCCAAGGCCAATGAGTCTCAGGTTGAAAAGATCATTAATTGTATACTTTTACTTTAATTAAACATTGAAAATGGGTCCAACAGACCAGAACACCACACAAGGGTTAACTAGCTAGCCAACAGTTACATGCTATATGTTCATTGTTGGCCAGTTTTGTCACGCCCCTCTTCCCTCAACTTTTTAATTACGCCGACAAACACATCGTTGCTCGTTGTGAATTCAGTGTTCTTCTGTATACTCCATGCCAGAATGAGAGGGGGGGATATGTCGGTTTAAAACAGTTCTGAGTCAAGCGTAGCTGCTAACATTAATCCAATATTCTTAGCCATTCATGTTTTTCACTGAACCATAAAAGTCCCATAGATCTGACGATCGGCTCCATTTTTGTTGAATTCCCAAACTCACACAGTATCCCTTTTTCTGCCCGCCAGTCATTGAAGCAGGTAAGGGCCCACTTGGTTGGTTCACAGTGTTCTGTTAAGGGCCCACTTGGTTGGTTTCACAGTGTTCTGGTAAGGGTAAGAGCCCACTTGGTTGGTTTCACAGTGTTCTGGTAAGGGTAAGAGCCCACTTGGTTGGTTTCACAGTGTTCTGGTAAGGGTAAGAGCCCACTTGGTTGGTTTCACAGTGTTCTGGTAAGGGTAAGAGCCCACTTGGTTGGTTTCACAGTGTTCAGGTAAGGGTAAGGGCCCACTTGGTTGGTATCACAGTGTTCTGGTAAGGGTAAGGGCCCACTTGGTAAGGGTAAGAGCCCACTTGGTTGGTTTCACAGTGTTCAGGTAAGGGTAAGAGCCCACTTGGTTGGTTTCACAGTGTTCTGGTAAGGGTAAGGGCCCACTTGGTTGGTTTCACAGTGTTTCTGGTAAGGGTAAGCGCCCACTTGGTTGGTTTCACAGTGTTCTGGTAAGGGTAAGGGCCCACTTGGTTGGTTTCACAGTGTTCTGGCAAGTGTAAGAGTCCACTTTGTTGGTTTCACAGTGTTCTGGTAAGGGCCCACTTTGTTTGGTTTCACAGTGTTCTGGCAAGGGCCCATTTTGTTGGTTTCACAGTGTTCTGGTAAATGAGCACTTCATTTGGTTTCACAGTGTTCTGGTAAGGGTAAGGTCCCACTTAGTTGGTTTCACAGTGTTCTGGTAAGGGCCCACTTGGTTGGTTTCATAGTGTTCTGGTAAGGGTAAGAGCCCACTTGGTTGGTTTCACAGTGTTCAGGTAAGGGCCCACTTGGTTGGTTTCACAGTGTTCTGGTAAGGGTAAGGGCCCACTTGGTTGGTTTCACAGTGTTCTGGTAAGGGTAAGAGCCCACTTGGTTGGTTTCACAGTGTTCAGGTAAGGGTAAGAGCCCACTTGGTTGGTTTCACAATGTTCAGGTAAGGGTAAGGGCCCACTTAGTTGGTTTCACAGTGTTCTGGTAAGGGCCCACTTGGTTGGTTTCACAGTGTTCAGGTAAGGGTAAGGGCCCACTTGGTTGGTTCACAGTGTTCTGTTAAGGGCCCACTTGGTTGGTTTCACAGTGTTCTGGTAAGGGTAAGAGCCCACTTGGTTGGTTTCACAGTGTTCTGGTAAGGGTAAGAGCCCACTTGGTTGGTTTCACAGTGTTCTGGTAAATGAGCACTTCATTTGGTTTCACAGTGTTCTGGTAAGGGTAAGGGCCCACTTAGTTGGTTTCACAGTGTTCTGGTAAGGGCCCACTTGGTTGGTTTCATAGTGTTCTGGTAAGGGTAAGAGCCCACTTGGTTGGTTTCACAGTGTTCAGGTAAGGGTAAGAGCCCACTTGGTTGGTTTCACAGTGTTCAGGTAAGGGCCCACTTGGTTGGTTTCACAGTGTTCTGGTAAGGGTAAGAGCCCACTTGGTTGGTTTCACAGTGTTCTGGTAAGGGTAAGAGCCCACTTGGTTGGTTTCACAGTGTTCAGGTAAGGGTAAGGGCCCACTTGGTTGGTTTCACAGTGTTCTGGTAAGGGTAAGGGCCCACTTGGTAAGGGTAAGAGCCCACTTGGTTGGTTTCACAGTGTTCAGGTAAGGGTAAGAGCCCACTTGGTTGGTTTCACAGTGTTCTGGTAAGGGTAAGGGCCCACTTGGTTGGTTTCACAGTGTTTCTGGTAAGGGTAAGCGCCCACTTGGTTGGTTTCACAGTGTTCTGGTAAGGGTAAGGGCCCACTTGGTTGGTTTCACAGTGTTCTGGCAAGTGTAAGAGTCCACTTTGTTGGTTTCACAGTGTTCTGGTAAGGGCCCACTTTGTTTGGTTTCACAGTGTTCTGGCAAGGGCCCATTTTGTTGGTTTCACAGTGTTCTGGTAAATGAGCACTTCATTTGGTTTCACAGTGTTCTGGTAAGGGTAAGGTCCCACTTAGTTGGTTTCACAGTGTTCTGGTAAGGGCCCACTTGGTTGGTTTCATAGTGTTCTGGTAAGGGTAAGAGCCCACTTGGTTGGTTTCACAGTGTTCAGGTAAGGGCCCACTTGGTTGGTTTCACAGTGTTCTGGTAAGGGTAAGGGCCCACTTGGTTGGTTTCACAGTGTTCTGGTAAGGGTAAGAGCCCACTTGGTTGGTTTCACAGTGTTCAGGTAAGGGTAAGAGCCCACTTGGTTGGTTTCACAGTGTTCAGGTAAGGGTAAGGGCCCACTTAGTTGGTTTCACAGTGTTCTGGTAAGGGCCCACTTGGTTGGTTTCACAGTGTTCAGGTAAGGGTAAGGGCCCACTTGGTTGGTTCACAGTGTTCTGTTAAGGGCCCACTTGGTTGGTTTCACAGTGTTCTGGTAAGGGTAAGAGCCCACTTGGTTGGTTTCACAGTGTTCTGGTAAGGGTAAGAGCCCACTTGGTTGGTTTCACAGTGTTCTGGTAAGGGTAAGAGCCCACTTGGTTGGTTTCACAGTGTTCAGGTAAGGGTAAGGGCCCACTTGGTTGGTTTCACAGTGTTCTGGTAAGGGTAAGGGCCCACTTGGTAAGGGTAAGAGCCCACTTGGTTGGTTTCACAGTGTTCAGGTAAGGGTAAGAGCCCACTTGGTTGGTTTCACAGTGTTCTGGTAAGGGTAAGGGCCCACTTGGTTGGTTTCACAGTGTTTCTGGTAAGGGTAAGCGCCCACTTGGTTGGTTTCACAGTGTTCTGGTAAGGGTAAGGGCCCACTTGGTTGGTTTCACAGTGTTCTGGCAAGTGTAAGAGTCCACTTTGTTGGTTTCACAGTGTTCTGGTAAGGGCCCACTTTGTTTGGTTTCACAGTGTTCTGGCAAGGGCCCATTTTGTTGGTTTCACAGTGTTCTGGTAAATGAGCACTTCATTTGGTTTCACAGTGTTCTGGTAGGGGTAAGGGCCCACTTAGTTGGTTTCACAGTGTTCTGGTAAGGGCCCACTTGGTTGGTTTCATAGTGTTCTGGTAAGGGTAAGAGCCCACTTGGTTGGTTTCACAGTGTTCAGGTAAGGGTAAGAGCCCACTTGGTTGGTTTCACAGTGTTCAGGTAAGGGCCCACTTGGTTGGTTTCACAGTGTTCTGGTAAGGGTAAGAGCCCACTTGGTTGGTTTCACAGTGTTCAGGTAAGGGTAAGAGCCCACTTGGTTGGTTTCACAGTGTTCAGGTAAGGGTAAGGGCCCACTTGGTTGGTTTCACAGTGTTCAGGTAAGGGTAAGGGCCCACTTAGTTGGTTTCACAGTGTTCTGGTAAGGGCCCACTTGGTTGGTTTCACAGTGTTCAGGTAAGGGTAAGGGCCCACTTGGTTGGTTTCACAGTGTTCTGATAAGGGTAAGGGCCCACTTGGTTGGTTTCACAGTGTTCAGGTAAGGGTAAGAGCCCACTTGGTTGGTTTCACAGTGTTCTGGTAAGGGTAAGGGCCCACTTGGTTGGTTTCACAGTGTTCAGGTAAGGGTAAGGGCCCACTTGGTTGGTTTCACAGTGTTCAGGTAAGGGTAAGGGCCCACTTAGTTGGTTTCACAGTGTTCTGGTAAGGGCCCACTTGGTTGGTTTCACAGTGTTCAGGTAAGGGTAAGGGCCCACTTGGTTGGTTTCACAGTGTTCTGATAAGGGTAAGGGCCCACTTGGTTGGTTTCACAGTGTTCAGGTAAGGGTAAGGGCCCACTTAGTTGGTTTCACAGTGTTCTGGTAAGGGCCCACTTGGTTGGTTTCACAGTGTTCAGGTAAGGGTAAGGGCCCACTTGGTTGGTTTCACAATGTTTTGGCAAGGGTAAGAGTCCACTTTGTTGGTTTCACAGTGTTCTGGTAAGGGTAAGGGCCCACTTTGTTGGTTTCACAGTGTTCTGGTAAGGGTAAGAGCCCACTTTGTTGGTTTCACAGTGTTCTGGTAAGGGTAAGAGCCCACTTTATTGGTTTCACAGTGTTCTGGTAGGGGCCCAATTTGTTTGTTTCACAGTGTTCTGGTAAGGGCCCACTTTGTTTGGTTTCACAGTGTTCTTGCAAGGGCCCACTTTGTTTGGTTTCACAGTGTTCAGGTAAGGGCCCATTTTGTTGGTTTCACAGTGTTCTGGTGAAGGCCCACTTCATTTGGTTTCACAGTGTTCTGGTAAGGGCCCACTTGATTGGTTCACAGTGTTCAGGTAAGGGTAAGGGCCCACTTGGTTGGTTTCACAGTGTTCTGGTAAGGGTAAGGGCCCGCTTGGTTGGTTTCACAGTGTTCTGGTAAGGGTAAGGGCCCACTTGGCTGGTTTCACAGTGTTCTGGTAAGGGTAAGGGCCCACTTGGTTGGTTTCACAGTGTTTCTGGTAAGGGTAAGCGCCCACTTGGTTGGTTTCACAGTGTTCTGGTAAGGGTAAGGTCCCACTTGGTTGGTTTCACAGTGTTCTGGCAAGTGTAAGAGTCCACTTTGTTGGTTTCACAGTGTTCTGGTAAGGGTAAGCGCCCACTTGGTTGGTTTCACAGTGTTCTGGTAAGGGTAAGGGCCCACTTAGTTGGTTTCACAGTGTTCTGGTAAGGGTAAGGGCCCACTTGGTTGGTTTCACAGTGTTCTGGTAAGGGTAAGAGCCCACTTCGTTGGTTTCAGAGTGTTCTGGAAAGGGTAAGGGCTCACTTGGTTGGTTTCACAGTGTTCTTGCAAGGGTGAGAGTCCACTTTGTTCGTTTCACAGTGTCCAGGTAAGGGTAAGGGCCCACTTGGTTGGTTCACAGTGTTCTGGTAAGGGCCCACTTGTTTGGTTTCACAGTGTTCTGGTAAGGCTAAGGGCCCACTTGGTTGGTTTCACAGTGTTCAGGTAAGGCTAAGGGCCCATTTCGTTTGGTTTCACAGTGTTCTGGTAAGGGCCCACTTTATTGGTTTCACCATCTTCTGGTAAGGGTAAGAGCCCACTTTGTTGGTTCACAGTGTTCTGGAAAGGGTAAGAACCCACTTTGCTGGTTTCACAGTGTTCTGGTAAGGGCCCACTTTGTTTGTTTCACAGTGTTCTGGTAAGGGCCCACTTTGTTTGGTTTAACAGTGTTCTGGCAAGGGCCTACTTTATTGGTTTCACAATGTTCTGGTAAGGGCCCACTTTGTTTGGTTTCACAGTGTTCTGGTAAAGGCCCATTTTGTTGGTTTCACAGTGTTCTGGTAAGGGCCCACTTTGTTTGGTTTCACAGTGTTCTGGTAAGGGCCTACTTTATTGGTTTCACAGTGTTCTGGTAAGGGCCCACTTTGTTTGGTTTCACAGTGTTCTGGTAAGGGCCCACTTTGTTTGGTTTCACAGTGTTCTGGTAAGGGCCCACTTTGTTTGGTTTCACAGTGTTCAGGTTAGGGTAAGGGCCCGCTTGGTTGGTTTCACAGTGTTCTGGTAAGGGTAAGGGCCCACTTGGTTGGTTTCACAGTGTTCTGGTAAGGGTAAGGGCCCACTTGGTTGGTTTCACAGTGTTCTGGTAAGGGTAAGCGCCCACTTGGTTGGTTTCACAGTGTTCTGGTAAGGGTAAGGGCCCACTTTGTTGGTTTCACAGTGTTCTGGTAAGGGTAAGGGCCCACTTGGTTGGTTTCATAGTGTTCTGGTAAGGGTAAGAGCCCACTTCGTTGGTTTCAGAGTGTTCTGGAAAGGGTTTAGGGCTCACTTGGTTGGTTTCACAGTGTTCTTGCAAGGGTGAGAGTCCACTTTGTTCGTTTCACAGTGTCCAGGTAAGGGTAAGGGCCCACTTGGTTGGTTCACAGTGTTCTGGTAAGGGCCCACTTGTTTGGTTTCACAGTGTTCTGGTAAGGTTAAGGGCCCACTTGGTTGGTTTCACAGTGTTTCCTGTAAGGGCCCACTTGTTTGGTTTCACAGTGTTCTGGTAAGGCTAAGGGCCCACTTGGTTGGTTTCACAGTGTTCAGGTAAGGCTAAGGGCCCACTTCGTTTGGTTTCACAGTGTTCTGGTAAGGGCCCACTTTATTGGTTTCACCATCTTCTGGTAAGGGTAAGAGCCCACTTTGTTGGTTCACAGTGTTCTGGAAAGGGTAAGAACCCACTTTGTTGGTTTCACAGTGTTCTGGTAAGGGCCCACTTTGTTTGGTTTCACAGTGTTCAGGTAAGGGCCCATTTTGTTGGTTTCACAGTGTTCTGGTAAGGGCCCACTTCGTTTGGTTTCACAGTGTTCTGGTAAGGGCCCACTTTATTGGTTTCACAGTCTTCTGGTAAGGGCCCACTTTGTTTGGTTTCACAGTGTTCTGGTAAGGGCCTACTTTATTGGTTTCACAGTGTTCTGGTAAGGGCCTACTTTATTGGTTTCACAGTGTTCTGGTAAGGGCCCACTTTGTTTGGTTTCACAGTGTTCTGGTAAGGGACCACTTTGTTTGGTTTCACAGTGTTCTGGTAAGGGCCCACTTTGTTTGGTTTCACAGTGTTCAGGTTAGGGCCCATTTTGTTGGTTTCACAGTGTTCTGGTAAGGGCCCACTTCGTTTGGTTTCACAGTGTTCTGGTAAGGGCCCACTTTATTGGTTTCACCGTCTTCTGGTAAGGGCCCACTTTGTTTGGTTTCACAGTGTTCTGGTAAGGGCCTACTTTATTGGTTTCACAGTGTTCTGGTAAGGGCCTACTTTATTGGTTTCACAGTGTTCTGGTAAGGGCCCACTTTGTTTGGTTTCACAGTGTTCTGGTAAGGGACCACTTTGTTTGGTTTCACAGTGTTCTGGTAAGGGCCCACTTTGTTTGGTTTCACAGTGTTCAGGTTAGGGCCCATTTTGTTGGTTTCACAGTGTTCTGGTAAAGTTCCATTTTGTTGGTTTCACAGTGTTCTGGTAAGGGCCCACTTTGTTTGGTTTCACAGTGTTCTGGTAAGGGCCTACTTCATTGGTTTCACAATGTTCTGGTAAGGGCCCACTTTGTTTGGTTTTACAGTGTTCTGGTAAGGGCCCACTTTGTTTGGTTTCACAGTGTTCTGGTAAGGGCCCACTTTGTTTGGTTTCACAGTGTTCAGGTTAGGGCCCATTTTGTTGGTTTCACAGTGTTCTGGTAAAGGCCCATTTTGTTGGTTTCACAGTGTTCTGGTAAGGGCCCATTTTGTTGGTTTCACAGTGTTCTGGTAAGGGTAAGGGCCCACTTTGTCGGTTTCACAGTGTTCTGGTAAGGGTAAGGGCCCACATTGTTGGTTTCACAGCGTTCTGATAAGGGCCCATTTTGTTGGTTTCACAGTGCTCAGGTAAGGGTCCACTTTGTTGGCTTCACAGCGTTCAGGTAAGGGCCCACTTTGTTTGGTTTCACAGTGTCATGACGTTGGCCTGGGGGGTAGGTTTATGACAGTCATAAATACCTCTTCCCACCTTTTTCCTCTCTCTACCCTACTGATGTGAAATTTGAAAACCTCTTGGTTAACATAGAGATTCTGGGAACATCAGAAGGTGCGGGGAAATTAACTATATTCTGGTAATCCGACCAATTGAACGTATGCGGTGTTACTTAATGAAAATGATGTCAGTTCGGTTGTCATCTGAGACATTCTCCACAATGATAGGAAGACATAAACAGTGGAAAGTCTACACATCAGAGTCATCGGATTCACATGGAATTGTTGTTGAATTTAAATGTTTGAATATAAAATTATTGATGAAAAGATTAAATGTAATTTTAGCTTCCAAATGAGAGCTTTGTGTTTTCATAAGATTAGGGCTCCGCTCAATCAGTGGCCCGCCCCTGTGAAGAGACATGGGTTAGAAAACTTTTCAAACACGCCCACCTCTCCCTTCCTATATAAAGCCTTGACGACAATATAACCTCCTGTTCCGAGGATGTGAGGACGACAGTCCGATGTCAGAATGGTTCAGATAATAACTACAGAACGAAGCCAACATCAGCGTGAGTTTTGGTTGCGAATGGTATGAACTTTGAACTCTTATTCCCTACAGAAGTGATACCTCCTAGCCGTTGAGTTAAGAACAGCAGCTGCAAACAAGGGTTAGGAAGGAACAGACAGAGTGTCCTGTCTATCACACAACGACGTTACTACAATGTATCCAATTGACCACTAGTGACATTCTTCAAAGGACAAAGGACTCGGTTTGGCAACACGGCCTTCCATCTACCACCAACCTACCGAAGCGCAGCTCAGAGGAAATATTTATTGCATTTTCCTTTTCCAAATGGGCGGTAATTTAGAATGCATAAAATACTGAATTTACGATAGCACAGCTTCTTCCTTTGGTCCTCAGTCTTCCCGCTCATTCACTCAAACCCAGCCCTTTTCTTTTGTGTAACCAGCTGTCATATCTGTTCCGCCCACTAGGTACGTCTTCCTTTATGACGTCATTTGTAATCAAGGCATGATTAATTCTGTGTATGTGTAATTATATGTGATTAGTTAGGTATTTAGTAAATACATAATGAAACCCAATTTTGTATTGCTGATTCAACTTGTTAGGCAGGGTTTGTGAAGATAACCAAGAATTATCATCTTTCAGATGAGACTGAATTAAGGTGACAATTAATATTGACTGCTTTTGATGTAAAATACTACTAGGTCTCTAAGAGTTTATTCGGAAGATAACAGCTCTATAAATATTCTTCCGTGGTGCCCCGACTCTCTAGGTAATTACATTTACATGATTAGCTCAATCAGGTAATATTCATTACGGAGAAAGGATTCTATAGAATAGCATGTCATATCATATCACTTATTCCGGCATAGCCCAAGACACGACAACAGTGTTCTGGTAAGGGTAAGGGCCCACTTTGTTTGGTTTGACAGTGTTCTTTTAGTTTCGGATTCTCTAAGGTTAATGTGAACTCTTCTTTTCTACTTCTACTGTTGACGTAGCCATTTTACCGAGGCGAAAAGGCGGAATGATATCAGTGTGAAAAGCCTAAACCTCATAGTCTCACATACACACATCTAAATGTTGTTTTAGCCAATTAGCATCCAGTATCCAAACTACACGATTTATGAAATGTCTTTAAGATTGTATAATGTATTACACCTGATGTAATGTATTATAGATTATATAATGTATTACACCTGATGTAATGTATTATAGATTAGATCATGTATTACACCTGATGTAATGTATTATAGATTAGATCATGTATTACACCTGATGTAATGTATTATAGATTAGATCATGTATTACACCTGATGTAATGTATTATAGATGATGTAATATATTATAGATTAGATCATGTATTACACCTGATGTAATGTATTATAGATTAGATAATGTATTATAGATGATGTAATGTATTATAGATTATATAATGTACCAATAATGTATAGATGATGTAATGTATTATAGATTAGATAATGTATTATAGATGATGTAATGTATTATAGATTAGATAATGTATTATACCTGATGTAATGTATTATAGATGATGTAATGTATTATAGATGATGTAATGTATTATAGATTAGATAATGTATTATAGATGATGTAATGTATTATAGATGATATAATGTACCGATAATGTACAGATGATGTAATGTATTATAGATTAGATAATGTATTATAGATGATGTAATGTATTATAGATGATGTAATGTATTATAGATGATGTGATGTATTATAGATTAGATAATGTATTATAGATGATGTAATGTGTTATAGATGATGTAATGTATTATAGATTAGATAATGTATTATAGATGATGTAATGTATTATAGATGATGTAATGTATTATAGATGATGTAATGTATTATAGATTAGATCATGTATTATAGATGATGTAATGTATTATAGATTAGATAATGTATTATAGATGATGTAATGTATTATAGATGATGTAATGTATTATAGATTAGATAATGTATTATAGATGATGTAATGTATTATAGATTAGATAATGTATTATAGATGATGTAATGTATTATAGATGATGTAATGTATTATACCTGATGTAATGTATTATAGATTAGATAATGTATTATAGATGATGTAATGTATTATAGATTAGATAATGTATTATAGATGATGTAATGTATTATAGATGATGTAATGTATTATAGATGATGTAATGTATTATAGATTAGATAATGTATTATAGATGATGTAATGTATTATAGATTAGATAATGTATTATAGATGATGTAATGTATTATAGATGATGTAATGTATTATACCTGATGTAATGTATTATAGATTAGATAATGTATTATAGATGATGTAATGTATTATAGATTAGATAATGTATTATAGATGATGTAATGTATTATAGATGATGTAATGTATTATAGATGATGTAATGTATTATAGATTAGATAATGTATTATAGATGATGTAATGTATTATAGATGATGTAATGTATTATAGATTAGATAATGTATTATAGATGATGTAATGTATTATAGATTAGATAATGTATTATAGATGATGTAATGTATTATAGATGATGTAATGTATTATAGATGATGTAATGTATTATAGATGATGTAATGTATTATAGATGATGTAATGTATTATAGATGATGTAATGTATTATAGATGATGTAATGTATTATAGATTAGATCATGTATTATAGATGATGTAATGTATTATAGATTAGATAATGTATTATAGATGATGTAATGTATTATAGATGATGTAATGTATTATAGATGATGTGATGTATTATAGATTAGATAATGTATTATAGATGATGTAATGTGTTATAGATTAGATAATGTATTATAGATGATGTAATGTATTATAGATGATGTAATGTATTATAGATGATATAATGTACCGATAATGTACAGATGATGTAATGTATTATAGATTAGATAATGTATTATAGATTATGTAATGTATTATAGATGATGTAATTTATTATAGATTAGATAATGTATTATAGATGATGTAATGTATTATAGATGATGTAATGTATTATAGATGATGTAATGTATTATAGATTAGATAATGTATTATAGATGATGTAATGTATTATAGATTAGATAATGTATTATAGATGATGTAATGTATTATAGATGATGTAATGTATTATAGATGATGTAATGTATTATAGATTAGATAATGTATTATAGATGATGTAATGTATTATAGATTAGATAATGTATTATAGATGATGTAATGTATTATAGATGATGTAATGTATTATAGATTAGATCATGTATTATAGATGATGTAATGTATTATAGATTAGATAATGTATTATAGATGATGTAATGTATTACACCTGAAGTAATGTATTATAGATGATGTAATGTATTATAGATGATGTAATGTATTATAGATTATGTAATGTATTATAGATTAGATAATGTATTATAGATGATGTAATGTATTATAGATTAGATAATGTATTATAGATGATGTAATGTATTATAGATTAGATAATGTATTATAGATGATGTAATGTATTATAGATTATGTAATGTATTATAGATGATATAATGTACCGATAATGTACATATGATGTAATGTATTATAGATTATGTAATTTATTATAGATGATGTAATGTATTATAGATGATGTAATGTATTATAGATGATGTAATGTATTATAGATTAGATAATGTATTATAGATGATGTAATGTATTATAGATTAGATAATGTATTATAGATGATGTAATGTATTATAGATTAGATAATGTATTATAGATGATGTAATGTATTATAGATGATGTAATGTATTATAGATGATGTAATGTATTATACCTGATGTAATGTATTATAGATTAGATAATGTATTATAGATGATGTAATGTATTATAGATTAGATAATGTATTATAGATGATGTAATGTATTATAGATGATGTAATGTATTATAGATGATGTAATGTATTATAGATTAGATCATGTATTATAGATGATGTAATGTATTATAGATTAGATAATGTATTATAGATGATGTAATGTATTACACCTGAAGTAATGTATTATAGATGATGTAATGTATTATAGATGATATAATGTATTATAGATGATGTAATGTACCAATAATGTATAGATGATGTAATGTATTATAGATTATGTAATATATTATAGATTATATAATATATTACACCTGATGTAATTTACCAATAATGTATAGATGATGTAATGTATTATAGATTATACAATGTATTATAGATTATGTTGTCAGATTCTCCCTAGGATCGTTGGGTGTGGAGTCATGGCCAGGAGTAAGAGTTGCAAGTAGGGCGTTTTATTCAAGTCCATCAACAAAACAGGCACAGGACCACAACAGCAGCCACTAAAAACCATGAATGCAGTCCAGTCGAACATGGAGGAAAAACACTCCTCTGACTCAACTAATGTGCGGGAAAACAGTCCCGTGAAGACAACTGTTTAACTGAACAAACAAAACGCAGCCCAAACCAAACAGATCCAAACAATCCTGCACAAAACCTAGCGGGTAGGGCGAGATTAAATACCCCACTGATTAACCTAAACTAGACACAGGTGAACACAAGACAGACAAAACCAAACAAAACCTAGAGGGTAGGGGGAGATTAAATACCCCACTGATTAACCTAAACTAGACACAGGTGAACACAAGACAGACAAAACCAAACGAAAAAGAAAAGGGATCGGTCGCAGCTAGAAGACCGGCAACGACGACCGCCGAGCGCCACCCCCCGAGGTGCGGCTCCCGCAACGCGCCGACGGCGGCCTTGAGGACGACCCCGAGGGAGAGGCGCAGGGTGATCCGGATTGAGGCTGTGGAACTCACCCAGCAGAGATTTCCAAGATTTCCCCCACCGGCACCCAGCACCTCTCCTACAGACCGTACCCCTCCCAATCCACGAGGTACTGCAGGCCCCCCACCCGACACCTAGAGTCCAGGATGGAACATACTGTGTACGCCGGGGTCCCCTCGATGTCCAGGGGGGGCGGAGGTACCTCCCGCAACTCAACGTCCTGCAGTGGACCAGCTACCACCGGCCTGAGGAGAGACACGTGAAACGAGGGGTTAATACGATAGTAAGTGGGGAGCTTTAACCTATAACACACCACGTTTATTCTCCTCAGGATTTTAAATGGCCCCACGAACCGCGGGCCCAGCTTCCTGCAGGGTAGGCGGAGGGCCAGGTTTAGGGTCGAGAGCCAGACCCGGTCCCCCGGTGTGAACACGGGGGCCTCACTGCGGTGGAGGCCAGTGCTCTCCTTCTGCCGCCCACAGGCCCGTTTCAGGGATTCCTGGAAGGCTCTCCAGGTCTCCTTTGAGCGCTGCACCCATTCCTCCACCACAGGAGCCTCGATCTGGCTCTGATGCAACGGTACCAGGACCGGCTGATAGCCCAACATGCACTGAAACGGCGTCAGGTTCGTGGAGGAGTGGCGGAGTGAATTCTGAGCCATCTTGGCCCATGGGAAGAACCTCACCCACTCTCCTGGCCGGTCCTGGCAATACGACCGCAGAAACCTGCCCACATCCTGGTTCATTCTCTCCACCAGCGCATTACTCTCAGGGTGAAAACCCGACGTCAGGCTGATCGAGACCCCAAGACGCTCCATGAACGCCCTCCAAACCCGGGACGTGAACTGTGGACCCCGATCAGAAACTATGTCCTCAGGCACCCCGTAGTGCCGGAAGAACTGTGTAAACAGGGCCTCCACAGTCTGTAGGGCCGTCAAAGGGAGGAGACGGCAGGACATAGAAAACCGATCTACAACGACCAGGATCGTGGTTTACCCCTGTGAGGGAGGAAGATTGGTGAGGAAGTCCACCGACAGGTGTGACCAAGGCCGCTATGGAACGTGGAGGGGCTGTAACTTCCCTCTTGGCAGGTGTCTAGGAGCCTTACACTGGGCGCACACCAAACAGGAGGAGACATAAACCCTCACGTCCTTAGCCAAGGTGGGCCACCAGTACTTTCCCCTAAGACCCCGCACCGTCCTATCAATCCCTGAATGACCAGAGGAGGGTAGAGTGTTGGCCCACCTGATCAATCCATAGCGAACACCAAGTGGGACGTACCTCCGACCAGCTGGACACTGTGGTGGAGTAGGTTCTAACCGTGACACCCGCACGATATCCGTGTCTAACTCCCATTCCACCGGTGCCACCAGACAAGAATCCGGAAGTATGGGGGTGGGATCGATGGACCGCTCCTCGGAATAAGAGAGACGGGACAGAGCGTGAGCCTTAGCATTATGGGAACCTGGTCTATATGAGATGCTGAAACGAAATCTGGTTTAAATATTGCCCACCTTGCCTGACGAGGATTCAGTCTCCTCGCCGCCCGGTTGTACTCCAAATTACGGTGGTCAGTTCAAATGAGAAAAGAGTGTTGTGCCCCCTCAAGCCAATGTCTCCACACCTTCAGAACTTTTACCACAGCCAGCAACTCCCGGTCCCCAGCATCATAGTTTCGCTCCGCCGGACTGAGCTTCCTCAAAAAGTAAGCACAGGGGCGACATTTCAGGGGCGTGCCCGAGCACTGTGATAGCATGGCTCCAACACCAGCCCCGGACGCGTCCACCTCCACAAAGAGGGGCCCGGATGCTCCAATACGGGAGCATCGTTAAACAAAGCCTTTAGACGACCACAGCAAACGCACAGGCCCCCCCTTCAGCAGTGACGTATGGGAGCCGCCACCTGCCCAAAACTTGAGATAAACTTCCAGTATGGTCAAATACTAATAATCGCAGTAGTTGTCGAGGGTGCTACAAGTCAGCACCTCAGGAGTAAATGTCAGTTGACTTTTCATAGTCGATCATTAAGAGTATCTCTACCGCTCCTGCTGTCTCTAGAGAGTTGAAAACAGCAGGTCTGGGACAGGTAGTACGTCCGGTGAACAGGTTAGGGTCCCATAGTCGCAGGCAGAACAGTTGAAACTGGAGCAGCAGCACGGCCAGGTGGACTGGGGACAGCAAGGAGTCATCATGCCAGGTAGTCCTGAGGTATGGTCCTAGGGCTCAGGTCCTCCGAGAGAGAGAAAGAAAGAGAGAATTAGAGAGAGCATAATTAAATTCACACAGGACACCGGATAAGACAGGAGAAGTACTCAAGATACAACAGACTGACCCTAGCCCTCCGACACATAAACTACTGCAGCATAAATACTTGAGGCTGAGACAGGAGGGGTCAGGAGACTCTGTGGCCCGATCCGATGATACCCCCAGACAGGGCCAAACAGGCAGGATATAACCCCATCCACTTTGCCAAAGCACAGCCCCCACACCACTAGAGGGATATCTTCAACCACCAACTTACCATCCTGAGACAAGGCTGAGTATAGCGCACAAAGATCTCTGCCACGGAGATCAATCCACTCAAGTAACGCACCCCTCCTAGGGACGGCATGGAAGAGCACCAGTAAGCCAGTGACTCAGCCCCTGTAATAGGGTTAGAGGCAGAGAATCCCAGTGGAGAGAGGGGAACCAGCCAGGCAGAGACAGCAAGGGCGGTTCGTTGCTCCAGAGCCTTTCCGTTCACCTTCACACTTCTGGGCCAGAGTACACTCAATCATTTGACCTACTGAAGAGATGAGTCTTCAGTAAAGACGTAAATAGAACCAGACATCTGATTAGATTTCTATGTGTGTAAAGAGGAACAGGGTATCGAGATGTGTGATCAATCAAGTCAAATTTTGAGAGATCAAAATAATTTCTAAAAGTATTTGAACCCAATTTTGTTTTTAACATTGACCCTCCCTCCCTCCCTCCCTCCCTCCCTCCCTCCCTCCCTCCCTCCCTCCCTCCCTCCCTCCCTCCCTGCCTGCCTGCCTGCCTCCCTCCCTCCCTCCCTCCCTCCTTCCGCTTGGAAAGCCCTCTGAATACTTATTTTGACACTGTTTAAAGCACTGCATAGATCACACTGCAGCACTGACACATGGATGGATGGATGGATGGATGTATGGAAGAATGGATGTCTGGAGGGAGGCAGGGAGGCAAGCAGGCAGGCAGGCAGGCAGGCAGGGAGGGAGGGAGGGAGGGAGGGAGGGAGGGAGGGGTTTATGGATGGGTGGATGAATGGATGGAGGGAGGGATGGATGGAGAGAAGGGGGAAAGGAGAGGAGTGGTTTAGTGTAGACTATTAAAATGCCATGATGGTTAAAGTATGGCCGTCCGCTCCTAAATCTAAGTATATAATTGGTTGATCCTGTACACTGCACACGTTTCTAGAACAAAGGTCAAAACACAGTTTCCTCTCCAACTATTCTCTCTTTCTCTACCTCTTCTGTTCACTCTCTTTCTCTCTATTAGTTCTCTATTTCCCTTTTCCCTCGTGTCATCAACACTGCCCAGAACCTTTAAACGTTTAGGCAACGATCCGAGCCTGGTTGGTGTTACAGTAAGTCCCATGCAAAAGCCTCAAGTTATGTCAATGACATGATTTATACTAAACAGTTCATAAAGATTACAAGGCAATAGCTTTTGTATGCTTCATTGATTTCCAGAAAGCTTTTGATTTGGTAAAGTGGCATCTTTCAGCCTATAGTTTGATAAAGACAGGGGTTGATGGGAAATGCTGAGTATCCTCCTATAGGGAGTAAGATATGATGATGACATGCTAAGTATATACTAATATATATATATATAATATTATATAGTGTATATATCATTATATACATTTATACTAATTATATTATTTTAATTATCTAAGTATTTTATTTATGGAGTAATACATTTATTGATTTACTTTACCTTTATTTAACCAGGCAAGTCAGTTAAAGAACAAATTCTTATTTTCAATGACGGCCTAGGAACAGTGGCTTAACTGCCTGTTCAGGGGCAGAAAGACAGACTTGTACCTTGTCAGCTCAGGGATTTGAACTTGCAACCTTTTGGTTACTGGCCCAACACTCCAACCACTAGACTAGCGATGATGACATGCTAAGTATATATTGATGATGACATGCTAAGTATATACTGATGATGACATGCTAAGTATATACTGATGATGACATGCTAAGTATTTACTGATGATGACATGCTAAGTATTTACTGATGATGACATGCTAAGCATTTACTGATGATGACATGCTAAGTATATACTGATGATTACATGCTAAGTATTTACTGATGATGACATGCTAAGTATTTACTGATGATTACATGCTAAGTATTTACTGATGATGACATGCTAAGCATTTACCAATGATGACATGCTAAGTATTTACTGATGATGACATGCTAAGTATTTACTGATGATGACATGCTAAGTATTTACTGATGATGACATGCTAAGCATTTACCAATGATGACATGCTAAGTATTTACTGATGATGACATGCTAAGTATATACTGATGATAACATGCTAAGTATTTACTGATGATAACATGCTAAGTATTTACTGATGATGACATGCTACGTATATACTACTATAAATATGTAATATTATATATACATATGTATTTTCCTATTTTTATACCAGAAACAGACCTGCGGAACATGTTTTTATGTGCAGTCAATTGATGCAAAATATATAGACTCATGATATAGATCAACCAGACAAAAAATACACAGATTATGAACTTTAGAGATCCAGGGAATAAGAGAAGAGTTCTTCAGTTTTGTTTTGGTGAAGAAATTCTTGAGTTTACAAGCAATTATAAATATTTGGGGTCTTTATTTTGATGAACATATTACTTTCTATACGAAACATCTGCCCTGGCCGACTCAGCATGTAGAGCTCTTGGGGGAGTTGTAGGAAAAACAAAAACGCTTCGAAGATATTGGTTATGCTGCGTATTCCAAACTTTATAAGACATGTGTGTGTCCTGTTCTGGTCTACTCAGCAGGAGGGTGTGGTAGTAACGGGTATCTCAAAAAACGAACGTGTCAATAACAAGGCAATACGCAATTGTTTAGGTATCCACATGTTGGCGACTGTACCTGCAATAACTGGGGACATTGGCTAGGAAACCCTGTAAGGTGTAATGGAAGGCATGTATGGTGAGACTCTGGAACAGACTGTTGGATAAGACAACTGCCTGAATAGCCAGTACATTTTTCAGTAGGATCTAACCAAAATGTCTGATCTTTTCCAACAGTCTGAATGTGAAAAGTTGTACAAAAACCAAATTAAGGGAGTCATAGAATAAACAACTGACAATGAAATATGAAAATAAATGTGTGAAGGAGAATAATCATAATCCCAAATTGAGAAAGTTTTGACTATTAAAGGTGAATATGTGTGTGAGTGATGTATTATGTCGAATCTACGACGCCCGGCCCACAACAAGGAGTCGCTAGAGCACAAGACAGGGAAATCCCGGACGGCCAAACCCCCGCCTAATGATGCCTTGCGCCGCCCGATGGTTCTCCTGGTCACGGCCGGCTGTGACACAGCCTGGGATCGAACCCGAGAACGTTACGGTGCCTCAGACCGTGAAGCCACTCGGGAGGCCACGTAATGATTGTTTATGTGTCAATTAAATCCCATTAGGGATGGGTTGCCCACTGGCAATTTGACACAAATATTTAATTAATTAATGTCATAGCATTTATGACTATTTCTGAATAAAATGTTTTTGTTTTGTGAGAATCCATTTTGAATTCATGCTGTAACACAACACAATGTGGGAAGTCAAGGGGTGTGGAAACTTTCTGAAGGATACCTCAGTAAACCTCTTGGTCGCGCAGATAAATATTTCATCACACTTTAGAGTCTTATGTGCGCGTTAGCGTCGTTTTCTGTTGCTCCTCCTCTTTAACAGAGAGATGCTGCCAAGGCCCCGCCCTGGTGACCCCCCTCGGCAACGGGGAAATATTTAAATATTCAACAGCATAATTCAATATTGAACAGATGAGATTCTGATTGGCTGTTTTAGGAGGAAGCTGATGGGATATGCAGGGGTTGTTGAACACACGTTACCCATACGAACACAACATAAGCACACACACAAACACATAATGCACTATATGGGTATGGGCTTGCAAAGTTAAAATTAATGATGACAAAACAACAAAGCCCATCAGTCTGTAATACTACAGTCCCCCATCAGTCTGTTGTACTACAGTCCCCCCCATCAGTCTGTAATACTACAGTCCCCCATCAGTCTGTTATACTACAGTCCCCAATCAGTCTGTTATACTACAGCCCCCCATCAGTCTGTTATACTACAGTCCCCCATCAGTCTGTTATATTACAGTCCCCCATCAGTCTGTAATATTACAGTCCCCCATCAGTCTGTAATATTACAGTCCCCCATCAGTCTGTAATATTACAGTCCCCCATCAGTCTGTTATACTACAGTCCCCCATCAGTCTGTAATATTACAGTCCCCCATCAGTCTGTAATATTACAGTCCCCCATCAGTCTGTTATACTACAGTCCCCCATCAGTCTGTTATACTACAGTCCCCCATCAGTCTGTAATATTACAGTCCCCCATCAGTCTGTTATACTACAGTCCCCCATCAGTCTGTTATACTACAGTCCCCCATCAGTCTGTAATATTACAGTCCCCCCATCAGTCTGTAATGTTACAGTCCCCCATCAGTCTGTTATACTACAGTCCCCCATCAGTCTGTAATATTACAGTCCCCCATCAGTCTGTAATATTACAGTCCCCCATCAGTCTGGTATATTACAGTCCCCCATCAGTCTGTTATATTACAGTCCCCCATCAGTCTGTTATACCACAGTCCCCCATCAGTCTGTTATATTACAGTCCCCCATCAGTCTGTTATACTACAGTCCCCCCCATCAGTCTGGTATATTACAGTCCCCCATCAGTCTGGTATATTACAGCCCCCCCATCAGTCTGTTATACTACAGTCCCCCATCAGTCTGTTATACTACAGTCCCCCATCAGTCTGTAATATTACAGTCCCCCATCAGTCTGTTATACTACAGTCCCCCATCAGTCTGTTATACTACAGTCCCCCATCTGTCTGTAATATTACAGTCCCCCATCAGTCTGTTATACTACAGTCCCCAATCAGTCTGTTATACTACAGTCCCCCATCAGTCTGTAATAATACAGTCCCCCATCAGTCTGTAATATTACAGTCCCCCATCAGTCTGTTATACTACAGTCCCCCATCAGTCTGTAATATTACAGTCCCCCATCAGTCTGTAATATTACAGTCCCCCATCAGTCTGTTATACTACAGTCCCCCATCAGTCTGTTATACTACAGTCCCCCATCAGTCTGTTATACCACAGTCCCCCATCAGTCTGTTATATTACAGTCCCCCATCAGTCTGTTATACTACAGTCCCCCCCATCAGTCTGGTATATTACAGTCCCCCATCAGTCTGGTATATTACAGCCCCCCCATCAGTCTGTTATACTACAGTCCCCCATCAGTCTGTTATACTACAGTCCCCCATCAGTCTGTAATATTACAGTCCCCCATCAGTCTGTTATACTACAGTCCCCCATCAGTCTGTTATACTACAGTCCCCCATCTGTCTGTAATATTACAGTCCCCCATCAGTCTGTTATACTACAGTCCCCAATCAGTCTGTTATACTACAGTCCCCCATCAGTCTGTAATAATACAGTCCCCCATCAGTCTGTAATATTACAGTCCCCCATCAGTCTGTTATACTACAGTCCCCCATCAGTATGTAATATTACAGTCCCCCATCAGTCTGTAATATTACAGTCCCCCATCAGTCTGTTATACTACAGTCGCCCCATCAGTCTGTTATATTACAGTCCCCCATCAGTCTGTTATACTACAGTCCCCCCCATCAGTCTGTAATATTACAGTCCCCCATCGGTCTGTTATACTACAGTCCCCCATCAGTCTGTTATACTACAGTCCCCCATCAGTCTGTGATTTTACAGTCCCCGATCAGTCTGTTATAAAAAAGTCCCCCATCAGTCTGGTATATTACAGTCCCCCATCAGTCTGTTATATTACAGTCCCCCATCAGTCTGTTATACTACAGTCCCCCATCAGTCTGTTATACTACAGTCCCCCATCAGTCTGTTATATTACAGTCCCCCATCAGTCTGATATATTACACCCCCCCCCCCCCGATCAGTCTGGTATATTACAGTCCCCAATCAGTCCGTTATACTACAGTCCCCCATCAGTCTGTTATATTACAGTCCCCCATCAGTCTGTAATATTACAGTCCCCCATCAGTCTGTAATATTACAGTCCCCCATCAGTCTGTTATACTACAGTCCCCCATCAGTCTGTAATATTACAGTCCCCCATCAGTCTGTTATACTACAGTCCCCCATCAGTCTGTAATATTACAGTCCCCCATCAGTCTGTAATATTACAGTCCCCCATCAGTCTGTTATATTACAGTCCCCCATCAGTCTGTTATACTACAGTCCCCCCCATCAGTCTGTAATATTACAGTCCCCCATCGGTCTGTTATACTACAGTCCCCCATCAGTCTGTTATACTACAGTCCCCCATCAGTCTGTAATATTACAGTCCCCGATCAGTCTGTTATAAAAAAGTCCCCCATCAGTCTGGTATATTACAGTCCCCCATCAGTCTGTTATATTACAGTCCCCCATCAGTCTGTTATACTACAGTCCCCCATCAGTCTGTTATACTACAGTCCCCCATCAGTCTGTTATATTACAGTCCCCCATCAGTCTGATATATTACACCCCCCCCCCCCCCCCCGATCAGTCTGGTATATTACAGTCCCCAATCAGTCCGTTATACTACAATCCCCCATCAGTCTGTTATACTACAGTCCCCCATCAGTCTGTAATATTACAGTCCCCCATCAGTCTGTTATACTACAGTCCCCCATCAGTCTGTTATACTACAGTCCCCCATCTGTCTGTAATATTACAGTCCCCCATCAGTCTGTTATACTACAGTCCCCAATCAGTCTGTTATACTACAGTCCCCCATCAGTCTGTAATAATACAGTCCCCCATCAGTCTGTAATATTACAGTCCCCCATCAGTCTGTTATACTACAGTCCCCCATCAGTCTGTAATATTACAGTCCCCCATCAGTCTGTAATATTACAGTCCCCCATCAGTCTGTTATACTACAGTCCCCCATCAGTCTGTAATATTACAGTCCCCCATCAGTCTGTTATACTACAGTCCCCCATCAGTCTGTAATATTACAGTCCCCCATCAGTCTGTAATATTACAGTCCCCCATCAGTCTGTTATATTACAGTCCCCCATCAGTCTGTTATACTACAGTCCCCCCCATCAGTCTGTAATATTACAGTCCCCCATCGGTCTGTTATACTACAGTCCCCCATCAGTCTGTTATACTACAGTCCCCCATCAGTCTGTGATTTTACAGTCCCCGATCAGTCTGTTATAAAAAAGTCCCTCATCAGTCTGGTATATTACAGTCCCCCATCAGTCTGTTATATTACAGTCCCCCATCAGTCTGTTATACTACAGTCCCCCATCAGTCTGTTATACTACAGTCCCCCATCAGTCTGTTATATTACAGTCCCCCATCAGTCTGATATATTACACCCCCCCCCCCCCGATCAGTCTGGTATATTACAGTCCCCAATCAGTCCGTTATACTACAGTCCCCCATCAGTCTGTTATATTACAGTCCCCCATCAGTCTGTAATATTACAGTCCCCCATCAGTCTGTAATATTACAGTCCCCCATCAGTCTGTTATACTACAGTCCCCCATCAGTCTGTAATATTACAGTCCCCCATCAGTCTGTTATACTACAGTCCCCCATCAGTCTGTAATATTACAGTCCCCCATCAGTCTGTAATATTACAGTCCCCCATCAGTCTGTTATACTACAGTCCCCCATCAGTCTGTTATATTACAGTCCCCCATCAGTCTGTTATACTACAGTCCCCCCCATCAGTCTGTAATATTACAGTCCCCCATCGGTCTGTTATACTACAGTCCCCCATCAGTCTGTTATACTACAGTCCCCCATCAGTCTGTAATATTACAGTCCCCGATCAGTCTGTTATAAAAAAGTCCCCCATCAGTCTGGTATATTACAGTCCCCCATCAGTCTGTTATATTACAGTCCCCCATCAGTCTGTTATACTACAGTCCCCCATCAGTCTGTTATACTACAGTCCCCCATCAGTCTGTTATATTACAGTCCCCCATCAGTCTGATATATTACACCCCCCCCCCCCCCCCCCCGATCAGTCTGGTATATTACAGTCCCCAATCAGTCCGTTATACTACAGTCCCCCATCAGTCTGTTATATTACAGTCCCCCATCAGTCTGTAATATTACAGTCCCCCATCAGTCTGTAATATTACAGTCCCCCATCAGTCTGTTATACTACAGTCCCCCATCAGTCTGTTATACTACAGTCCCCCATCAGTCTGTTATATTACTGTCCCCCATCAGTCTGTTATACTACAGTCCCCCCATCAGTCTGTAATATTACAGTCCCCCATCAGTCTGTAATATTACAGTCCCCAATGAGTCCGTTATACTACAGTCCCCGATCAGTCTGGTATATTACAGTCCCCAATCAGTCCGTTATACTACAGTCCCCCATCAGTCTGTTATATTACAGTCCCCCATCAGTCTGTAATATTACAGTCCCCCATCAGTCTGTAATATTACAGTCCCCCATCAGTCTGTTATACTACAGTCCCCCATCAGTCTGTAATATTACAGTCCCCCATCAGTCTGTTATACTACAGTCCCCCATCAGTCTGTAATATTACAGTCCCCCATCAGTCTGTAATATTACAGTCCCCCATCAGTCTGTTATACTACAGTCCCCCATCAGTCTGTTATATTACAGTCCCCCATCAGTCTGTTATACTACAGTCCCCCCCATCAGTCTGTAATATTACAGTCCCCCATCGGTCTGTTATACTACAGTCCCCCATCAGTCTGTTATACTACAGTCCCCCATCAGTCTGTAATATTACAGTCCCCGATCAGTCTGTTATAAAAAAGTCCCCCATCAGTCTGGTATATTACAGTCCCCCATCAGTCTGTTATATTACAGTCCCCCATCAGTCTGTTATACTACAGTCCCCCATCAGTCTGTTATACTACAGTCCCCCATCAGTCTGTTATATTACAGTCCCCCATCAGTCTGATATATTACACCCCCCCCCCCCCCCCCCGATCAGTCTGGTATATTACAGTCCCCAATCAGTCCGTTATACTACAGTCCCCCATCAGTCTGTTATATTACAGTCCCCCATCAGTCTGTAATATTACAATCCCCCATCAGTCTGTAATATTACAGTCCCCCATCAGTCTGTTATACTACAGTCCCCCATCAGTCTGGTATATTACAGTCCCCCATCAGTCTGTTATACTACAGTCCCCCATCAGTCTGTTATATTACTGTCCCCCATCAGTCTGTTATACTACAGTCCCCCCATCAGTCTGTAATATTACAGTCCCCCATCGGTCTGTAATATTACAGTCCCCAATGAGTCCGTTATACTACAGTCCCCGATCAGTCTGGTATATTACAGTCCCCAATCAGTCCGTTATACTACAGTCCCCCATCAGTCTGTTATATTACAGTCCCCCATCAGTCTGTAATATTACAGTCCCCCATCAGTCTGTAATATTACAGTCCCCCATCAGTCTGTTATACTACAGTCCCCCATCAGTCTGTAATATTACAGTCCCCCATCAGTCTGTTATACTACAGTCCCCCATCAGTCTGTAATATTACAGTCCCCCATCAGTCTGTAATATTACAGTCCCCCATCAGTCTGTTATACTACAGTCCCCCATCAGTCTGTAATATTACAGTCCCCCATCAGTCTGTAATATTACAGTCCCCCATCAGTCTGTTATACTACAGTCCCCCATCAGTCTGTTATATTACAGTCCCCCATCAGTCTGTTATACTACAGTCCCCCCCATCAGTCTGTAATATTACAGTCCCCCATCGGTCTGTTATACTACAGTCCCCCATCAGTCTGTTATACTACAGTCCCCCATCAGTCTGTAATATTACAGTCCCCGATCAGTCTGTTATAAAAAAGTCCCCCATCAGTCTGGTATATTACAGTCCCCCATCAGTCTGTTATATTACAGTCCCCCATCAGTCTGTTATACTACAGTCCCCCATCAGTCTGTTATACTACAGTCCCCCATCAGTCTGTTATATTACAGTCCCCCATCAGTCTGATATATTACACCCCCCCCCCCCCCCCCCGATCAGTCTGGTATATTACAGTCCCCAATCAGTCCGTTATACTACAGTCCCCCATCAGTCTGTTATATTACAGTCCCCCATCAGTCTGTAATATTACAATCCCCCATCAGTCTGTAATATTACAGTCCCCCATCAGTCTGTTATACTACAGTCCCCCATCAGTCTGGTATATTACAGTCCCCCATCAGTCTGTTATACTACAGTCCCCCATCAGTCTGTTATATTACTGTCCCCCATCAGTCTGTTATACTACAGTCCCCCCATCAGTCTGTAATATTACAGTCCCCCATCGGTCTGTAATATTACAGTCCCCAATGAGTCCGTTATACTACAGTCCCCGATCAGTCTGGTATATTACAGTCCCCAATCAGTCCGTTATACTACAGTCCCCCATCAGTCTGTTATATTACAGTCCCCCATCAGTCTGTAATATTACAGTCCCCCATCAGTCTGTAATATTACAGTCCCCCATCAGTCTGTTATACTACAGTCCCCCATCAGTCTGTAATATTACAGTCCCCCATCAGTCTGTTATACTACAGTCCCCCATCAGTCTGTAATATTACAGTCCCCCATCAGTCTGTAATATTACAGTCCCCCATCAGTCTGTTATACTACAGTCCCCCATCAGTCTGTTATATTACAGTCCCCCATCAGTCTGTTATACTACAGTCCCCCCCATCAGTCTGTAATATTACAGTCCCCCATCGGTCTGTTATACTACAGTCCCCCATCAGTCTGTTATACTACAGTCCCCCATCAGTCTGTAATATTACAGTCCCCGATCAGTCTGTTATACTACAGTCCCCCATCAGTCTGTAATATTACAGTCCCCCATCAGTCTGTTATACTACAGTCCCCCATCAGTCTGTTATACTACAGTCCCCCATCAGTCTGTTATATTACAGTCCCCCATCAGTCTGATATATTACACCCCCCCCCCCCCCCCCCCCCCCCCCCGATCAGTCTGGTATATTACAGTCCCCAATCAGTCCGTTATACTACAGTCCCCCATCAGTCTGTTATATTACAGTCCCCCATCAGTCTGTAATATTACAGTCCCCCATCAGTCTGTAATATTACAGTCCCCCATCAGTCTGTTATACTACAGTCCCCCATCAGTCTGTTATATTACTGTCCCCCATCAGTCTGTTATACTACAGTCCCCCCATCAGTCTGTTATACTACAGTCCACCATCAGTCTGGTATATTACTGTCCCCCATCAGTCTGTTATACTACAGTCCCCCCATCAGTCTGTTATACTACAGTCCACCATCAGTCTGGTATATTACAGTCCCCCATCAGTCTGTTATACTACAGTCCCCCATCAGTCTGTTATACTACACCCCCCCCCCCCCCATCAGTCTGGTATATTACAGTCCCCGATCAGTCCTTTATACTACAGTCCCCCATCAGTCTGTTATATTACAGTCCCCCATCAGTCTGTAATATTAAAGTCCCCCATCAGTCTGTAATATTACAGTCCCCCATCAGTCTGTTATACTACAGTCCCCCATCAGTCTGTAATATTACAGTCCCCCATCAGTCTGTAATATTACAGTCCCCCATCAGTCTGGTATATTACAGTCCCCCATCAGTCTGTTAAATTACAGTCCCCCATCAGTCTGTTATACTACAGTCCCCCATCAGTCTGTAATATTACAGTCCCCCATCAGTCTGTAATATTACAGTCCCCCATCAGTCTGTTATACTACAGTCCCCCATCAGTCTGTTATACTACAGTCCCCCCCATCAGTCTGTAATATTACAGTCCCCCATCGGTCTGTTATACTACAGTCCCCCATCAGTCTGTTATACTACAGTCCCCCATCAGTCTGTAATATTACAGTCCCCGATCAGTCTGTTATAAAAAAGTCCCCCATCAGTCTGGTATATTACAGTCCCCCATCAGTCTGTTATACTACAGTCCCCCATCAGTCTGTTATATTACAGTCCCCCATCAGTCTGTTATACTACAGTCCCCCATCAGTCTGTTATATTACAGTCCCCCATCAGTCTGTTATACTACAGTCCCCCATCAGTCTGTTATACTACAGTCCCCCATCAGTCTGTTATATTACAGTCCCCCATCAGTCTGATATATTACACCCCCCCCCCCCCCCGATCAGTCTCGTATATTACAGTCCCCAATCAGTCCGTTATACTACAGTCCCCCATCAGTCTGTTATATTACAGTCCCCCATCAGTCTGTAATATTACAGTCCCCCATCAGTCTGTAATATTACAGTCCCCCATCAGTCTGTTATACTACAGTCCCCCATCAGTCTGGTATATTACAGTCCCCCATCAGTCTGTTATACTACAGTCCCCCATCAGTCTGTTATATTACTGTCCCCCATCAGTCTGTTATACTACAGTCCCCCCATCAGTCTGTTATACTACAGTCCACCATCAGTCTGGTATATTACTGTCCCCCATCAGTCTGTTATACTACAGTCCCCCCATCAGTCTGTTATACTACAGTCCACCATTAGTCTGGTATATTACAGTCCCCCATCAGTCTGTTATACTACAGTCCCCCATCAGTCTGTTATACTACACCCCCCCCCCCATCAGTCTGGTATATTACAGTCCCCAATCAGTCCTTTATACTACAGTCCCCCATCAGTCTGTTATATTACAGTCCCCCATCAGTCTGTAATATTAAAGTCCCCCATCAGTCTGTAATATTACAGTCCCCCATCAGTCTGTTATACTACAGTCCCCCATCGGTCTGTAATATTACAGTCCCCCATCAGTCTGTAATATTACAGTCCCCCATCAGTCTGGTATATTACAGTCCCCCATCAGTCTGTTATATTACAGTCCCACATCAGTCTGTTATACTACAGTCCCCCATCAGTCTGTAATATTACAGTCCCCCATCAGTCTGTAATATTACAGTCCCCCATCAGTCTGTTATATTACAGTCCCCCATCAGTCTGATATACTACAGTCCCCCCCATCAGTCTGTTATACTACAGTCCACCATCAGTCTGGTATATTACAGTCCCCCATCAGTCTGTTATACTACATCCCCCCCCCCCCCATCAGTCTGGTATATTACAGCCCCCCCATCAGTCTGTTATACTACAGTCCACCATCAGTCTGGTATATTACAGTCCCCCATCAGTCTGTTATACTACAGTCCCCCATCAGTCTGTTATACTACACCCCCCCCCCCCCCATCAGTCTGGTATATTACAGTCCCCGATCAGTCCTTTATACTACAGTCCCCCATCAGTCTGTTATATTACAGTCCCCCATCAGTCTGTAATATTAAAGTCCCCCATCAGTCTGTAATATTACAGTCCCCCATCAGTCTGTTATACTACAGTCCCCCATCAGTCTGTAATATTACAGTCCCCCATCAGTCTGTAATATTACAGTCCCCCATCAGTCTGGTATATTACAGTCCCCCATCAGTCTGTTAAATTACAGTCCCCCATCAGTCTGTTATACTACAGTCCCCCATCAGTCTGTAATATTACAGTCCCCCATCAGTCTGTAATATTACAGTCCCCCATCAGTCTGTTATACTACAGTCCCCCATCAGTCTGTTATACTACAGTCCCCCCCATCAGTCTGTAATATTACAGTCCCCCATCGGTCTGTTATACTACAGTCCCCCATCAGTCTGTTATACTACAGTCCCCCATCAGTCTGTAATATTACAGTCCCCGATCAGTCTGTTATAAGAAAGTCCCCCATCAGTCTGGTATATTACAGTCCCCCATCAGTCTGTTATACTACAGTCCCCCATCAGTCTGTTATATTACAGTCCCCCATCAGTCTGTTATACTACAGTCCCCCATCAGTCTGTTATATTACAGTCCCCCATCAGTCTGTTATACTACAGTCCCCCATCAGTCTGTTATACTACAGTCCCCCATCAGTCTGTTATATTACAGTCCCCCATCAGTCTGATATATTACACCCCCCCCCCCCCCGATCAGTCTCGTATATTACAGTCCCCAATCAGTCCGTTATACTACAGTCCCCCATCAGTCTGTTATATTACAGTCCCCCATCAGTCTGTAATATTACAGTCCCCCATCAGTCTGTAATATTACAGTCCCCCATCAGTCTGTTATACTACAGTCCCCCATCAGTCTGGTATATTACAGTCCCCCATCAGTCTGTTATACTACAGTCCCCCATCAGTCTGTTATATTACTGTCCCCCATCAGTCTGTTATACTACAGTCCCCCCATCAGTCTGTTATACTACAGTCCACCATCAGTCTGGTATATTACTGTCCCCCATCAGTCTGTTATACTACAGTCCCCCCATCAGTCTGTTATACTACAGTCCACCATTAGTCTGGTATATTACAGTCCCCCATCAGTCTGTTATACTATAGGCACCCATCAGTCTGTTATACTACACCCCCCCCCCCATCAGTCTGGTATATTACAGTCCCCAATCAGTCCTTTATACTACAGTCCCCCATCAGTCTGTTATATTACAGTCCCCCATCAGTCTGTAATATTAAAGTCCCCCATCAGTCTGTAATATTACAGTCCCCCATCAGTCTGTTATACTACAGTCCCCCATCGGTCTGTAATATTACAGTCCCCCATCAGTCTGTAATATTACAGTCCCCCATCAGTCTGGTATATTACAGTCCCCCATCAGTCTGTTATATTACAGTCCCACATCAGTCTGTTATACTACAGTCCCCCATCAGTCTGTAATATTACAGTCCCCCATCAGTCTGTAATATTACAGTCCCCCATCAGTCTGTTATATTACAGTCCCCCATCAGTCTGATATACTACAGTCCCCCCCATCAGTCTGTTATACTACAGTCCACCATCAGTCTGGTATATTACAGTCCCCCATCAGTCTGTTATACTACATCCCCCCCCCCCCCCCCCCCATCAGTCTGGTATATTACAGCCCCCCCATCAGTCTGTTATATTACAGTCCCCCATCAGTCTGTTATACTACAGTCCCCCATCAGTCTGTTATACTACATCCCCCCCCCGCCCCCCATCAGTCTGGTATATTACAGCCCCCCCATCAGTCTGTTATACTACAGTCCCCCATCAGTCTGTTATACTACAGTCCCCCATCAGTCTTTTTACTACAGTTCCCCCCATCAGTCTGGTATATTACAGTCCCCCATCAGTCTGTTATACTACAGTCCCCCATCAGTCTGGTATATTACAGTCCCCCATCAGTCTGTTATACTACAGTCCACCATCAATCTTGTATATTACATGGATGTCCTCCTCAGTAACCATTAGGATGTCCTTCTCAGTAACCATTAGGATGTCCTTCTCAGTAACCATTAGGGTGTCCTTCTCAGTAACCATTAGGATGTCCTTCTCAGTAACCATTAGGATATCCTTCTCAGTAACCATTAGGATGTCCTTCTCAGTAACCATTAGGATGTCCTCCTCAAGGCCATTAGGATGTCCACCTTAGTAACCATTAGGATGTCCTTCTCAGGGCCATTAGGATGTCCTCCTCAGTAACCATTAGGATGTCCTCCTCAGTAACCATTAGGATGTCCTTCTCAGGGTCATTAGGATGTCCTTCTCAGGGCCATTAGGATGTCCTTCTCAGGGTCTTTAGGATGTCCTTCTCAGTAACCATTAGGATGTCCTTCTCAGTAACTATTAGGATGTCCTCCTCAGTAACCATTAGAATGTCCTTCTCAGGGTCATTAGGATGTCCTTCTCAGTAACCATTAGGATGTCCTTCTCAGTAACCATTAGTATTTCCTTCTCAGTAACCATTAGGATGTCATTCTCATGGTCTTTAGGATGTCCTTCTCAGTAACCATTAGGATGTCCTTCTCAGTAACCATTAGGATGTCCTCCTCAGTAACCATTAGGATGTCCTCCTCAGTAACCATTAGGATGTCCTCCTCAGTAACCATTAGGATGCCCTTCTCAGTAACCATTAGGGTGTCCTTGTCAGTAACCATTAGGATGTCCTTCTCAGTAACCATTAGGGTGTCCTTCTCAGTAGCCATTAGGATGTCCTCCTCAGTAACCATTAGGATGTCCTCCTCAGTAACCATTAGGATGTCCTTCTCAGTAACCATTAGGGTGTCCTTCTCAGTAACCATTAGGATGTCCTTCTCAGTAACCATTAGGGTGTCCTTCTCAGTAACCATTAGGATGTCCTCCTCAGTAACCTTCTCAGGGCCATTAGGATGTCCTCCTCAGGGTCATTAGGATGTCCTTCTCAGGGCCATTAGGATGTCCTCCTCAGTAACCATTAGCATGTCCTTCTCAGTAACCATTAGGATGTCCTCCTCAGTAACGATTAGGATGTCCTCCTCAGGGTCATTAGGATGTCCTTCTCAGGGTCATTACGATGTCCTCCTAAGTAACCATTAGGATGTCCTTCTCAGTAACCATTAGGATGTCCTTCTCAGTAACCATTAGGATGTCCTCCTCAGTAACTATTAGGATGTCCTCCTCAGCAACCATTAGGTTGTCCTTCTCAGGGTCATTAGGATATCCTTCTCAGTAACCATTAGAATGTCCTCCTCAGTAACCATTAGGATGTCCTTCTCAGGGTCATTAGGATGTCCTTCTCAGGGCCATTAGGATGTCCTTCTCAGGGTTATTAGGATGTCCTTCTCAGTAACCATTAGGATGTCCTTCTCAGTAACTTTTAGGATGTCCTCCTCAGTAACCATTAGAATGTCCTTCTCAGGGTCATTAGGATGTCCTTCTCAGTAACCATTAGGATGTCCTTCTCAGTAACCATTAGGATGTCCTATTTAGAAACTATGAGGATGTCCTTCTCAGTAACCATTAGGATGTCCTTCTCAGTAACCATTAGTATTTCCTTCTCAGTAACCATTAGGATGTCCTTCTCATGGTCTTTAGGATGTCCTTCTCAGTAACCATTAGGATGTCCTTCTCAGTAACCATTAGGATGTCCTTTTCAGGGTCATTAGGATGGCCTTCCTCAGTAACCATTAGGATGTCCTTCTCAGGGTCATTAGGATGTCCTCCTCAGGGTCATTAGGATGTCCTTCTCAGGGTCATTAGGTTGTCCTTCTCAGGGCCATTAGGTTGTCCTTCTCAGGGCCATTAGGATGTCCTCCTCAGGGTCATTAGGATGTCCTTCTCAGGGCCATTAGGATTTCCTCCTCAGTAACCATTAGCATGTCCTTCTCAGTAACCATTACGATGTCCTCCTAAGTAACCATTAGGATGTCCTTCTCAGTAACCATTAGGATGTCCTTCTCAGTAACCATTAGGATGTCCTCCTCAGTAACTATTAGGATGTCCTCCTCAGCAACCATTAGGTTGTCCTTCTCAGGGTCATTAGGATATCCTTCTGAGTAACCATTAGAATGTCCTCCTCAGTAACCATTAGGATGTCCTTCTCAGGGTCATTAGGATGTCCTTCTCAGGGCCATTAGGATGTCCTTCTCAGGGTTATTAGGATGTCCTTCTCAGTAACCATTAGGATGTCCTTCTCAGTAACTATTAGGATGTCCTCCTCAGTAACCATTAGAATGTCCTTCTCAGGGTCATTAGGATGTCCTTCTCAGTAACCATTAGGATGTCCTTCTCAGTAACCATTAGGATGTCCTATTTAGAAACCATGAGGATGTCCTTCTCAGTAACCATTAGGATGTCCTTCTCAGTAACCATTAGGATGTCCTTCTCAGTAACCATTAGGATGTCCTTCTCAGTAACCATTAGGATGTCCTTCTCAGTAACCATTAGGATGTCCTTCTCAGTAACCATAAGGATGTCCTTCTCAGGGTCATTAGGATGTCCTCCTCAGGGTCATTAGGATGTCCTTCTCAGGGCCATTAGGTTGTCCTTCTCAGGGCCATTAGGTTGTCCTTCTCAGTAACCATTAGGATGTCCTTCTCAGTAACCATTAGTATTTCCTTCTCAGTAACCATTAGGATGTCCTTCTCATGGTCTTTAGGATGTCCTTCTCAGTAACCATTAGGATGTCCTCCTCAGTAACCATTAGGATGTCCTCCTCAGTAACAATTAGGGTGTCCTTCTCAGTAACCATTAGGATGTCCTTCTCAGTAACCATTAGGATGTCCTTCTCAGTAACCATTAGGATGTCCTTCTCAGTAACCATTAGGATGTCCTTCGCAGTAACCATAAGGATGTCCTTCTCAGGGTCATTAGGATGTCCTCCTCAGGGTCATTAGGATGTCCTTCTCAGGGCCATTAGGTTGTCCTTCTCAGGGCCATTAGGTTGTCCTTCTCAGTAACCATTAGGATGTCCTTCTCAGGGCCATTAGGATGTCCTCCTCAGGGTCATTAGGATGTTCTTCTCAGTAACCATTAGGATGTCCTTCTCAGGGTCATTAGGATGTCCTCCTCAGGGTCATTAGGATGTCCTTCTCAGGGCCATTAGGTTGTCCTTCTCAGGGCCATTAGGATGTCCTTCTCAGGGTCATTAGGAAGTCCTCCTCAGGGTCATTAGGATGTCTTTCTCAGGGCCATTAGGTTGTCCTTCTCAGGGCCATTAGGTTGTCCTTCTCAGGGCCATTAGGATATCCTTCTCAGGGCCATTAGTATGTCCTCCTCAGTAACCATTAGGATGTCCTCCTCAGTAACGATTAGGATGTCCTCCTCAGTAACCATTAGGATGTCCTCCTCAGTAACGATTAGGATGTCCTCCTCAGTAACCATTAGGATGTCCTTCTCAGGGTCATTAGGATGTCCTTCTCAGTAACCATTAGGATGTCCTTCTCAGTTACCATTAGGATGTCCTCCTAAGTAACCATTAGGATGTCCTTCTCAGTAACCATTAGGATGTCCTTCTCAGTAACCATTAGGATGTCCTCCTCAGTAACTATTAGGATGTCCTCCTCAGTAACCATTAGGTTGTCCTTCTCAGGGTCATTAGTATATCCTTCTCAGTAACCATTAGGATGTCCTTCTCAGTAACCATTAGGATGGCCTTCTCAGTAACCATTAGGATGTCCTCCTCAGTAACCATTGGGATGGCCTTCTCAGTAACCATTAGGATGTCCTCCTCAGGGCCATTAGGATGTCCTCCTCAGTAACCATTAGGATGTCCTTCTCAGTAACCATTAGGATGTCCTTCTCAGTAACCATTAGGATGTCCTTCTCAGGGTCATTAGGATGTCCTTCTCAGGGCCATTAGGATGTCCTTCTCAGGGTCATTAGGATGTCCTTCTCAGTTACCATTAGGATGTCCTTCTCAGTAACTATTAGGATGTCCTCCTCAGTAACTATTAGGATGTCCTCCTCAGTAACCAATAGGATGTCCTTCTCAGTAACCATTAGGTTGTCCTTCTCAGGGTCATTAGGATGTCCTTCTCAGGGCCATTAGGATGTCCTTCTCAGGGTAATTAGGATGTCCTTCTCAGTAACCATTAGGATGTCCTTCTCAGTAACCATTAGGATGTCCTTCTCAGGGTCATTAATATGTCCTCCTCAGGGTCATTAGGATGTCCTTCTCAGGGCCATTAGGTTGTCCTTCTCAGGGCCATTAGGTTGTCCTTCTCAGGGCCATTAGGTTGTCCTTCTCAGGGCCATTAGGATATCCTTCTCAGGGCCATTAGGATGTCCTCCTCAGTAACCATTAGCATGTCCTCCTCAGTAACCATTAGGATGTCCTCCTCAGTAAACATTAGGATGTCCTCCTCAGTAACGATTAGGATGTCCTCCTCAGTAACCATTAGGAAGTTCTTCTCAGGGTCATTAGGATGTCCTTCTCAGTAACCATTAGGATGTCCTTCTCAGTTACCATTAGGATGTCCTCCTCAGTAACCATTAGGAAGTTCTTCTCAGGGTCATTAGTATATCCTTCTCAGTAACCATTAGGATGTCCTTCTCAGTAACCATTAGGATGGCCTTCTCAGTAACCATTAGGATGTCCTCCTCAGTAACCATTGGAATGGCCTTCTCAGTAACCATTAGGATGTCCTCCTCAGGGCCATTAGGATGTCCTCCTCAGTAACCATTAGGATGTCCTTCTCAGTAACCATTAGGATGTCCTTCTCAGTAACCATTAGGATGTCCTTCTCAGGGTCATTAGGATGTCCTTCTCAGGGCTATTAGGATGTCCTTCTCAGGGTCATTAGGATGTCCTTCTCAGTTACCATTAGGATGTCCTTCTCAGTAACTATTAGGATGTCCTCCTCAGTAACTATTAGGATGTCCTCCTCAGTAACAAATAGGATGTCCTTCTCAGTAACCATTAGGTTGTCCTTCTCAGGGTCATTAGGATGTCCTTCTCAGGGCCATTAGGATGTCCTTCTCAGGGTAATTAGGATGTCCTTCTCAGTAACCATTAGGATGTCCTTCTCAGTAACCATTAGGATGTCCTCCTCAGTAACCATTAGGATGTCCTTCTCAGTAACCATTAGGATGTCCTTCTCAGTAACCATTAGGATGTCCTTCTCAGGGTCATTAGGATGTCCTTCTCAGGGCTATTAGGATGTCCTTCTCAGGGTCATTAGGATGTCCTTCTCAGTTACCATTAGGATGTCCTTCTCAGTAACTATTAGGATGTCCTCCTCAGTAACTATTAGGATGTCCTCCTCAGTAACCAATAGGATGTCCTTCTCAGTAACCATTAGGTTGTCCTTCTCAGGGTCATTAGGATGTCCTTCTCAGGGCCATTAGGATGTCCTTCTCAGGGTAATTAGGATGTCCTTCTCAGTAACCATTAGGATGTCCTTCTCAGTAACCATTAGGATGTCCTTCTCAGGGTCATTAATATGTCCTCCTCAGGGTCATTAGGATGTCCTTCTCAGGGCCATTAGGTTGTCCTTCTCAGGGCCATTAGGTTGTCCTTCTGAGGGCCATTTGGTTGTCCTCCTCAGGGTCATTAGGATGTCCTTCTCATGGCCATTAGGATGTCCTCCTCAGTAACCATTAGCATGTCCTTCTCAGTAACCATTAGGATGTCCTTCTCAGTAACCATTAGGATGTCCTCTTCAGTAACCATTAGGATGTCCTTCTCAGTAACCATTAGAATGTCCTTCTCAGTAACCATTAGGATGTCCTTCTCAGTAACTCAGTAACTATTAGGATGTCCTCCTCAGTAACCATTAGGATGTCCTTCTCAGGGTCATTAGGATGTTCTTCTCAGTAACTATTAGGATGTCCTCCTCAGTAACCATTAGAATGTCCTTCTCAGTAACCATTAGGATGTCCTTCTCAGTAACCATTAGGATGTCCTTCTCAGTAACCATTAGAATGTCCTTCTCAGTAACCATTAGGATGTCCTTCTCAGTAACTATTAGGATGTCCTCCTCAGTAACCATTAGGATGTCCTTCTCAGGGTCATTAGGATGTCCTCCTCAGTAACCATTAGAATGTCCTTCTCAGTAACCATTAGAATGTCCTTCTCAGTAACTATTAGGATGTCCTCCTCAGTAACCATTAGAATGTCCTTCTCAGTAACCATTAGAATGTCCTTCTCAGTAACTATTAGGATGTCCTCATCAGTAACCATTAGGATGTCCTTCTCAGGGTCATTAGGATGTCCTCCTCAGTAACCATTAGGATGTCCTCCTCAGTAACCATTGGGATGGCCTTCTCAGTAACCATTAGGATGTCCTCCTCAGGGCCATTAGGATGTCCTCCTCAGTAACCATTAGGATGTCCTTCTCAGTAACCATTAGGATGTCCTTCTCAGTAACCATTAGGATGTCCTTCTCAGGGTCATTAGGATGTCCTTCTCAGGGCCATTAGGATGTCCTTCTCAGGGTCATTAGGATGTCCTTCTCAGTTACCATTAGGATGTCCTTCTCAGTAACTATTAGGATGTCCTCCTCAGTAACTATTAGGATGTCCTCCTCAGTAACCAATAGGATGTCCTTCTCAGTAACCATTAGGTTGTCCTTCTCAGGGTCATTAGGATGTCCTTCTCAGGGCCATTAGGATGTCCTTCTCAGGGTAATTAGGATGTCCTTCTCAGTAACCATTAGGATGTCCTTCTCAGTAACCATTAGGATGTCCTTCTCAGGGTCATTAATATGTCCTCCTCAGGGTCATTAGGATGTCCTTCTCAGGGCCATTAGGTTGTCCTTCTCAGGGCCATTAGGTTGTCCTTCTCAGGGCCATTAGGTTGTCCTTCTCAGGGCCATTAGGATATCCTTCTCAGGGCCATTAGGATGTCCTCCTCAGTAACCATTAGCATGTCCTCCTCAGTAACGATTAGGATGTCCTCCTCAGTAACCATTAGGATGTCTTCCTCAGTAACGATTAGGATGTCCTCCTCAGTAACCATTAGGAAGTTCTTCTCAGGGTCATTAGGATGTCCTTCTCAGTAACCATTAGGATGTCCTTCTCAGTTACCATTAGGATGTCCTCCTAAGTAACCATTAGGATGTCCTTCTCAGTAACCATTAGGATGTCCTTCTCAGTAACCATTAGGATGTCCTCCTCAGTAACTATTAGGAAGTCCTCCTCAGTAACCATTAGGTTGTCCTTCTCAGGGTCATTAGTATATCC
This sequence comes from Oncorhynchus mykiss, assembly GCF_013265735.2. Lineage (NCBI taxonomy): Eukaryota > Metazoa > Chordata > Actinopteri > Salmoniformes > Salmonidae > Oncorhynchus > Oncorhynchus mykiss. The sequence continues at coordinate 1,118,211 of NC_048572.1, forward strand.
TTCTCAGTAACCATTAGGATGTCCTCCTCAGTAACCATTAGGATGTCCTTCTCAGGGTCATTAGGATGTCCTCCTCAGTAACCATTAGAATGTCCTTCTCAGTAACCATTAGAATGTCCTTCTCAGTAACTATTAGGATGTCCTCCTCAGTAACCATTAGAATGTCCTTCTCAGTAACCATTAGAATGTCCTTCTCAGTAACTATTAGGATGTCCTCATCAGTAACCATTAGGATGTCCTTCTCAGGGTCATTAGGATGTCCTCCTCAGTAACCATTAGGATGTCCTCCTCAGTAACCATTGGGATGGCCTTCTCAGTAACCATTAGGATGTCCTCCTCAGGGCCATTAGGATGTCCTCCTCAGTAACCATTAGGATGTCCTTCTCAGTAACCATTAGGATGTCCTTCTCAGTAACCATTAGGATGTCCTTCTCAGGGTCATTAGGATGTCCTTCTCAGGGCCATTAGGATGTCCTTCTCAGGGTCATTAGGATGTCCTTCTCAGTTACCATTAGGATGTCCTTCTCAGTAACTATTAGGATGTCCTCCTCAGTAACTATTAGGATGTCCTCCTCAGTAACCAATAGGATGTCCTTCTCAGTAACCATTAGGTTGTCCTTCTCAGGGTCATTAGGATGTCCTTCTCAGGGCCATTAGGATGTCCTTCTCAGGGTAATTAGGATGTCCTTCTCAGTAACCATTAGGATGTCCTTCTCAGTGTCATTAATATGTCCTCCTCAGGGTCATTAGGATGTCCTTCTCAGGGCCATTAGGTTGTCCTTCTCAGGGCAAATTAGGTTGTCCTTCTCAGGGCCATTAGGTTGTCCTTCTCAGGGCCATTAGGATATCCTTCTCAGGGCCATTAGGATGTCCTCCTCAGTAACCATTAGCATGTCCTCCTCAGTAACGATTAGGATGTCCTCCTTAGTAACCATTAGGATGTCTTCCTCAGTAACGATTAGGATGTCCTTCTCAGTAACCATTAGGAAGTTCTTCTCAGGGTCATTAGGATGTCCTTCTCAGTAACCATTAGGATGTCCTTCTCAGTTAACATTAGGATGTCCTCCTAAGTAACCATTGGGATGTCCTTCTCAGTAACCATTAGGATGTCCTTCTCAGTAACCATTAGGATGTCCTCCTCAGTAACTATTAGGAAGTCCTCCTCAGTAACCATTAGGTTGTCCTTCTCAGGGTCATTAGTATATCCTTCTCAGTAACCATTAGGATGTCCTTCTCAGTAACCATTAGGATGGCCTTCTCAGTAACCATTAGGATGTCCTCCTCAGTAACCATTGGGATGGCCTTCTCAGTAACCATTAGGATGTCCTCCTCAGGGCCATTAGGATGTCCTCCTCAGTAACCATTAGGATGTCCTTCTCAGTAACCATTAGGATGTCCTTCTCAGTAACCATTAGGATGTCCTTCTCAGGGTCATTAGGATGTCCTTCTCAGGGCTATTAGGATGTCCTTCTCAGGGTCATTAGGATGTCCTTCTCAGTTACCATTAGGATGTCCTTCTCAGTAACTATTAGGATGTCCTCCTCAGTAACTATTAGGATGTCCTCCTCAGTAACCAATAGGATGTCCTTCTCAGTAACCATTAGGTTGTCCTTCTCAGGGTCATTAGGATGTCCTTCTCAGGGCCATTAGGATGTCCTTCTCAGGGTAATTATGATGTCCTTCTCAGTAACCATTAGGATGTCCTTCTCAGTAACCATTAGGATGTCCTCCTCAGTAACCATTAGGATGTCCTTCTCAGTAACCATTAGGATGTCCTTCTCAGTAACCATTAGGATGTCCTTCTCAGGGTCATTAGGATGTCCTTCTCAGGGCTATTAGGATGTCCTTCTCAGGGTCATTAGGATGTCCTTCTCAGTTACCATTAGGATGTCCTTCTCAGTAACTATTAGGATGTCCTCCTCAGTAACTATTAGGATGTCCTCCTCAGTAACCAATAGGATGTCCTTCTCAGTAACCATTAGGTTGTCCTTCTCAGGGTCATTAGGATGTCCTTCTCAGGGCCATTAGGATGTCCTTCTCAGGGTAATTAGGATGTCCTTCTCAGTAACCATTAGGATGTCCTTCTCAGTAACCATTAGGATGTCCTTCTCAGGGTCATTAATATGTCCTCCTCAGGGTCATTAGGATGTCCTTCTCAGGGCCATTAGGTTGTCCTTCTCAGGGCCATTAGGTTGTCCTTCTGAGGGCCATTTGGATGTCCTCCTCAGGGTCATTAGGATGTCCTTCTCATGGCCATTAGGATGTCCTCCTCAGTAACCATTAGCATGTCCTTCTCAGTAACCATTAGGATGTCCTTCTCAGTAACCATTAGGATGTCCTCCTCAGTAACCATTAGGATGTCCTTCTCAGTAACCATTAGAATGTCCTTCTCAGTAACCATTAGGATGTCCTTCTCAGTAACTATTAGGATGTCCTCCTCAGTAACCATTAGGATGTCCTTCTCAGGGTCATTAGGATGTCCTTCTCAGGGCTATTAGGATGTCCTTCTCAGGGTCATTAGGATGTCCTTCTCAGTTACCATTAGGATGTCCTTCTCAGTAACTATTAGGATGTCCTCCTCAGTAACTATTAGGATGTCCTCCTCAGTAACCAATAGGATGTCCTTCTCAGTAACCATTAGGTTGTCCTTCTCAGGGTCATTAGGATGTCCTTCTCAGGGCCATTAGGATGTCCTTCTCAGGGTAATTAGGATGTCCTTCTCAGTAACCATTAGGATGTCCTTCTCAGTAACCATTAGGATGTCCTTCTCAGGGTCATTAATATGTCCTCCTCAGGGTCATTAGGATGTCCTTCTCAGGGCCATTAGGTTGTCCTTCTCAGGGCCATTAGGTTGTCCTTCTGAGGGCCATTTGGATGTCCTCCTCAGGGTCATTAGGATGTCCTTCTCATGGCCATTAGGATGTCCTCCTCAGTAACCATTAGCATGTCCTTCTCAGTAACCATTAGGATGTCCTTCTCAGTAACCATTAGGATGTCCTCCTCAGTAACCATTAGGATGTCCTTCTCAGTAACCATTAGAATGTCCTTCTCAGTAACCATTAGGATGTCCTTCTCAGTAACTATTAGGATGTCCTCCTCAGTAACCATTAGGATATCCTTCTCAGGGTCATTAGGATGTTCTTCTCAGTAACTATTAGGATGTCCTCCTCAGTAACCATTAGAATGTCCTTCTCAGTAACCATTAGGATGTCCTTCTCAGTAACTATTAGGATGTCCTCCTCAGTAACCATTAGAATGTCCTTCTCAGTAACCATTAGGATGTCCTTCTCAGTAACTATTAGGATGTCCTCCTCAGTAACCATTAGGATGTCCTTCTCAGGGTCATTAGGATGTCCTCCTCAGTAACCATTAGAATGTCCTTCTCAGTAACCATTAGAATGTCCTTCTCAATAACTATTAGGATGTCCTCCTCAGTAACCATTAGAATGTCCTTCTCAGTAACTATTAGGATGTCCTCATCAGTAACCATTAGGATGTCCTTCTCAGGGTCATTAGGATGTCCTCCTCAGTAACCATTAGGATGTCCTCCTCAGGGTCATTAGGATGTCCTTCTCAGTAACCATTAGGATGTCCTTCTCAGTAACCATTAGGATGTCTTTCTCAGGGTCATTAGGATGTCCTCCTCAGGGTCATTAGGATGTACTCCTCAGGGTCATTAGGATGTCCTTCTCAGGGCCATTAGGTTGTTCTTCTCAGGGGCATTAGGATGTCCTCCTCAGGGTCATTAGGATGTCCTTCTCAGGACCATTAGGATGTCCTCCTCAGTAACCATTAGGATGTCCTCCTCAGTAACGATTAGGATGTCCTCCTCAGTAACTATTAGGATGTCCTTCTCAGGGTCATTAGGATGTCCTTCTCAGTAGCCATTATGATGTCCTTCTCAGTTACCATTAGGATGTCCTTCTCAGTAACCATTAGGATGTCCTTCTCAGTAACCATTAGGATGTCCTTCTCAGTAACCATTAGGATGTCCTTCTCAGTAACCATTAGGATGTCCTCCTCAGTAACAATTAGGATGTCCTTCTCAGGGTCATTTTTGATGTCCTTCTCAGTAACCATTAGGATGTCCTTCTCAGTAACCATTAGGATGTCCTCCTCAGTAACCATTAGCATGTCCTTCTCAGTAACCATTAGGATGTCCTTCTCAGTAACCATTAGGATGTCCTCCTCAGTAACCATTAGGATGTACTTCTCAGTAACCATTAGGATGTCCTTCTCAGTAACCATTTGGATGTTCTTCTCAGTAACCATTATGATGTCCTTCTCAGTGGCTATCAGCATGAAGGCCTCTAGGTGTTCTTGTGAGAGAGTTCTCCAAAGTCTGTTCTTCATACACTTTAAGGCAGAGCAACTTTGCTCACAAGCTACCTGGACACTGACGTGGTTACTGAGAAGGACATCCTAATGGTCCTGGGTATCTGAGAGGGTGAGTAGGAACTACCTGGGTAACTGAGAGGGTGAGTAGGAACTACCTGGGTAACTGAGAGGGTGAGTAGGAACTACCTGGGTAACTGAGAGGGTGAGTAGGAACTACCTGGGTAACTGAGCTGTTGAGTAGGAACTACCTGGGTATCTGAGATGGTGAGTAGGATCTACCTGGGTAACTGAGAGGGTGAGTAGGAACTACCTGGGTAACTGAGAAGGTGAGTAGGAACTACCTGGGTAACTGAGAGGGTGAGTAGGAACTACCTGGGTAACTGAGAGGGTGAGTAGGAACTACCTGGGTAACTGAGATGGTGAGTAGGAACTACCTGGGTAACTGAGAGGGTGAGTAGGAACTACCTGGGTAACTGAGAGGGTGAGTAGGAACTACCTGGGTAACTGAGAGGGTGAGTAGGAACTACCTGGGTAACTGAGATGGTGAGTAGGAACTACCTGGGTGACTGAGAGGGTGAGTAGGAACTACCTGGGTAACTGAGAGGGTGAGTAGGAACTACCTGGGTAACTGAGAGGGTGAGTAGGAACTACCTGGGTAACTGAGAGGGTGAGTAGGAACTACCTGGGTAACTGAGAGGGTGAGTAGAAACTACCTGGGTAACTGAGATGGTGAGTAGGAACTACCTGGGTAACTGATAAGGTTAGTAGGAACTACCTGGGTAACTGAGAGGGTGAGTAGGAAGTTGTATCCAAGGCCAAGGATATGATCATCAGCATCAGTCAGCAGGTTGTACTGTCTCAGCGTCTGGTAACAACACCGTGGGTATTCTGTGCAGGATTTATCAGCATTTATTTTTCATTTCCCTCAGAACCATCCTCCACAGTCCTGGTCACGTATTCCGTCAATCCTGTCATTCTCAGTCTTTTTCCACTGTTACAGCTAGGCTTCTCAGCTCACACTACAAATTGTCACCATTTGCCCGAACTTTATAGGCACGCTCTGCCTCCGTCAAATCTTCATATTGAGCCATCTCTCCAGACATGATTTTCATCTTTCTTGCCCTTTTCTGTGGCAGAGTGGCTTCCACCTCCTGCAGCTCTGTGTCCTCATCCTGTTCTTTGATCTTCTTATTTGCAAACTGAACAAATGTGTCTGTAGCTGCCTTAATGTTGTCAAAGTCTCTTGACATGCATTTCAGGGTTTCCTGTGTAGCCACAACCATTCCATGGACAGACAGGATGTCCCTCCCATTTGGACAGGCAGGATGTCCCTCCCATTTGGACAGACAAGATGCCCATCCCATTTGGACAGACAGGATGCCCATCCCATTTGGACAGACAGGATGTCCCTCCCATTTGGACAGACAGGATGTCCATCCGACTTGTCTGCAGGTATTTGGACAGTGGTGACGTTTTGTGGTATCGTCTCATACGGAGACGAGCGTCAGTAAAATCCTCTTGCCTTCACCCAAACAGTTGTCTTCATGTTGGCCTGTCCTTGTACGGCTGATAGTGTGAGGAGAACTTCAACAGTTGTCTTCATGTTGGCCTGTCCTTGTACGGCTGATAGTGTGAGGAGTACTTCAACAGTTGTCTTCATGATGGCCTGTCCTTGTACGGCTGATAGTGTGAGGAGAACTTCAGTTGTCTTCATGATGGCCTATCCTTGTATGGCTGATAGTGTGAGGAGAACTTCAACAGTTGTCTTCATGATGGCCTGTCCTTGTACGGCTGATAGTGTGAGGAGAACTTCAACAGTTGTCTTCATGATGGCCTGTCCTTGTACGGCTGATAGTGTGAGGAGAACTTCAACAGTTGTCTTCATGTTGGCCTGTCCTTGTACGGCTGATAGTGTGAGGAGAACTTCAACAGTTGTCTTCATGTTGGCCTGTCCTTGTACGGCTGATAGTGTGCGGAGTACTTCAACAGTTGTCTTCATGATGGCCTGTCCTTGTACGGCTGATAGTGTGAGGAGAACTTCAACAGTTGTCTTCATGTTGGCCTGTCCTTGTACGGCTGATAGTGTGAGGAGTACTTCAACAGTTGTCTTCATAATGGCCTGTCCTTGTACAGCTGATAGTGTGAGGAGAACTTCAACAGTTGTCTTCATGTTGGCCTGTCCTTGTACGGCTGATAGTGTGAGGAGAACTTCAACATAGAAACCCTGGTCTGGGTTTCCAAAGGATCCAAAGACCTTCTTCAAGGCATTAAGCCCACCAGCCCGTTTCTCCGATTGGAGACAGGCGTCTGTTTCTCGTGTCCTGACTCTTCTTCTCCCACACATCCATCCTTTGGTAGGATTCACAGAGTAACACAGCAATGTTGTTAAGGAGAGCAAACAGTGGCTCACTTGCTAAGACAATTTCAGTTGTTGTCAGATGAAACCAGATTAAGGACACATGCATAGCACCATACATGCACTTGATTGGGGGACTTTGAGGATAACAGAGTAGAGAAGCCATTATATTTGCCCTGCATATTGGATGCCCCATCCGTAGCATTGCCAATGCACTTGCTCATATCTAATTTTAGTTTATCCACGACATCTGTCAACAACTGGACAAAGTACTGTCCAGTGGATGCCTCACACTTTACAACAGCAGTATTATCATCTCTGACAAATGACCGTGATGGATACTGGTGTTCTCTAATGTATACCCAGCAGTATTATCATCTCTGATAAATGACCACGATGGATACTGGTGTCCTCTAATGTATACGCAGACTCAGACTGCATCCCCCTGTACCTGAGCCCCCACCTGCCTTCTCCTACGTACCTGCTCTCTGTGGGCAGGCCCCTGCCTTCTCCTGCGTACCTGCTCTCTGTGGGCAGACCCCTTCCTTCTCCTGCGTACCTGCTCTCTGTGGGCAGGCCCCTGTCTTCTCCTGCGTACCTGCTCTCTGTGGGCAGGCCCCTGTCTTCTCCTGCGTACCTGCTCTCTGTGGGCAGGCACCTGACTGCCACTGAGCAGACTTTGAATGTCTGCTTCGGAGGACCTTAAAAAGTATTGCCTCAGCACTAGTTCTGTGCATGTTGCTCTTCTACCCTTTGGTGAACATGTTTCCAATCCGTCATTCTACTCATAAAAATACTGCTGTCAGTAGGCTTCGCAAATGCCATCCACATTGAACAGAACAACTCATGACTTTCTTCATTGTATGACAGCCATTTCCGATTGGTGCCGTCTTTAAAACAGAGAATCCTCTGTACCACAGAGTTTTTTGATCCTGCATCGGTAAAGTGCTGAATGCCTAGATTTCACCGTCCTGCGGGGATTTTGTGGGAAATGGCAATCACTTGATTATCAGTGATTTACTGTTGTATAATTTTACTTAGCTAAAACAAGCATTTTAATTTGATTCTGATTGCTTTTGCCTTGTCGTTCTAAACTCTAAATTGCATTAGACATATACAAACGGTAACTAGCTAATTGTTTTCATGTCTATACAGCCATTGGTTGCAAATAGTATACATATTGTAAAACCAATCAAGTCCTTTCCCTCTCAAATTCATATTTTGTGTGGGAGAATATGGCTACAGTGATTTGCTAGCTGTGATCCTCATCGTCACGGTTCCAACCGCTTCGCCTCATACTAGACAATGCATTGGAACTCATCGTCATGCCAACAGTCCCGTGTGAACGGGGAGTAAAAGCCACACAAAAAAAACGTGTTGTGTTGTCATTCATTGACTTGGTGTGAAATAGTGGGGCTGCTGCTGTGTTTTCATTGGTTTTCAAAATTGGGCCTTTTCTTAGTTAATGTGGAAGAGATGATCTTGGGGGTTGATGACCGGTCCAGTCCAGTTCAGTGGAAGAGAGGATCTTGGGGGTTGATGACCGGTCCAGTCCAATTTCAGTAGAAGAGAGGATCTTGGGGGTTGATGACTGGTCCAGTCCAGTTTCAGTAGAAGAGAGGATCTTGGGGGTTGATGACCGGTCCAGTCCAGTTCAGTGGAAGAGAGGATCTTCGAGGTTGATGACCGGTCCAGTCCAGTTTCAGTAGAAGAGAGGATCTTGGGGGTTGATGACAGGTCCAGTCCAGTTCAGTGGAAGAGAGGATCTTGGAGGTTGATGATAGGCCCAGTCCAGTTCAGTGGAAGAGAGGATCTTGGGGGTTGATGACCGGTCCAGTCCAGTTTCAGTAGAAAAGAAGATCTTGGGGGTTGATGACCGGTCCAGTCCAGTTTCAGTAGAAGAGAGGATCTTGGGGGTTGATGACAGGTCCAGTCCAGTTCAGTGGAAGAGAGGATCTTGGGGGTTGATGACCGGTCCAGTCCAGTTCAGTAGAAGAGAGTCAGGGAAGGCCAGGATGCCAGACCAACTTTTGATCCTGCATCGGGTGGAAACAAAAACAAATATTTTTAGGTCATCTGACTTGGGTCAAATTGTAGTTTTTTCCGCTAGCCGGTTTGAACACCCAGTTACCGTACGGTCATTACCTCAATTCTTTATTTCTGGTACATTTACACAACAGTAGCTGACTAATGGTTTTTACATTTCACTCATAACATCTGATCTAACATGGTGTATTTGTAACACATTTAGGCACATATCTACAGCTTCGGCTGCATTGTCTTTGCTGTCCTCTCTGTCTACTCTTTTACCCCGCGAATGGAGTTGTGGCATCTTCCTCTTGCCGGTCTTCTACGATAGCGTCGGTACTACTACTACTACTACTACTACTACTGCTACTGCTACTGCTACTACTACTACTACTACTACTACTACTACTACTACTACTACTACTACTGCTACTACTACTACTACTACTACTACTACTACTACTACTAAATAAGTCAGTTAGTCATTTACTTGCTTTACATTTGATTGTTGAAGACTTTTGTCTCTTAACTTTCCAGAACCACCCTTACGTTTTTTTACTCTGCTTTTTCATGTTTTATTGTAGCTAGTTTTGGAGCTGTCAGTGTGTGTGTGTGTGTGTGTGTGTGTGTGTGTGTGAGACAAAGGGGGCGGGGCTAAGTGTTGCAAAGACGTTCGTTTGGAATAGACAAACGGGCCCGGGGGAAAGGCCTGTGTCGCTCAACTTTCTGACAACGTTTTTATTAGTAGTAAAAAACGTATAAGGCAGGCGGGCCACCGGCCCAGAGGTTGACCAGCCCACCGGGATTTCTCCCGGTGCTCTCCGTGGCCAGTCTGCTACTGGTGGGGAGCGGGGTGGTGGGGGAAGAAATAAAAGGAAAATCCGGGAATCGTCCAATTACATTTCTGGAAAACTAGGGAGTTTTGGTAAATGTACCAGATTTTTGCAGCCCTAGCCTTCACATAGCACACAGAACCAACTAAACAATGTTATGCAATACATAGATAGCACTAGGACAGACATGATATCAAGGTTTTATCTGTTCAAACAGACAGAAGATAGAAACTAGTGTTTAGTAATATCACCTCAGACCAGAGACTCACACAGCCTCAGAATAAAGAAGTAAGCCTTGTCCGAGCCAGAACGGTCCTCTCAGACATGAGAGATGGCTGCGTTGCTGTTATCGTTGTGTTTTTGTTTTTGAGTTGTGTGATCAGTGTAGCATGAGCGACACACACACACACACACACACACACACACACACACACACACACACACACACACACACACACACACACACACCACTTAGTCCTCAGGGACTGGGACAACACACACACCACTTAGTACACAGGGACAGGGCCAAAACATACACACACACCACTTAGTGGACACACCAAGGGACCATCAGGAGCTGGGCCAAAACATTTACTGACTCTAATCAATACTTTATTATTACTGAGGAGGAACAATAACACACAAAAACATTAAATATTCACACACACACACATTATATACACACACATTATATACACACACATTATATACACACACGTTATATACAGACATTATATACACACACAATATATACACACACATTATATACACACACATTATACACACACACATTATATACACACACATTATATACACACACATTATATACACACACATTATATACACACACATTATACACACACACATTATACACACACACATTATATACACACACATTATATACACACACATTATATACACACACATTATATACACACACATTATATACACACACATTATATACACACACATTATATACACACATTATATACACACACATTATATACACACACAGTATATACACACACATTATATACACACACATTATATACACACACATTATATACAGACAAAAATAAACATGTATGTTTGTCATGTGAAGAACAGATGAAAGACAGAGAGACAGACTCACACATAAACAGAAGCTCTGTCCCACTGTCTGTGTCCCGAAGCCATCTCCCACTGTCTGTGTCCCGAAGCCATCTCCCACTGTCCGTGTCCCGAAGCCATCTCCCACTGTCTGTGTCCCGAAGCCATCTCCCACTGTCTGTGTCCCGAAGCCATCTCCCACTGTCTGTGTCTCGATGCTCTGTCCCACTGTCTGTGTCCCAAACCATCTCCCACTGTCTGTGTCCCGAAGTGACATTGGTTATTGCACTCTGACTCCAATAACAATAAAAACAAGCACACACACAGAGTGAACAGGTAGTCATGGCATTAATACTGGATTTCCTAGGAATTAAACCCAGAATACTGGAACACTAATACAGGATTTACTATGCATCTATAATGTTCTCACATGCATGCAGATGGGCTCTCTCTCTCACACACACACACACACACACACACACACACACACACACACACACACACACTCATGCATACAGATTAACACACAAACTATATTCAATATATTCAGTCATCATTACAGATCCCTATATTCAGTCATCAGTCCAGATCACTATATTCAGTCATCATTACAGATCACTATATTCAGTCATCAGTCCAGATCCCTATATTCAGTCATCGTTACAGACCCCTATATTCAGTCATCATTACAGATCACTATATTCAGTCATCATTACAGATCCCTATATTCAGTCATCAGTCCAGATCACTATATTCAGTCATCATTACAGATCACTATATTCAGTCATCAGTCCAGATCCCTATATTCAGTCATCAGTCCAGATCACTATATTCAGTCATCAGTCCAGATCACTATAATCAGTCATCATTACAGATCCCTATATTCAGTCATCAGTCCAGATCACTATATTCAGTCATCAGTCCAGATCACTATAATCAGTCATCATTACAGATCCCTATATTCAGTCATCAGTCCAGATCACTATATTCAGTCATCAGTCCAGATCACTATATTCAGTCATCAGTCCAGATCACTATATTGAGTCATCAGTCCAGATCACTATATTGAGTCATCAGTCCAGATCACTATATTGAGTCATCAGTCCAGATCCCTATATTCAGTCATCAGTCCAGATCACTGTATCAATAAGTTTTCAACCCCTTTGTTATGGAACATCTAAATAAGTTCAGAAGAAAACATTTGCCTACCAAGTCACATAATAAGTTGCCTGGACTCACTCTGTGTTTACTCTGAATGACTACCTCATCTCAGTACCCCACACATACAATTATCTGTAATGACCCTCAGTCGAACAGTGAATTTCAAACACAGATTCAACCACAAAGACCAGGGAGGATTTCCAATGCCTCACAAAGAAGGGCACCTATTGGTAGATGGGTAAACGAAAAGAAAGAAGACATTGAATATCCCTTTGAGCATGGTGACGTTATTAATTACACTTTGGATGGTGTATCAATACACCCAGTCACTACAAAGGTACAGTTGCCGGAGAGGAAGGAAACCTCTCAGCGATTTCACAATGAGCCGAATGGTGACTTTAAAACAGTTACATAGTTTAAATGGCTGTGATAGGAGAAAACTGAGGATGGATCAACAACATTGTAGTTACTCCACAATACTAACCTAATTTACAGACTGAAAAAAGGGAAGCCTGTACAGAACAAATCTATTCCAAAACATGCATCCTGTTTGCAAGAGAGGCAATAAAGTAAAAGAGGTGTCACGCCTTAGTTATCTTTGTTTTCTTTATAATTTGGTTAGGTCAGGGTGTGACGAGGGTGGTTGGTTTAGTTTTTGTATGTCTAGGGGTTTATATGTCTATGGTTGCCTAGATTGGTTCCCATTGTCTCTGATTGGGGACCATATTTAGGTAGCCATATTCCTTGGTTAGTTTGTGGGTTCATATTCTATGTTTAGTTGCCTGTCTGCACTAGCCATATTAGCTTCACGGTTCATTTTGTAGTTTTGTTAGTTTTGTTCAGTGCTCGTTCTTTCTTTCATTAAATAAATATGTTCGCTTACCACTCTGCTCCTTGGTCTCCTCCATATGCTGTGACAACAGCAAAACATGTGGCAAAGCAATTAACTTTTTATCCTGAATACAAAGTGCTTTGTTTGGGGCAAATCCAACAAAACACATTACTGAGTAGCGCTCTCTATATTTTAATGCATTGTGGTGGTTGCATCATGTTCTGGGTCTGGTTATAATTGTTTACGGACTGGTGAGTTTTTCAGAATAAAAAAGAAACAATAGAATAGAAACAATAGAACTTAGCACAGGCAAAATCCTAAAGGAAAACCTGGTTCAGTCTGCTTTCCAACAGACACTAGGAAATTAATTCACCCTTCAGCAGGACAATAATCTAAAACACAAGGTCAAATATACACTTGTCGTGTCTTGGGCTATGCCAGATTAAGTGATATGAAATGCTATACTAAAAAATAATTTCTCCGTAATTAATATTACCTGATTGAGCTAATCATGTAAATGTAATTAACTAGAGAGTCGGGGCACCACAAAATAATATTTATAGAGCTGTTATCTTCAGAATAAACTCTTAAAGACCTAGAAATATTTTACATCAATAGCAGCCAATGTTAATCCTCACCTTAATGTAGTCTCATCTGAAAGTTGTACATTCTTGGTTATCTGCACGAACCCTGGCTAACAAGTTGAATCAGCAATACAAAATTGGGTTTAATTATTTATTTACTAAATACTTAACTAATCACACAGAATTACACATACAACATAATTAATCATAACTTGATTACAAATTATGTCATAAAGGAAAATGTCCCTGGCGGGCGGAACAGACATGACAGCTTGTTACACAAAAGAAAAGAGGCTGGGTTTGAGTGAAAGAGCGGGAAGACTGAGGAACAAAGGGCGAAGCTATGCTATCGTAAATACAGTATCTAATGCATTCTAAATTACCGCCCATTTGGAAAAGGAAAATGCAATAAATATTTACTCTGAGCTGCTCTTTGGTAGGTTTGGTAGTAGATGGAAGGCCGTGTTGCCAAACCAAGTCCTTTGTCCTTTGAAGAATATCTCTGGTGGTCAATTAGATACGTTGTAGTAATGTCGTTGTGTGGTAGACGGAATACTCTGTCTGTTCCTTCCTAACCTGCGTTTGCTGCTGCTGTTGCTAACTCAACGGCTAGGAGGTATCACTTCTGTAGTGAATAAGAGTTCAAAGTTCATACCATTCGCAACCAAAGCTCACGCTGATGTTGGCTTCGTTCTGTAGTTATTATCTGAACCATTCTGACATTGGACCGTAGTCCTCACATCCTCGGGAAGAGGAGGTTACATTTTCGTCAAGGGCTTATATAGTGGAGGGAAAAAAAGGGGTGTGTTTCATAGTTTACAACCTATGTCTCTTCACGTGGGCGGGCCACTGAGTCGGGCCTAATTCACTCATGAAAACCCAATCCTCACATTTTAGCTAAAATCACATTTCATCCCATCACGAATAATTTAATATTCAAACATTTAAATTGAACAACAATTACATGTGAATCCGATAACTCTGATGTGTAGACTTTCCACTGTAGAGTTTGTCATCTTATCATTGATGAGAATGTCTCAGATGACAACCGAACTGACATCATATTCATGAAGTACCACCGCATATGTTCAATTGGTCGGATTACCATAATATAGTTCATTCCCCCCACCTTCTGATGTTCCCAGAATCTCTATGTTAACCAAGGGGTTTTCAATAGTCACATCAGTAGGGTAGAGAGGGGAACAAGGGGGGAAGAGGTATTTATGACCGTCATAAACCTACCCCCCAGGCCAACGTCATGACACACTGAAGTTGCTTATTTTAACGTTCTTCCCACTCTGTCTGCTGGGATTTCCTGTTTGGTAGTCTGCTTCTTGCAGGAGGCTGGGAGGATCATCAGCTGATTTGACACACCTGGACAGGCTTGGCCTGCAGGCTATAAAGGGTGGCCACATCAGCCAACACTCTCTCTCTTCCCTGACTGGCAGGCTGGCTTCCTCCACCTTTTGGTTGTTGGTTGGTTTTCACCAGACAGTCTCTCCTCTCATCCACATACTGCATATACTACTGATCCTACAGACATCCACAGCTTATGTTCTATTTTTGTATTTATTATTATTTTGTTTACTAAATGCATTCCTTGTTACATTTACGTCATGCGTGGTCTGACTTTGTTGTTACGAACTATAAGCCAGGTTGTAACACAGTGGGGACTCGTCCAATTGGAGATGTTGTTTATATGGTAGTTTTTGGTAGTATGTTATTTGTAAATTTGGCACATTTGTTTTGTTTGCATTTGGACTCCCTGTTTTGTGTATAGTCAGCATGGAGGGGGAGTCATTGGAATCGGCTGTGCTAAACTTAAAATGCAATGAGGTACTATTTGTTTGGCAGAATTTGTTAAAGCCAAAGTGTCAACCATAATTTGTTTCCAGATATTTTTGTAAGAAGCAGGTTTGGTGGATGCTGGAAGGAAGCAGCATTTCTCCCCTGTGTGTTGGTCTATATTGTGTTCTCTCTAGTGTGGTGGAGATCAGTCATGTGGTTCTCTCTCTAGTGTGGTGGAGACCATGGAGATCAGTCATGTTGTTTTCTCTAGTGTGGTGGAGATCATGGCTCCTCAGGGAGAACAGTGGTTTGCTGAGTAACCAGAAGGTGGTGGCACCACAACCCAGATCTGTACACCGGCTAACAGGATACCCAGAAAGTGATCAATACCCTCAACTTGTAGATGAGGACATACACCAATACAAACCTTTAACAATATCTGAGTCAAGTTGCAATGTATGCACAAGAACAGGAGAAAGGATACACCCGTGCATGAGTATAGAATCACCTGTATCTGACTCTGAAGAGAATGACAATACGGATTCACAAACCAATGACTCTACAGAGCCTGTGTCCGGAAACATTTCACTGACACTTTCTCATCCCATCCTACCAGGAAGATATAACCCTCAGATATATGCAGCATAGTCAGAAGCACTGGCTTTTCTAAAACGATCTGCATGCTTCTCAAGTTGAGATATAGTACTTGGAGCTATGCCAGAAAACTGTACTTTTGAATTGCCACCAGAATTTTTTGCTTTTTCTCTAAGGAAAGGAAATTCATTTTCCCAGTGTCCCTTACCTTGAAAGTAGTTAACTCTGATTATATCATTTCTAGCTGATTCGCCAACCTGAGGAAAACATGTATCTGCTCTGAACCTTCAAAGCATTCCGGGAGGGGAGTGTCACGAACCGGCTCAAAGCCCGTAACAAAAGGGAGACAACGTGGAGATAAGGAGTAACAAATTATGTATTTATTAAATAAGTCACTAAGTATAATATACAATGGTGTGTGTAATCAGTAGTGTAAGTGAGTGTTTTGCATGCATGAATGTGATAATGCAGGGTGTTGAAAGACGCTAAAGCAAACAACCAAAAAACCACCAAGAAACACAACAAAATCCATAAAGGTGTCTGCATGGAGAGAGTCTCCTCCATGAATGGGGAAGTGGTGTATTTATCCTGGGAGACACCGGGCCCAGGTGTTTCCCATGTAGCTGACGACCCTCCCAACTCCGCCCACCAGCATCCTAATAAGGAAACCACAAAGAGAGAATACGGCAGACAGAGTGGGAGGGTCGTCATAGAGACTCTTTACGGGCAGTTTCAGTATGACTCCCAGGATCCAACAAAACTTTAATTGATCAAGACATCCTCATCTGATAGGACTCTGGCTAGGAGTTGTGCATTGTGCTCACTAATATATGTTGAAAACGCTCTGGTACTGAATTCTTAAACTGCTCATGTACCACCAAATTAGACAATTCCTCAAGTGCATCTACCTCTGAGGCAGTGCACCAATGATTAAACTGAGACTAAATTACGTGAAATTCTATGTATATTTGCTTGTCACCTGTCTATATGCCTCTGGGACCAACTCGTAGGTTTTTAACATTTACACTGTTTCATAGACCGACTTAATGCTGAATAGGCCTCTTGATGCTCGTTGGAAGCGGCAGGGCTTGCAAAATTTTACGGATTAGAAAGGGAAGCACAGCCGCGAGCTACCCAGTGACATGAGCCTACCAGACGAGCTAAATATAACTTATATGCTCACTTCGAGGCAAGCAACACTGAAGCATGCATGAGAGCCACAGCTGTAACAGACAACTGCGTAGCCGATGTGAGTAAGACCTTTAAACAAGTGAACATTCACAAGGCCGCAGGGCCAGATGGATTAAAGGGACGTGTACTCGGAGCATGCACTGACCAACTGGCAATTGTCTTCAATCACATTTTCAACCTCTCCCTGACCGAGAATGTAATATCAACATGTGTCAAGCAGACAACCACAGTCCTTGTGCCCTAGAACATCAAGGTAACCTGCCTAAATGACTACCAGACGTAGCACTCACGTCTGTAGCCATGAAGTACTTTGAAAGGCTGGTCATGGCTCACATCAATACCGTTATCCCAGAATAAGAGACAATCTAGAACCAAACTGCTACAGACCTACAGTGGGGCAAAAAAGTATTTAGTCAGCCACCAATTGTGCAAGTTCTCCCACTTAAAAAGATGAGAGAGGCCTGTAATTTTCATCATAGGTACACTTCAACTATGAGACAAAATGAGAAAAAATAATGCAGAAAATCACATTGTGGATTTTTAATGAATTTATTGGCAAACTCTATTATGCTTTTCATTGACTGCAGTTCAGCGTTTAAAATCATGGTGCCCTCAAAGCTCATCACTAAGCTAAGGACACTGGGACAAAACACCTCCCTCTGCACCTGGATCCTGGACTTCCTGATGGGCCGCCACCAGGTGGTAAGGGTAGATATCAACACATCTGCCACGCTGATCCTCAACACAGGGGCCCCTCAAGGGTGAGTGCTCAGTCCCTTCCTGTACTCCCTGTTCATCCATGACTGCATGGCCAAGCACGACGCCAACACATTCATTAAGTTTGCTGACAACACAATAGTGGTAGGCCTGCTCACCGAAAATGATGAGACATCATATACGGAGGAGGTCAGAGACCTGGCAGTAATGGTGCCAGGATAACATTCTCTCCCACAACTTGATGCAAGACAAAGGAGATGATTGTGAACTACAGGAAAAGAGGACCAAGCATTCCCCCATTCTCATCGACGGGGCTGTAGTGGTGCAGCTTGAGAGTTCCTTGTGTCCACATCACCAACAAACTATCATGGTCCAAACACACCAAGACAGTTGTGAAGAGGGCACGACATATCCTATTCCCACTCAGGAGACTGAAAATATTTGGTGTGGGTCCTCAGATCCTCAAAAAAGGTTCTACAGCTGCACCATCGAGAGCATCCAGACTGGTTGTGTCACCGCCTGGTATGGCAACTGCCTCTGACTGCAAGGCACTACAAAGGGTAGTACATCACTGGGGTCAAGCTTCCTGCCATCCAGGACATCTTTACCAGGTGGTGTCAGAGGAAGACCCTAAAAATTGCCTAAGACTCAAGCCACCCTGGTCAGACTGTTCTCTCTGCTACCGCACGGCAAGAGGTACCGTAGCGCCAAGTCTAGGTCCAAAAGGCTTCTTAACAGTTGGACAGCTAATCAAATGGACTACCTGGACAATTTGCATTGTCCCCACCCACCATTTTTATGCTGCTGCTACTCTGTCAATTATCCATGCACAGTCACTTTACCTCTACTTACATGTACATATTACCTCAATTACCTCGACTAACCTATACGTTGACACTGTACCGGTACCATACAGTCGTGGCCAAACGTTTTGAGAATGAGAGTGAGTGAGTCCACTCCCTTGGCTGAGAAGCAACCCCACACATGAATGGTCTCAGGATGCTGTTGGCATGACACAGGACTGATGGTAGCACTGACCTTGTCTTCTCCGGACAAGCTTTTTTCTGGATGCCCTAAACAATCAGAAAGGGGATTCATCACAGACAATGACTTTACCCCAGTCCTCAGCAGTTCAATCCCTGTACCTTTTGCAGAATATCAGTCTGTCCCTGAGGTTTTTCCTAGAGAGAAGTGGCTTCTTTGCTGCCCTTCTTGACACCAGGCCATCCTCCAAAAGTCTTTGCCTCACTCTGCGAGCAGATGCACTTACACCTTCCTGCTGCCATTCCTGAGCAAGCTCTGTACTGGTGGCGCCCCGAACCCGCAGCTGAATCAACTTTAGGAGACAGTCCTGGCGCTTGCTGGACTTTCTTGGGCTCCCTGAAGCCTTCTTCACAACAATTGAACCGCTCTCCTTGAAGTTCCTGATGATCCGATAAATGGATGATATACGTGCAATCTTACTGGCAGCAATATCCTTGCCTGTGAAGTCCTTTTTGTGCTGGATGACGGCACGTGTTTCCTTGCAGATAACCATGGTTGACAGAGGAAGAACAATGATTCCAAGCACTACCCTCCTTTTGAAGCTTCCAGTCTGTTATTCGAACTCAATCAGCATGACAGAGTGATTTTCCAGCCTTGTCCTCGTCAACACTCACACCTGTGTTAATGAGAGAATCACTGACATGATGTCAGCTGGTCTTTTTGTGGCAGGGCTGAAATGCAGTGGAAATGTTTTTAGGGATTCAGTTCATTCGCATGGCAAAGAGGGACTTTGCAATTAATTGCAATTCATCTGATCACTCTTCATAACATTCTGGATCATATGCAAATTGCCATCATACAAACTGAGGCAGCAGACTTTGTGAAAATTAATATTTGTGTCATTCTCAAAACTTTTGACCACGACTATACCTCGCTTGTTATTTTACTGCTGCTCTTTAAATGTTACCTATATATAATAGTTTATTTTAGTAAATACTAAAGTATTTTAGTAAATACTTTCTTAACACTTTTTTTTCTTAAAACTGCATTGTTGGTTAAGGGCTTGTAAGTAAACATTGCACTGTAAGATCTACACCTGTTGTCATTGTTCTTACAATGTCCTTAGTTTGATAATTTGTTACTGGATAAACTGATGGCTCTTGTCTAAGCGTACCCTCTCTGATTAGGTCTAGTTTATACTGTTGTCTAAGCGTACCCTCTCTGATTAGGTCTAGTTTATACTGTTGTCTAAGCGTACCCTCTCTGATTAGGTCTAGTTTATACTGTTGTCTAAGCGTACCCTCTCTGATTAGGTCTAGTTTATACTGTTGTCTCCTGGCTTGTACTCTAGTTCACACAAAGTTACTGGCTTCAGCACAGTATGCTAGTTCACAGGTGTGTGCATTATGGAGAAACTGTGTAGGTCATCCTAACATCCTATCATGCCGATTGTAGTGCCCTCTAAGTTTTGCCAGACAAACCTTCCATGATAATGTTGCTGAACATTTGAGAGTTAAGAAAACCTATTGCTGTATTTTGCGTACATTTTTCTGGCCAAGGTTGAAACGGGACATCTCTGCTTACATTAAAACATGTCACACATGCCAGTTGACTGGTAAACCAAATCAGTCAATTAAACCTGTTCCTCTGTTTCCTATTCCTGCCGTTGGTCTGCCTTTTGAACATTTTATAATTGACTGTGGTTGTCCTTTTCCCCGCTCTGAGTCTGGCAGCTATTTTCTTAGAGTGATGTGCCAAGCAACAACCAGGTACCCTGCTGCTTATCCACTACGTGCAATAAATACTAAGTCTGTTGTGAAAGCTTTATTTAATTTGTATTTAATTTTACATTTTTACCTTTATTTAAATAGGCAAGTCAGTTAAGAACAAATTCTAATTTTCAATGACGACCTAGGAACAGTGTGTTAACTGGCTGGCCTAGGAACAGTGGGTTAACTGGCTGGCCTTGGAACAGTGGGTTAACTGGCTGGCCTAGGAACAGTTGGTTAACTGGCTGGCCTAGGAACAGTGTGTTAACTGGCTGGCCTAGGAACAGTGTGTTAACTGGCTGGCCTAGGAACAGTGGGTTAACTGGCTGGCCTAGGAACAGTGAGTTAACTGACCTAGGAACAGTGGGTTAACCTGGCCTAGGAACAGTGGGTTAACTGGCTGGCCTAGGAACAGTGTGTTAACTGGCTGGCCTAGGAACAGTGGGTTAACTGGCTGGCATAGGAACAGTGTGTTAACTGGCCTAGGAACAGTGTGTTAACTGGCTGGCCTAGGAACAGTGGGTTAACTGGCTGGCCTAGGAACAGTGAGTTAACTGACCTAGGAACAGTGGGTTAACCTGGCCTAGGAACAGTGGGTTAACTGGCTGGCCTAGGAACAGTGTGTTAACTGGCTGGCCTAGGAACAGTGGGATAACTGGCTGGCATAGGAACAGTGTGTTAACTGGCCTAGGAACAGTGGGTTAACTGGCTGGCCTAGGAACAGTGTGTTAACTGGCTGGCCTAGGAACAGTGTGTTAACTGGCTGGCCTAGGAACAGGGGGTTAACTGGCCTAGGAACAGTGGGTTAACTGGCTGGCCTAGGAACAGTGGGTTAACTGGCTGGCCTAGGAACAGTGTGTTAACTGGCTGGCCTAGGAACAGTGGGTTAACTGGCTGGCCTAGGAACAGTGTGTTAACTGGCTGGCCTATGAACAGTGAGTTAACTGGCTGGCCTAGGAACAGTGGGTTAACCTGGCCTAGGAACAGTGGGTTAACTGGCCTAGGAACAGTGGGTTAACTGGCTGGCCTAGGAACAGTGGGTTAACTGGCCTAGGAACAGTGGGTTAACTGGACTAGGAACAGTGGGTTAACTGGCTGGCCTAGGAACAGTGGGTTAACTGGCTGGCCTAGGAACAGTGGGTTAACTGGCTGGCCTAGGAACAGTGGGTTAACTGGCCTAGGAACAGTGGGTTAACTGGCCTAGGAACAGTGGGTTAACTGGCTGGCCTAGGAACAGTGGGTTAACTGGCTGGCCTAGGAACAGTGGGTTAACTGGCCTAGGAACAGTGGATTAACTGGCTGGCCTAGGAACAGTGGGTTAACTGGCCTAGGAAAAGTGTGTTAACTGGCTGGCCTAGGAACAGTGGGTTAACCTGGCCTAGGAACAGTGGGTTAAATGGCCTAGGAACAGTGGGTTAACTGGCTGGCCTAGGAACAGTGGGTTAACCTGGCCTAGGAACAGTGGGTTAACTGGCCTAGGAGCAGTGGGTTAACTGGCTGGCCTAGGAACAGTGGGTTAACTGGCTGGCCTAGGAACAGTGGGTTGTGTGCATACTGTATAAAGCTAGACAGCTGGGGAAGAGTAGAGCCACCACTAAATTGACTCTATTATGTAAATAGTTTTCGTAATAGACTGTTCTCTACTGGTGAAATGGCAAAAGAGAAACTGGAAAGTGCACAAGTGAAGATGAAGCATACTGATGACCGTGGATCTGAACGCAGACAATTTAGCCCTGGTGACCAGGTTTTAGCTCTGTTACCTATTGTAGGTTCACCTTCTCAGGCAAGAACGGTGGTGGCAAAAAGTAAATACTGTGATGAAACGTCAGGGAACTGTCGAGCCCGAGGTCCACTATCGACTGTGCCTGTCGTCCGACAGGGTCGATTTCCGTGCTTATAGACGTCACAATACCTTAATAGAAAAATGTATAATAGAAAATAATAGAAATAATAGAAAAGTTAAAGTGAAAGTCACCCAGTAAAATACTACTTGATTAAAAGTCTAAAAGTATTTTGGGTTTTCAAATATACTTAAGAATCAAAAGTAAATGTAATGGCTAAAATGTACTTTGGTATCAAAAGTAAAATTATAAATCATTTCACGTTCCTTACATTAAGCAAACCAGACGGCACAATTTCCTTGGTTTTAAACAGACAATTTCCTTGGTTTTAAACAGACAATTTCCTTGGTTTTAAACAGACAATTTCCTTGGTTTTAAACAGACAATTTCCTTGGTTTTAAACAGACAATTTCCTTGGTTTTAAACAGACAATTTCCTTGGTTTTAAACAGACAATTTCCTTGTGTTAGAGTGTGCCAGGGGCACTCAGACATCATTTACAAATTAGGCATCTGTGTTTAGTGAGTCTGCCAGATCAGAGGCAGTAGGGATGACCAGGGATGTTTTCTTGATGTGTGTGAATTGGACCATTTTCCTGTCATGCTAAGCATTTGAAATGTAACGAGTACTTTGGGTGTCAGGGAAAACGTATGGGGTAAAAATACATAATTTTCTTCATGAATGTACGGAGGGTAAAAGTTGTCAAACATATAAGAAGTAAAGTAGAGAAAAACGACTTCAGCACTTTAAAGTATGTATGCTGAAACTACTGGTCACGAAACACGATGTGTCTTTTAGGCCATGCACAGATCATTGTAGAGGTCACATTAAGAAGAAGCCTGGTGTATCTTTTAGGCCATGCACAGATCATTGTAGAGGTCACATTAAGAAGAAGTCTTGTGTATCTTTTAGGCCATGCACAGATCATTGTAGAGGTCACATTAAGAAGAAGCCTGGTGTATATTTTAGGCCATGCACAGATCATTGTAGAGGTCACATTAAGAAGAAGTCTTGTGTATCTTTTAGGCCATGCACAGATCATTGTAGAGGTCACATTAAGAAGAAGCCTGGTGTATATTTTAGGCCATGCACAGATCATTGTAGAGGTCACATTAAGAAGAAGCCTGGTGTATCTTTTAGGCCATGCACAGATCATTGTAGAGGTCACATTAAGAAGAAGCCTGGTGTATATTTTAGGCCATGCACAGATCACTGTAGAGGTCACATTAAGAAGAAGCCTGGTGTATCTTTTAGGCCATGCACAGATCATTGTAGAGGTCACATTAAGAAGAAGCCTGGTGTATCTTTTAGGCCATGCACAGATCATTGTAGAAGTCACATTAAGAAGAAGCCTGGTGTATCTTTTAGGCCATGCACAGATCATTGTAGAGGTCACATTAAGAAGAAGTCTGGTGTATCTTTTAGGCCATGCACAGATCATTGTAGAGGTCACATTAAGAAGAAGCCTGGTGTATCTTTTAGGCCATGCACAGATCATTGTAGAGGTCACATTAAGAAGAAGCCTGGTGTATCTTTTAGGCCATGCACAGATCATTGTAGAGGTCACATTAAGAAGAAGCCTGGTGTATCTTTTAGGCCATGCACAGATCATTGTAGAGGTCACATTAAGAAGAAGCCTGGTGTATCTTTTAGGCCATGCACAGATCATTGTAGAGGTCACATTAAGAAGAAGCCTGGTGTATCTTTTAGGCCATGCACAGATCATTGTAGAGGTCACATTAAGAAGAAGCCTGGTGTATCTTTTAGGCCATGCACAGATCATTGTATAGGTTACATTAAGAAGAAGCCTGGTGTATCTTTTAGGCCATGCACAGATCATTGTAGAGGTCACATTAAGGAGAAGCCTGGTGTATCTTTTAGGCCATGCACAGATCATTATAGAGGTCACATTAAGAAGAAGCCTGGTGTATCTTTTAGGCCATGCACAGATCATTGTAGAGGTCACATTAAGAAGAAGCCTGATGTATCTTTTAGGCCATGCACAGATCATTGTAGAGGTCACATTAAGAAGAAGCCTGGTGTATCTTTTAGGCCATGCACAGATCATTGTAGAGGTCACATTAAGAAGAAGCCTGGTGTATCTTTTAGGCCATGCACAGATCATTGTAGAGGTCACATTAAGAAGAAGCCTGGTGTATCTTTTAGGCCTTGCACAGATCATTGTAGAGGTCACATTAAGAAGAAGCCTGGTGTATCTTTTAGGCCATGCACAGATCATTGTAGAGGTCACATTAAGAAGTAGCCTGGTGTATCTTTTAGGCCATGCACAGATCATTGTAGAGGTCACATTAAGAAGAAGCCTGGTGTATCTTTTAGGCCTTGCACAGATCATTGTAGAGGTCACATTAAGAAGAAGCATGGTGTATATTTTAGGCCATGCACAGATCATTGTAGAGGTCACATTAAGAAGAAGCCTGGTGTATCTTTTAGGCCATGCACAGATCATTGTAGAGGTCACATTAAGAAGAAGCCTGGTGTATCTTTTAGGCCTTGCACAGATCATTGTAGAGGTCACATTAAGAAGAAGCCTGGTGTATCTTTTAGGCCATGCACAGATCATTGTAGAGGTCACATTAAGAAGAAGCCTGGTGTATCTTTTAGGCCATGCACAGATCATTGTAGAGGTCACATTAAGAAGAAGCCTGGTGTATCTTTTAGGCTATGCACAGATCATTGTAGAGGTCACATTAAGAAGAAGCCTGGTGTATCTTTTAGGCCATGCACAGATCATTGTAGAGGTCACATTAAGAAGTAGCCTGGTGTATCTTTTAGGCCTTGCACAGATCATTGTAGAGGTCACATTAAGAAGAAGCCTGGTGTATATTTTAGGCCATGCACAGATCATTGTAGAGGTCACATTAAGAAGAAGCCTGGTGTATCTTTTAGGCCATGCACAGATCATTGTAGAGGTCACATTAAGAAGAAGCATGGTGTATCTTTTAGGCCATGCACAGATCATTGTAGAGGTCACATTAAGAAGTCTTGTGTATCTTTTAGGCCATGCACAGATCATTGTAGAGGTCACATTAAGAAGAAGCATGGTGTATATTTTAGGCCATGCACAGATCATTGTAGAGGTCACATTAAGAAGAAGCCTGGTGTATCTTTTAGGCCATGCACAGATCATTGTAGAGGTCACATTAAGAAGAAGCATGGTGTATCTTTTAGGCCATGCACAGATCATTGTAGAGGTCACATTAAGAAGAAGCCTGGTGTATCTTTTAGGCCATGCACAGATCATTGTAGAGGTCACATTAAGAAGAAGCCTGGTGTATCTTTTAGGCCATGCACAGATCATTGTAGAGGTCACATTAAGAAGAAGCCTGGTGTATCTTTTAGGCCATGCACAGATCATTGTAGAGGTCACATTAAGAAGAAGCCTGGTGTATCTTTTAGGCCATGCACAGATCATTGTAGAGGTCACATTAAGAAGAAGCCTGGTGTATCTTTTAGGCCATGCACAGATCATTGTAGAGGTCACATTAAGAAGAAGCCTGGTGTATCTTTTAGGCCATGCACAGATCATTGTAGAGGTCACATTAAGAAGAAGCATGGTGTATATTTTAGGCCATGCACAGATCATTGTAGAGGTCACATTAAGAAGAAGCCTGGTGTATCTTTTAGGCCATGCACAGATCATTGTAGAGGTCACATTAAGAAGAAGCCTGGTGTATCTTTTAGGCCATGCACAGATCATTGTAGAGGTCACATTAAGAAGAAGCCTGGTGTATCTTTTAGGCCATGCACAGATCATTGTAGAGGTCACATTAAGAAGAAGCCTGGTGTATCTTTTAGGCCATGCACAGATCATTGTAGAGGTCACATTAAGAAGAAGCCTGGTGTATCTTTTAGGCCATGCACAGATCATTGTAGAGGTCACATTAAGAAGAAGCCTGGTGTATCTTTTAGGCCATGCACAGATCATTGTAGAGGTCACATTAAGAAGAAGCCTGGTGTATCTTTTAGGCCATGCACAGATCATTGTAGAGGTCACATTAAGAAGAAGCCTGGTGTATATTTTAGGCCTTGCACAGATCATTGTAGAGGTCACATTAAGAAGAAGCCTGGTGTATCTTTTAGGCCATGCACAGATCATTGTAGAGGTCACATTAAGAAGAAGCCTGGTGTATCTTTTAGGCCATGCACAGATCATTGTAGAGGTCACATTAAGAAGAAGCCTGGTGTATCTTTTAGGCCATGCACAGATCATTGTAGAGGTCACATTAAGAAGAAGCATGGTGTATATTTTAGGCCATGCACAGATCATTGTAGAGGTCACATTAAGAAGAAGCCTGGTGTATCTTTTAGGCCATGCACAGATCATTGTATAGGTCACATTAAGAAGAAGCCTGGTGTATCTTTTAGGCCATGCACAGATCATTGTAGAGGTCACATTAAGAAGAAGCCTGGTGTATCTTTTAGGCCATGCACAGATCATTGTAGAGTTCACATTAAGAAGAAGCCTGGTGTATCTTTTAGGCCATGCACAGATCATTGTATAGGTCACATTAAGAAGAAGCCTGGTGTATCTTTTAGGCCTTGCACAGATCATTGTAGAGGTCACATTAAGAAGAAGTCTGGTGTATCTTTTAGGCCATACACAGATCATTGTATAGGTCACATTAAGAAGAAGTCTGGTGTATCTTTTAGGCCATACACAGATCATTGTATAGGTCACATTAAGAAGAAGCCTGGTGTATCTTTTAGGCCTTGCACAGATCATTGTAGAGGTCACATTAAGAAGAAGTCTGGTGTATCTTTTAGGCCATACACAGATCATTGTACAGGTCACATTAAGAAGCCTGGTGTATCTTTTAGGCCATGCACAGATCATTGTAGAGGTCACATTAAGAAGAAGCCTGGTGTATCTTTTAGGCCATACACAGATCATTGTAGAGGTCACATTAAGAAGCCTGGTGTATCTTTTAGGCCATGCACAGATCATTGTAGAGGTCACATTAAGAAGCTTGGCGGATCTTTTAGGCCATGCACAGATCATTGTAGAGGTCACATTAAGAAGAAGCCTGGTGTATCTTTTAGGCCATGAACAGATCATTGTAGAGGTCACATTAAGAAGAAGCCTGGTGTATCTTTTAGGCCATGCACAGATCATTGTAGAGGTCACATTAAGAAGTCTGGTGTATCTTTTAGGCCATGCACAGATCATTGTAGAGGTCACATTAAGAAGTCTGGTGTAGCTTTTAGGCCATGCACAGATCATTGTAGAGGTCACATTAAGAAGAAGCCTGGTGTATCTTTTAGGCCATGCACAGATCATTGTAGAGGTCACATTAAGAAGAAGCCTGGTGTATCTTTTAGGCCATACACAGATCATTGTAGAGGTCACATTAAGAAGTCTGGTGTAGCTTTTAGGCCATGCACAGATCATTGTAGAGGTCACATTAAGAAGAAGTCTTGTGTATCTTTTAGGCCATGCACAGATCATTGTAGAGGTCACATTAAGAAGAAGTCTTGTGTATCTTTTAGGCCATGCACAGATCATTGTAGAGGTCACATTAAGAAGAAGCCTGGTGTATCTTTTAGGCCATGCACAGATCATTGTAGAGGTCACATTAAGAAGAAGCATGGTGTATATTTTAGGCCATGCACAGATCATTGTAGAGGTCACATTAAGAAGAAGCCTGGTGTATCTTTTAGGCCATGCACAGATCATTGTAGAGGTCACATTAAGAAGAAGCCTGGTGTATCTTTTAGGCCATGCACAGATCATTGTAGAGGTCACATTAAGAAGAAGCCTGGTGTATCTTTTAGGCCATGCACAGATCATTGTAGAGGTCACATTAAGAAGAAGCCTGGTGTATCTTTTAGGCCATGCACAGATCATTGTAGAGGTCACATTAAGAAGAAGCCTGGTGTATATTTTAGGCCATGCACAGATCATTGTAGAGGTCACATTAAGAAGAAGCCTGGTGTATCTTTTAGGCCATGCACAGATCATTGTAGAGGTCACATTAAGAAGAAGCCTGGTGTATCTTTTAGGCCATGCACAGATCATTGTAGAGGTCACATTAAGAAGAAGCCTGGTGTATATTTTAGGCCTTGCACAGATCATTGTAGAGGTCACATTAAGAAGAAGCCTGGTGTATCTTTTAGGCCATGCACAGATCATTGTAGAGGTCACATTAAGAAGAAGCCTGGTGTATCTTTTAGGCCATGCACAGATCATTGTAGAGGTCACATTAAGAAGAAGCCTGGTGTATCTTTTAGGCCATGCACAGATCATTGTAGAGGTCACATTAAGAAGAAGCATGGTGTATATTTTAGGCCATGCACAGATCATTGTAGAGGTCACATTAAGAAGAAGCCTGGTGTATCTTTTAGGCCATGCACAGATCATTGTATAGGTCACATTAAGAAGAAGCCTGGTGTATATTTTAGGCCATGCACAGATCATTGTAGAGGTCACATTAAGAAGAAGCCTGGTGTATCTTTTAGGCCATGCACAGATCATTGTAGAGTTCACATTAAGAAGAAGCCTGGTGTATCTTTTAGGCCATGCACAGATCATTGTATAGGTCACATTAAGAAGAAGCCTGGTGTATCTTTTAGGCCTTGCACAGATCATTGTAGAGGTCACATTAAGAAGAAGTCTGGTGTATCTTTTAGGCCATACACAGATCATTGTATAGGTCACATTAAGAGGAAGTCTGGTGTATCTTTTAGGCCATACACAGATCATTGTATAGGTCACATTAAGAAGAAGCCTGGTGTATCTTTTAGGCCTTGCACAGATCATTGTAGAGGTCACATTAAGAAGAAGTCTGGTGTATCTTTTAGGCCATACACAGATCATTGTACAGGTCACATTAAGAAGCCTGGTGTATCTTTTAGGCCATGCACAGATCATTGTAGAGGTCACATTAAGAAGAAGCCTGGTGTATATTTTAGGCCATACACAGATCATTGTAGAGGTCACATTAAGAAGCCTGGTGTATCTTTTAGGCCATGCACAGATCATTGTAGAGGTCACATTAAGAAGCTTGGCGGATCTTTTAGGCCATGCACAGATCATTGTAGAGGTCACATTAAGAAGAAGCCTGGTGTATCTTTTAGGCCATGAACAGATCATTGTAGAGGTCACATTAAGAAGAAGCCTGGTGTATCTTTTAGGCCATGCACAGATCATTGTAGAGGTCACATTAAGAAGTCTGGTGTATCTTTTAGGCCATGCACAGATCATTGTAGAGGTCACATTAAGAAGTCTGGTGTAGCTTTTAGGCCATGCACAGATCATTGTAGAGGTCACATTAAGAAGAAGCCTGGTGTATCTTTTAGGCCATGCACAGATCATTGTAGAGGTCACATTAAGAAGAAGCCTGGTGTATCTTTTAGGCCATACACAGATCATTGTAGAGGTCACATTAAGAAGTCTGGTGTAGCTTTTAGGCCATGCACAGATCATTGTAGAGGTCACATTAAGAAGAAGTCTTGTGTATCTTTTAGGCCATGCACAGATCATTGTAGAGGTCACATTAAGAAGAAGTCTTGTGTATCTTTTAGGCCATGCACAGATCATTGTAGAGGTCACATTAAGAAGAAGTCTGGTGTATCTTTTAGGCCATGCACAGATCATTGTGAAGGTAACATGATGCTTTTCTTCTTCCCTGAATGGAGGATTGTGTTGAAGGATAGTGGCTTGTTTTCTCCAAGAGCAAGGGAAATCCCATCAAACCTCTGTACTGAATTGTATTCAGTAATGCCTTTTGGTTTGCAGAACCCAAGACAGACGCTTATGAGGTGGGTGCTGTTTTTGCAGCTGTTCAATTTGGACAATTTCACCAAATCAAGGTTAAAAAAAATAATGTCCTTGTCGATGCCTTGTCCTGCGCCTTCATGCCATAGTTTTTGTTATTGTTTTGGGATAACTTGCCTGTGCTCTCCTGTCTCCCTCTTGATTCCCCTCTTGATTCTGTCTCATTCTCTCACCTCTTAAAGTCCTTAGGATCCGGAGGTCGTGGGGGTGGGACAGGGAGGGGTGGGGACAGACACTGTCCAATCAGGCTACACACCATCACTATAACCTCTAGAGGACACACACTGTCCAATCAGGCTACACACCATCACTATAACCTCTAGAGGACACACACTGTCCAATCAGGCTACACACCATCACTATAACCTCTAGAGGACACACACTGTCCAATCAGGCTACACACCATCACTATAACCTCTAATTGACTTCTAACATAACACTTCTAACATAACAGAACAGTGTCAATATAACACCACAACAGTGTTGGGACCTCAATATAACACCAGAACAGTGTCAATTAAACACCAGAACAGTGTCAATATAACACCAGAACAGTGTCAATATAACACCAGAACAGTGTCAATATAACACCAGAACAGTGTCAATATAACACCAGAACAGTGTCAATATAACACCAGAACAGTGTCAATATAACACCAGAACAGTGTCAATATAACACCAGAACTGTGTCAATATAACACCAGAACAGTGTCAATATAACACCAGAACAGTGTCAATATAACACCAGAACAGTGTCAATATAACACCAGAACAGTGTCAATATAACACCAGAACAGTGTCAATATAACACCAGAACAGTGTCAATATAACACCAGAACAGTGTCAATATAACACCAGAGCAGTGTTGGGACCTCCATTTAACACCAGAACAGTGTCAATATAACACCAGAACAGTGTCAATATAACACCAGAACAGTGTCAATATAACACCAGAACAGTGTCAATATAACACCAGAACAGTGTCAATATAACACCAGAACAGTGTCAATATAACACCACAACAGTGTTGGGACCTCAATATAACACCACAACAGTGTCAATATAACACCAGAACAGTGTTGGGACCTCAGTATAACACCAGAAAAGTTTTGGGACCTCAAAATAACACAAGAACAGTGTTGGAACCTCAATATAACTCTGCTCAATAAAATAAAGGGAACACTAAAATAACACAATCGAGATCTGAATGAATTAAATATTCTTATTAAATACTTTTTTCTTTACATAGTTGAATGTGCTGCCAACAAAATCACACAAAAATGATCAATGGAAATCAAATTTATCAACCCATGGAGGTCTGGATTTGGAGTCACACTCAAAATTAAAGTGGAAAACCACACTACAGGCTGATCCAACTTTGATGTAATGTCCTTCAAACAACTCAAAACGAGGCTCAGTAGTGTGTGTGGCTGGCCAGTCCATAGCATCAATGCCTTCCTCTTGCAGGAACTGCTGACACACTCCAGCCACATGAGGTCTAGCATTGAGGAACCCAGGGCCAACCACACCAGCATATGGTCTCACAAGGGGTCTGAGGATCTCATCTCGGTACCTCATGGCAGTCAGGCTACCTCTGGCGAGCACATGGAGGGCTGTGCTGCCCTCCAAAGAAATGCCACCCCACACCATGACTGACCCACCGCCAAACCGGTCATGCTGGAGGATGTTGCAGGCAGCAGAACGTTCTCCATGGCGTCTCCAGACTCTTTCACGTCTGTCACGTGCTCAGTGTGAGCCTGCTTTCATCTGTGAAGAGCACAGGGCACCAGTGGCGAATTTGCCAATCTTGGTGTTCTCTGGCAAATGCCAGACGTCCTGCACGGTATTGGGCTGTAAAGCACAACCCCCACCTGTGGACGTCGGGCCCTCATACCACCCTTATGGAGTCTGTTTCTGACCGTTTGAGCAGACACATGCACATTTGTGGCCTACTGGAGGTCATTTTGCAGGGCTCTGGCAGTGCTCCCCCTGCTCCTCCTTGCACAAAGGCAGAGGTAGCAGTCCTGCTGCTGGGTTGTTGCCCTCCTACGGCCTCCTCCACGTCTCCTGATGTACTGGCCTGTCTCCTGGTAGCGCCTCCATGCTCTGGACACTACGCTGACAGACACAGCAAACCTTCTTGCCACAGCTCGCCTTGATGTGCCATCCTGGATGAGCTGCACTATCTGAGCCACTTGTGTGGGTTGTAGACTCCGTCTCATGCTACCACTAGAGTGAAAGCACCGCCAGCATTCAAAAGTGACCAAAACATCAGCCAGGAAGCATAGGAACTGAGAAGTGGCCTGGTCACCACCTGCAGAACCACTCCTTTATTGGGGGTGTCTTGCTATTTGCCTATAATTTCCACCTGTTGTCTATTCCATTCGCACAACAGCATGTGAAATGTATTGTCAATCAGTGTTGCTTCCTAAGTGGACAGTTTGATTTCACAGAAGTGTGATTGACATGAAGTTACATTGTGTTCTTTAAGTGTACCCTTTATTTTTTTGAGCAGTGTAATTATAGAACAGTGTAAATATAACACCAGAACAGTGTTGGGAGCTCAATATAACACCAGAACAGTGTTGGGACCTCAATATAAAACAAGAACAGTGTTGGGCCCTCCATTTAACACCAGAACAGTGGGGACCTCAATATAAAACAAGAACAGTGTTGGCCCTCCATTTAACACCAGAACAGTGTTGGGCCCTCCATTTAACACCAGAACAGTGTTGTGACCTCCATTTAACACCAGAACAGTGTTGGGACCTCAATATAAAACAAGAACAGTGTTGGGCCCTCCATTTAACACCAGAACAGTGTTGGGATCTCCATTTAACACCAGAACAGTGTTGGGACCTCAAAAAATACCAGAACAGTGTTGGGACCTCATTATAATCCCATAAAGGTTTTGGGATCTCAATAATACATAATATTAGTGTTGGAACATAAGTATAACACAAGAACAGTGTTGGGACCTCAATATAACAGATAACAGTGTTCGGAACTCATTATAATACCAGAAATGTTTTGGTACCTCAATATCACAAGAGAATAGTCCTGGGTCCTCAATGGCACACCAGAACAGTGTGGGGACCTAAATATAAGACAATAACAGTGTTGTGAACTCAATATAACACAAGTACAGTGTTGGGACCTCAAAAAAACACAACAACAGTTTTGGGGCCTCAATATAACATCAGCACAGTGGAGGTACCTCAATGTAACACCAGAACGGTGTTGGGACCTCAGTATAACAACAGATCAGTGTCACTATAACACCAGAACAGTGTTGGGACCTCAGTATAACACCAGAACAGTGTTGGGACCTCAGTATGACACCAGAACAGTGTTGGGACCTAAGTATAAGACCAGAACAGGGTTGGGACCTCAATATAACACCAGAACAGTGTTGGGACCTCAGTAGAACACCACAACAGTGTTGGGACCTCAGTAGAACACCACAACAGTGTTGGGACCTCAGTATAACACCAGAACAGTGTTGGGACCTCAGTATAACACCAGAACAGTGTTGGGACCTCAGTATGACACCAGAACAGTGTTGGGACCTCAGTATAAGACCAGAACAGGGTTGGGACCTCAATATAACACCAGAACAGTGTTGGGACCTCAGTAGAACACCACAACAGTGTTGGGACCTCAGTATAACACCAGAACAGTGTTGGGACCTCAGTATAACACCAGAACAGTGTTGGGACCTCAGTATAACAACAGATCAGTGTCAATATAACACCAGAACAGTGTTGGGACCTCAGTATAACACCAGAACAGTGTTGGGACCTCAGTATAACACCAGAACAGTGTTGGGACCTCAGTATAACACCAGAACAGTGTTGGGACCTCAGTATAACACCACAACAGTGTTGGGAACTCAATATAACACCACAACAGTGTAAATATAACACCAGAACAGTGTTGGGACCTCAGACCATGAATTGTTAACACACGTGCACACACATAGATGAGAGGTGGAGGGAGAAGTAGAGAGAGAGACGAACCAATGTACACACCCTGACGGGTTAATCTAGCATGGTATCTGTCCATCCTCTATGAAATATTAAGCAGAAAACCCTCAGGCTGTGCGCTCTTCAAAACCTTCCAAACTTTATTTATTTATTTACAGATTTGTTTATTCCTGTTCTGTGCCTCAGACACCACAGGGTGATAAGGTTCAGAGACAAAAAGGGAAGGAGATAGAGGGTGAAGGAGGGAGAAAAAGAGAGAGGGAGAGATTCAGCCCTTAAAGCAGAGCCAAGAAACAAAGCCCCCAGAGGGACAGAAAGACAGAGAGTTATCTTGTCAGAGGAACGCTAGTGGTTAGTGTTGAGAAGTGAAGACTAGTGGTTAGTGTTGAGGAGTGAAGGCTAGTGGTTAGTGTGAGGAGTGAACGCTAATGGTTTGTGTTGAGGAGTGAAGACTAGTGGTTAGTGGTGAGGAGTGAAGGCTAGTGGTTAGTGTTGAGGAGTGAAGGCTAGTGGTTAGTGGTGAGAAGTGAACGCTAGTGGTTAGTGTTGAGGAGTGAAGACTAGTGGTTAGTGGTGAGGAGTGAAGGCTAGTGGTTAGTGTTGAGGAGTGAAGACTAGTGGTTAGTGGTGAGGAGTGAACGCTAGTGGTTAGTGTTGAGGAGTGAAGGCTAGTGGTTAGTGGTGAGAAGTGAAGGATAGTGGTTAGTGTTGATGAGTGTAAAGGGAGTGAAGGCTAGTGGTTAGTGTTGAGGAGTGAAGGCTAGTGGTTAGTGTGAGGAGTGAACGCTAATGGTTAGTGTTGAGGAGTGAAGGCTAGTGGTTATTGGTGAGAAGTGAAGGCTAGTGGTTAGTGTTGAGAAGTGAAGGCTAGTGGTTAGTGTTGATGAGTGTAAAGGGAGTGAAGGCCAGTGGTTAGTGTTGAGGAGTGAAGGCTAGTGGTTAGTGTATAGGGAGTGAAGGCTAGTGGTTAGTGTTGAGGAGTGAAGGCTAGTGGTTAGTGTTGAGGAGTGAAGGCTAGTGGTTAGTTCATAGGGAGTGAAGGCTAGTGGTTACTTTATAGGGAGTGAAGGCTAGTGGGTTGTGTTGAGGAGGGAAGGTTAGTGGTTAGTGTTGAGGAGTTAAGGCTAGTGGTTAGTGGTGAGAAGTGAAGGCTAGTGGTTAGTGTTGAGAAGTGAAGGCTGGTGGTTAGTGTTGAGGAGTGAAGGCTAGTGGTTATGTGGAGGAGTGAAGGCTAGTGGTTAGTGGTGAGGAATGTATAGGGAGTGAAGGCTAGTGGTTAGTGTTGAGGAGTGAAGGCTAGTGGTTAGTGTGAGGAGTGAACGCTAATGGTTAGTGTTGAGGAGTGAAGGCTAGTGGTTAGTGTTGAGAAGTGAAGGCTAGTGGTTAGTGTTGATGAGTGTAAAGGGAGTGAAGGCCAGTGGTTAGTGTTGAGGAGTGAAGGCTAGTGGTTAGTGTATAGGGAGTGAAGGCTAGTGGTTAGTGTTGAGGAGTGAAGGCTAGTGGTTAGTGTTGAGGAGTGAAGGCTAGTGGTTAGTTCATAGGGAGTGAAGGCTAGTGGTTACTTTATAGGGAGTGAAGGCTAGTGGGTTGTGTTGAGGAGGGAAGGTTAGTGGTTAGTGTTGAGGAGTTAAGGCTAGTGGTTAGTGGTGAGAAGTGAAGGCTAGTGGTTAGTGTTGAGAAGTGAAGGCTGGTGGTTAGTGTTGAGGAGTGAAGGCTAGTGGTTATGTGGAGGAGTGAAGGCTAGTGGTTAGTGGTGAGGAATGTATAGGGAGTGAAGGCTAGTGGTTAGTGTTGAGGAGTGAAGGCTAGTGGTTAGCGGTGAGAAGTGAAGGCTAGTGGTTAGTGTTGAGAAGTGAAGGCTGGTGGTTAGTGTTGAGGAGTGAAGGCTAGTGGTTATGTGGAGGAGTGAAGGCTAGTGGTTAGTGGTGAGGAATGTATAGGGAGTGAAGGCTAGTGGTTAGTGTTGAGGAGTGAAGGCTAGTGGTTAGTGTGAGGAGTGAACGCTAATGGTTAGTGTTGAGGAGTGAAGGCTAGTGGTTAGTGGTGAGAAGTGAAGGCTAGTGGTTAGTGTTGAGAAGTGAAGGCTAGTGGTTAGTGTTGATGAGTGTAAAGGGAGTGAAGGCCAGTGGTTAGTGTTGAGGAGTGAAGGCTAGTGGTTAGTGTATAGGGAGTGAAGGCTAGTGGTTAGTGTTGAGGAGTGAAGGCTAGTGGTTAGTGTTGAGGAGTGAAGGCTAGTGGTTAGTTCATAGGGAGTGAAGGCTAGTGGTTACTTTATAGGGAGTGAAGGCTAGTGGGTTGTGTTGAGGAGGGAAGGTTAGTGGTTAGTGTTGAGGAGTTAAGGCTAGTGGTTAGTGGTGAGAAGTGAAGACTAGTGGTTAGTGTTGAGAAGTGAAGGCTGGTGGTTAGTGTTGAGGAGTGAAGGCTAGTGGTTATGTGGAGGAGTGAAGGCTAGTGGTTAGTGGTGAGGAATGTATAGGGAGTGAAGGCTAGTGGTTAGTGTTGAGGAGTGAAGGCTAGTGGATAGTGTATAGGGAGTGAAGGCTAGTGGTTAGTGCTGAGGGGTGAAGGCTAGTGGTTAGTTTATAGGGAGTGAAGGCTAGTGGTTAGTTTATAGGGAGTGAAGGCTAGTGGGTTGTGTTGAGGAGTGAAGGCTAGTGGTTAGTGGTGAGAAGTGAACGCTAGTGGTTAGTGTTTGGGAGTGAAGGCTAGTGGTTAGTGGTGAGGAGTGAACGCTAGGGGTTAGTGTTGAGGAGTGAAGGGTAGTGGTTAGTGTATAGGGAGTGAAGGCTAGTGGTTAGTGTTGAGGAGTGAATGCTAGTGGTTAGTTTATAGGGAGTGAAGGCTAGTGGGTTGTGTTGAGGAGGGAAGGTGTTAGTGGTTAGTGTTGAGGAGTTAAGGCTAGTGGTTAGTGGTGAGAAGTGAAGGCTAGTGGTTCGTGTTGATAAGTGAAGGCTAGTAGTTAGTGTTGAGGAGTGAAGGCTAGTGGTTATGTGGAGGAGTGAAGGCTAGTGGTTAGTTGTGAGGAGTTAAGGCTAGTGGTTAGCGTTGAGGAGTGATGGCTAGTGGTTAGTGTTGAGGAGTGAAGGCTAGTGGTTAGTGGTGAGGAGTTAAGGCTAGTGGTTAGTGTTGAGGAGTTAAGGCTAGTGGTTAGTGTTGAGGAGTGACGGCTAGTGGTTAGTGTTGAGGAGTGACGGCTAGTGGTTATGTGGAGGAGTGAAGGCTAGTGGTTAGTGGTGAGGAATGTATAGGGAGTGAAGGCTAGTGGTTAGTGTTGAGGAGTGAAGGCTAGTGGTTAGTGTGAGGAGTGAACGCTAATGGTTAGTGTTGAGGAGTGAAGGCTAGTGGTTAGTGGTGAGAAGTGAAGGCTAGTGGTTAGTGTTGAGAAGTGAAGGCTAGTGGTTAGTGTTGATGAGTGTAAAGGGAGTGAAGGCCAGTGGTTAGTGTTGAGGAGTGAAGGCTAGTGGTTAGTGTATAGGGAGTGAAGGCTAGTGGTTAGTGTTGAGGAGTGAAGGCTAGTGGTTAGTGTTGAGGAGTGAAGGCTAGTGGTTAGTTCATAGGGAGTGAAGGCTAGTGGTTACTTTATAGGGAGTGAAGGCTAGTGGGTTGTGTTGAGGAGGGAAGGTTAGTGGTTAGTGTTGAGGAGTTAAGGCTAGTGGTTAGTGGTGAGAAGTGAAGACTAGTGGTTAGTGTTGAGAAGTGAAGGCTGGTGGTTAGTGTTGAGGAGTGAAGGCTAGTGGTTATGTGGAGGAGTGAAGGCTAGTGGTTAGTGGTGAGGAATGTATAGGGAGTGAAGGCTAGTGGTTAGTGTTGAGGAGTGAAGGCTAGTGGATAGTGTATAGGGAGTGAAGGCTAGTGGTTAGTGCTGAGGGGTGAAGGCTAGTGGTTAGTTTATAGGGAGTGAAGGCTAGTGGTTAGTTTATAGGGAGTGAAGGCTAGTGGGTTGTGTTGAGGAGTGAAGGCTAGTGGTTAGTGGTGAGAAGTGAACGCTAGTGGTTAGTGTTGAGGAGTGAAGGCTAGTGGTTAGTGGTGAGGAGTGAACGCAATTTGTTAGAGTTGAGGAGTGAAGACTAGTGGTTAGTGGTGAGGAGTGAACGCTAGGGGTTAGTGTTGAGGAGTGAAGGGTAGTGGTTAGTGTATAGGGAGTGAAGGCTAGTGGTTAGTGTTGAGGAGTGAAGGCTAGTGGTTAGTTTATAGGGAGTGAAGGCTAGTGGGTTGTGTTGAGGAGGGAAGGTGTTAGTGGTTAGTGTTGAGGAGTTAAGGCTAGTGGTTAGTGGTGAGAAGTGAAGGCTAGTGGTTCGTGTTGATAAGTGAAGGCTAGTAGTTAGTGTTGAGGAGTGAAGGCTAGTGGTTATGTGGAGGAGTGAAGGCTAGTGGTTAGTTGTGAGGAGTTAAGGCTAGTGGTTAGCGTTGAGGAGTGATGGCTAGTGGTTAGTGTTGAGGAGTGAAGGCTAGTGGTTAGTGGTGAGGAGTTAAGGCTAGTGGTTAGTGTTGAGGAGTTAAGGCTAGTGGTTAGTGTTGAGGAGTGACGGCTAGTGGTTAGTGTTGAGGAGTGACGGCTAGTGGTTAGTGTTGAGGAGTGACGGCTAGTGGTTAGTGGTGACGAGTGAAGACTAGTAGTTAGTGTTGAGGAGTGAAGACTAGTGGTTAGTGTTGAGGAGTGAAGACTAATGGTTAGTGTTGAGGAGTGAAGACTAGTGGTTATTGTTAAGGAGTGAAAACTAGTGGTTAGTGTTGAGGAGTGAAGACTAGTGGTTAGTGGTGAGGGGTGATTAGGGAGTGAAGGCTAGTGGTTAGTGTTGAGGAGTTAAGAATAGTGGTTAGTGTTGAGGAATGGAGACTAGTGATTAGTGTTGAGGAGTGAAGGCTAGTTGTTAGTGTTGAGGAATGGAGACTAGTGGTTAGTGTTAAGGAGGGAAGACTAGTGGTTAGTGTACAGTGTACAGGGAGTGAAGGCTAGTTTTTGGTTTTGAGGAGTTTAGGCTAGTGGTTTGTGTTTAGGAGTGAATTCTAGTGGTTGGTGTTGAGGAGTTTAGGCTAGTGGTTTGTGTTGAGGAGTTTAGGCTAGTGGTTTGTGTTTAGAAGTGTACAGGGAGTGAAGGCTAGTGGTTGGTGTTGAGGAGTTTAGTGGTTGGTTTATAGGGAGTGAAGGCTAGTGGTTAGTTTATAGGGAGTGAAGGCTAGTGGTTAGTTTATAGGGAGTGAAGGCTAGTGGTTGGTTTATAGGGAGTGAAGGCTAGTGGTTGGTTTATAGGGAGTGAAGGCTAGTGGTTGGATTATAGGGAGTGAAGGCTAGTGGTTGGTTTATAGGGAGTGAAGGCTAGTGGTTGGTTTATAGGGAGTGAGGCTAGTGGTTGGTTTATAGGGAGTGAAGGCTAGTGGTTAGTTTATAGGGAGTGAAGGCTAGTCGTTAGTTTATAGGGAGTGAAGGCTAGTGGTTAGTTTATAGGGAGTGAAGGCTAGGGGTTGGTTTATAGGGAGTGAAGGCTAGTGGTTATGTGGAGGAGTGAAGGCTAGTGGTTAGTTTATAGGGAGTGAAGGCTAGTGGTTAGTGCTGAGGAGTGAAGGCTAGTGGTTAGTTTATAGGAAGTGAAGGCTAGTGGTTGGTTTATAGGGAGTGAAGGCTAGTGGTTGGTTTATAGGGAGTGAAGGCTAGTGGTTAGTTTATAGGGAGTGAAGGCTAGTGGTTAGTTTATAGGGAGTGAAGGCTAGTGGTTAGTGCTGAGGTGTGAAGGCTAGTGGTTGGTTTATAGGGAGTGAAGGCTAGTGGTTAGTGTTGAGGAGTGAAGGCTAGTGGTTAGTGTTGAGGAGTGAAGGCTAGTGGTTAGTGCTGAGGAGTGAAGGCTAGTGGTTGGTTTATAGGGAGTGAAGGCTAGTGGTTGGTGGTGAGGAGTGATGGCTAGTGGTTGGTTTATAGGGAGTGAAGGCTAGTGGTTGGTTTATAGGGAGTGAAGGCTAGTGGTTAGTTTATAGGGAGTGAAGGCTAGTGGTTAGTGTTGAGGAGTGAAGGCTAGTGGTTATGTGGAGGAGTGAAGGCTAGTGGTTAGTTTATAGGGAGTGAAGGCTAGTGGTTAGTGCTGAGGAGTGAAGGCTAGTGGTTAGTTTATAGGGAGTGAAGGCTAGTGGTTGGTTTATAGGGAGTGAAGGCTAGTGGTTAGTTTATAGGGAGTGAAGGCTAGTGGTTGGTGTTGAGGAGTGAAGACTTGATGGACTTAAAACAAAATGTATTTAACATTTAATTAACCAGGCAAGTCAGTTTAGAACAAATTCTTATTAACATTGGCGGTCTACCTCGACCAATCCCACAGACTCCCAATCACTGCCGGTTGTGATACATCCAGGAATCGAACCAGGTTCTGTCGTGACTCTAGCACTGAAATGCAGTGCCTCAGACCGCTGCGCCTCTCGGGAGCCCTTTCTACCATGTTGTGTTCTTCAAGACTTTCAAAATGGTTGAACAAACCATGTGTCACACTTAAATCCATCCCCTCAGGTGTGCCACGGCTAAACGTGTCCCCCAGGTAGGGGCATGTGTATGTTAACTGCGATTCTGAGTAGTGTGGTCAGTTCCAAGAGTGGGACTGTTTGTAGGTCGTAAAACACCGAGATAAACACTCCTGTAATAGAGACAACAACTCCACATCCAGACTCATTGAGAGAGATAGGAGAGAGAGGAGAGAGATAGAGAGAGAGAGATAGAGAGGAGAGAGACAACAACTCCACATCCAGAGAGAGAGAGAGAGAGAGACTATAGAGAGAGGGAGAGACTATAGAGAGAGAGACTATAGAGAGAGATGTGTAATGTTTACTGTTAATTTTTATTGTTTATTTCACTTTATATATTCACTTTATATATTATCTTCCTCACTTGCTTTGGCAATGTTAACACATGTTTCCCATGCCAATAAAGCCCTTGAATTGAATTGAATTGAATTGAATTGAGAGAGAGAGAGACTATAGAGAGACAGAGACAGAGAGAGACGTGTCGTCAGGTGCCCGGGAGACAACAGCAGAGTGAAGGACAGATGTACCTGGAAACTTTCACAGTAGGAGAACCAGACTAATCTGGAGGAAGCGAGCACTGTGCATGCTAATGATCACTACGATTAGGGCAAGCACACACACACAGAGCACTGTGCATGCTAATGATCACTACGATTAGGGCAAGCACACACACACACAGAGCACTGTGCATGCTAATGATCACTACGATTAGGGCAAGCACACACACACAGAGCACTGTGCATGCTAATGATCACTAAGATTAGGGCAAGCACACACACACAGAGCACTGTGCATGCTAATGATCACTACGATTAGGGCAAGCACACACACACAGAGCACTGTGCATGCTAATGATCACTACGATTAGGGCAAGCACACACACACAGAGCACTGTGCATGCTAATGATCACTAAGATTAGGGCAAGCACACACACACAGAGCACTGTGCATGCTAATGATCACTACGATTAGGGCAAGCACACACACACAGAGCACTGTGCATGCTAATGATCACTACGATTAGGGCAAGCACACACACACACAGATGAAAAAGCACTTGTATGATAGAGCGAAATAGATTTGCAGAAAAAGCAAGACAGACACCTAAATACAAACAAGAGAGTAGCGGCTGTCTTATTCTCTAGGACTCCTTCCTCTCTCCCGCTCTTCATCCCCCCTTCACCCTCCTTCCTCTCTCCCGCTCTTCATACCCCCTTCACGACACTCCATCACCCTCCTCCCTTTCTCCCTCTCTTCATCCCCCCTTCACCCTCCTCCCTCTCTCCCTCTCTTCATCCCCCCTTCACGACACTCCATCACCCTCCTTCCTCTCTCCCTCTCTTCATCCCCCCTTCACCCTCCACCCTCTCCCCAGCTGCTCTCCAGACATACACACATTTCAGCTCTAAATAGGCCAT
Organism: Oncorhynchus mykiss; assembly: GCF_013265735.2. Lineage (NCBI taxonomy): Eukaryota > Metazoa > Chordata > Actinopteri > Salmoniformes > Salmonidae > Oncorhynchus > Oncorhynchus mykiss. The sequence continues at coordinate 1,160,015 of NC_048572.1, forward strand.
CAGACAGATGTTGTTTCCTCAACAGTTGATCCATAAATAACCATATATTTAGATATGTGATGGGAGAGAGAGGAGAAAGACAGAGACAAACACCAAGAAAGACAGACCAACCCTTGTAGTGGTAGTTTTTTAACAGTACTGTGTAGCATTATAACAGTACCTTGTAGTATTATAACAGTATCTTGTAGTATTATAACAGTACCTTGTAGTGGTAGTATTACAACAGTACCTTATAGTATTATAACAGTACCCGGTAGTATTATAACAGTACCCTATAGTATTATAACAGTACCCTGTAGTATTATAACAGTACCCTGTAGTATTATAACAGTACCCTATAGCGGTACCAGTTTAACAGGTGCTAATCTGATGACACATTGTAGTATTATAACAGTACCCTGTAGTATTATAACAGTACCCTGTAGTATTATAAAAGTACCCTGTAGTGGTACCAGTTTAACAGGTGCTAGTCTGATGACACATTGTAGTATTATAACAGTACCCTGTAGTATTATAACAGTACCCTGTAGTATTATAACATTACCTTGTAGTATTATAACAGTACCCTGTAGTATTATAACAGTACCTTGTAGTATTATAACAGTACCCTGTAGTATTATAACAGTACCCTGTAGTGGTACCAGTTTAACAGGTGCTGGTCTGATGACACATTGTAGTATTATAACAGTACCCTGTAGTATTATGACAGTACCCTGTAGTATTATAACAGTACCTTGTAGTATTATAACAGTACCCTGCAGTATTATAACAGTACCTTGTAGTATTATAACAGTACCTTGTAGTATTATAACAGTACCCTGTAGTATTATAACAGTACCCTGTAGTATTATAACAGTACCCTATAGTAGTACCAGTTTAACAGGTGCTAGTCTGATGACACCCAGTAGTATTATAACAGTACCCTGTAGTATTATAACAGTACCCTGTAGTATTATAACAGTACCCTATAGTGGTACCAGTTTAACAGGTGCTAGTCTGATGACACATTGTAGTATTATAACAGTACCCTGTAGTATTATAACAGTACCTTGTAGTATTATAACAGTACCCTGTAGTATTATAACAGTACCCTGTAGTGGTACCAGTTTAACAGGTGCTGGTCTGATGACACATTGTAGTATTATAACAGTACCCTGTAGTATTATGACAGTACCCTGTAGTATTATAACAGTACCTTGTAGTGTTATAACAGTACCCTGCAGTATTATAACAGTACCTTGTAGTATTATAACAGTACCCTGTAGTATTATAACAGTACCTTGTAGTATTATAACAGTACCCTGTAGTAGTATAACAATACCCTGTAGTATTATAACAGTACCCTATAGTAGTACCAGTTTAACAGGTGCTAGTCTGATGACACCCAGTAAGTAGTATTATAACAGTACCTTGTAGTATTATAACAGTACCCTGTAGTATTATAACAGTACCCAGTACCCTGTAGTATTATATCAGTACCCTGTAGTGGTACCAGTTTAACAGGTGCTAGTCTGATGACACCCAGTAAGTAGTATTATAACAGTACCTTGTAGTATTATAACAGTACCCTGTAGTATTATAACAGTACCCAGTACCCTGTAGTATTATAACAGTACCCTGTAGTGGTACCAGTTTAACAGGTGCTAGTCTGATGACACCCAGTAAGTAGTATTATAACAGTACCTTGTAGTATTATAACAGTACCCTGTAGTATTATAACAGTACCCTGTAGTATTATAACAGTACCCAGTACCCTGTAGTATTATAACAGTACCCTGTAGTGGTACCAGTTTAACAGGTGCTAGTCTGATGACACCCAGTAAGTAGTATTATAACAGTACCTTGTAGTATTATAACAGTACCCTGTAGTATTATAACAGTACCCAGTACCCTGTAGTATTATAACAGTACCCTGTAGTGGTACCAGTTTAACAGGTGCTAGTCTGATGACACATTGTAGTATTATAACAGTACCCTGTAGTATTATAACAGTACCCAGTAAGTAGTATTATAACAGTACCCTGTAGTGGTACCAGTTTAACTAGTCTGATGACACCCAGTAAGTAGTATTATAACAGAACCCTGTAGTATTATAACAGTACCCTGCAGTATTATAACAGTACCCTGTAGTATTATAACAGTACCCTGTAGTATTATAACAGTACCCTGTAGTATTATAACAGTACCCTGTAGTATTATAACAGTACCCTGTAGTATTATAACAGTACCCTGTAGTGGTACCAGTTTAACTAGTCTGATGACACATTGTAGTATTATAACAGTACCATGTAGTATTATAACAGTACCCTGTAGTATTATAACAGTACCCTGTAGTGGTACCAGTTTAACAGGTGCTAGTCTGATGACACATTGTAGTATTATAACAGTACCCAGTACCCTGTAGTATTATAACAGTACCCTGTAGTGGTACCAGTTTAACAGGTGCTAGTCTGATGACACATTGCGTCACACTTCCTCTGTGCTGCTGTTCTGTTTGTTGCTACATGTCTACCTGTGTTTTACTTTTTATAACCGTTTAATCAAACTCCGTATTTAGGGGCTCCCGAGTGGGGCAGCGGTCTTAGGAACCGCCCTCAGTGCTAGAGGCATCACTACAGACCCTGGTTTGATTCCAAGGTGTTTCATAACAGGCAGTGATTGGGAGTCCCATAGGGCGGTGCACAATTGACCCAGCGTCGTCGGGGTTAGGGTTTTGCCGGGGTAGGTCCGTTATTGTAAATAAAAATGTGTTTTTAACTCACTTGCCTAGTTAAATAAAAGGTTATAAAAAAATAAAGTCTACAAGTTTACCAACGTCTTCGTTTTGAACTTTTTCTCCCAGGATGTTTTATCTGCCATTGGTCTGCAGGAACCACTTCAGACAAAAAAAACAAGTAACAATATGCCTTCTCGTTGCGGTCGTTGTACTGATAATACACAGGAGAACTATTGCCTTATGGCCGAGGATAGCTGAGTTCCTAGCCCGGCTTCAAATGCAATCGTTAGGCAAGGGCATTTTTAGTGTAGGAAAGGATGAAACGGTGTCTTTTCCCACCAGTAAAAAAAGGTAGTAGTGTTTATCCCCACAGTCCCAGCAGCCAGACAATTTTCTCCTGGAACCTGGAAAGAAATGCTGTTGGCATGCTCAACAGGTGTCGCTCATTCAACCGGTAGAAACGTTTGATCGATTTTCCCCACTAAGCAACGAGTATGAGTAAGAGCCTTCTCAGATCTCTCCTCTACCCGTTACAGGGTCTGAGTTGCCGAAGCCTCCCACCATCAGCTCGGACAAATTGAAAACCCTAGTCATTGACGACTCCATTACCCACAGTATTAGACTTCAAACGAATCATCCAGCGATCATACACTGTTTACCAGGGGGCAGGGCTACCGACGTTAAGGCTAATCTGAAGATGGTGCTGGCTAGAGCTAAAACTGCCGAGTGTAGAGAGTGTATGGATATTGTTATCCACGTCGGCACCAACGATGTTAGGATGAGTCAGAGGTCACCAAGGTTAACATAGCTTCAGCATGTAAATCAGCTAAAAATACCTCGAGTCTCTGGCCCCCTCCCAGTTAGGGGGAGTGATGAGCTCTACAGTTAACTCGCACAACTCAATCGCTGGTTGAAAACTGTTTTGTGCCTCTACCAAAAAATTGAATTTGTAGATAATTGGCCCTCTTTCTGGGACTCATTCACAAACAGGATCAAGCCTGGCCTGCTGAGGAGTGATGGACTCTATCCTAGCTGGAGGGGTGCTCTCATCTGATCTATGAACATAGACAGGGCTCTATTTCCTCTAGCTCCACAATGAGATAGCGTACAGGCCAGGCAGCAGGCTGCTAACCAGCTTGCCAGCTTAGTGGAGTCTGCCACTAGCGCAAACAGTGTAGTGAGCTCAGCTATCCCCATTGAGACCATGTCTGTGCCTCAATCTAGGTCGGGCAAAACTAACTAACTAATCTCACTGGACTAAAGACCTCCTCAATTCCTGTCATTATTGGAAGAGATTGTGAAATATTACATAGTCAATTAACAAATCAATTATCATAATCTTGATGTGATTGGCCTGACTGAAACATGGCTCAAGCCCGATGAATTTACTGTGTTAAATGAGGCCTCTTGTCTTAGTTACACAAGTGACCAAATCCCCAGTGCATCCCACAAAGGAGTAGGTGTTACTAACATTTACAACAGAACATTTAAATTATGGAAAAATACAATGAATGCGTTTTCGTCTTTTGAGGTTCTAGTTATGAAGTCTATGCAGCCTACTCAATCACTTTTTATAGCTGCTGTTTACAGCCCTCCTGGGCCATATACAGCATTCCTCAATTAGTTCCCTGAATTCCTATCGATACCTTGCAGTCATGGCAGATAATAATCACATTTTTGGTTGTTTTTTTTTGTTGTCAGCTCGGGGATTCGATCTTTCGGTTACTAGTCCAACGCTCTAAACCACAAGGCTACCTGCCGCTCCGATATATTGTGGATCAAAATGTTTTTCCTCATAATCCCTATCGGACCACCATTTTATTTTATTACATTTGCAATCGCAACAAATAATTTGCTCAGACCCAAATAAATTATTTTTAAGAGCTGCGTTATAAATTCTCGGACAACGCAAAGATTCCTAGATGCCCTTCCAGATTCCCTGAGTCAGAAAAAAACAAAAATCAACCTCCACTGGATCAGTTGTTGCTCAATATGCGACAACTGATCCTTGCATACTACAAACAATAGCATGCAAGTGTAAACAACATGGGACTACGCAGCCATCGTACAACTCAGGAAGGAGACAGGAAGAAAGGAGACGCATTCTGTCTCCTAGAGATGAACGTACTTTGGTGTGAAAAGTGCAAATCAATCCCAGAACAACTGCAAAGGACCTTGTGAAGATGCTGGAGCAAACAGGTACAAAAGTATCGATATCCACAGTAAATCGAGTCCTATATCGACATAACCTGAAAGGCCGCTCAGCAAGG